>NC_072776.1:32852101-33201468 GCF_022539595.1 Amphiprion ocellaris | reverse complement strand
CAATTTAATTCAATTTTATTTATATAACAGCAATTACAGGTCAAATTGTCTCAAGACACTTTATTTTTATATTTTTTTGTGATATTTAAAATATGACAAATTAAGAAATTTAAACCTCTTGACTAATCCAATTTATTATTTGGTTTTTAAGAGACTAATGGACAACTAAAGCAACTTTCTCCACTAAAACTAATAAACATGAGGTCAAATAGAAGGAACAGTTTTAAATACTGCAGTCCCACGACGACAAGAATAAAGCTTGTCAACAAAAAGTAAATCTGCTGGTGGATTCCATTAAAGTCCTAATAAATGATAATAAAGTGTGATACTAAAGGTTTGTGGTGCTAAAAATCTCCAAGTAAAGATATGAAGTTGAACATGTGGATGGAGGTTGATAAAAGTTGACCTCCCTTCATTTCTCTGGAGTCGACTCCATGGATTTTATGGATGGTGGTTAAAGACCTGCTCTTCTAGTGGTCTTCCTTCTAGTTGCTGTAAAAAGTCAGTCCATCCTGGCCGACTTCAACACCTCTTCATGACAACTTGTTCTGCCTCCGACCTGGTGGAAACTCCAGAAACTCGGGAAAACCTGTCGAGACTCGAAGAACTCGTGGAGACTCGAAGAACTCGTCGGGCGGGGGAAGGTGTGGTGGGTGGTGGTGGGAGGCGGGGGAGTAGAGGGGGGATGCCGCCACCCACCTCCCCACCTACTCTCCGCCCTGACTCCACCCAGACTCCGCCTCAGCTCCACCCACGTGGTCACTTCAGGAACTACGATGCCAAAGGGACGACGAATTTATGTCTTTGTATCTGATCTGTAGCTCAGTGAGTTAAGGATTTGCCTATGGAGCTGCAGGTCGCTGGTTCAAGACCAGACACTTCTTAAATTTTCTCAAAGTTCTGGCAAAGACAAAGAAAGAAAACTGCCAGTCGTGGGTCTTGAACCTGCGACCTTCCACTCTGTAGTCACTCTTCTTATCCCCCTGAGCTATTCGCTCAGATACTAATTCTTCTTTTTTTTGCGCATTTATCATCTAGTTTTTGTCATTTTCGAGTTTTTTTTTAACTCGAGTCTCGACTCGACCATTTTTCTCAGGAGGTTGGACTTCAGCCTTTGTGCTGGAGGGTTGAACCCTCAGTTCCAAGACTTTCCAAAGCCTCCACACCTCCCGAGTCCTCAGGACCTGAGCTTTCACACAATCTGAGGGGTGAAATTTTCTAAGTCCCACAGTAGTTCTCTGTTAGTTTGAACCTTCAGACAGTCTGAGGACTGAAATTTTCTAAGTTCCTGAGTAGTTCTCTGTTAGTTTGAACCTTCAGACAGTCTGAGGACTGAAAACCTGAAACTTCTTGAGTAGTTCTCTGTTAGTTTGAACCTTTAGACAGTCTGAGGAATGAAATCTTACAAGTTTCTCAGTACTTCTCTGTTAGTTTGAACTTTCTGGTTAACAGAAGCCTTAAAACCTTGTGACCATGAGGTCTTGATTTCACATTTAGACCATCCATCTGAGTTCTTCTCAGACCTCACCTGTGGGTTTTTTAGAAATCCTCAGAATAAACGTTGATTCTCTCACTGAACAGTAAAGTTTGTGGAGATCAGAAGGTAACATTAGTTTGATCAATGCCTTCAACTACTAGTAGACTTTATCTGGAAAGCAGTTTTCTGAATGAGTCTTTCTAATCTGTCCTATAATCAAACCAAGAACATAGAAAGAGGAAATGTTTGAAGAAGCAACTTGATGTTTTCATTTCAGACTAGAAAACACTTGAAGACCTTTATCTGTTTTTGCTCTTTTTGATTGTTTTATTGTCTCTTCTGTTTAATTTGATCTTCTAAAGTCTAACTGGTGTCTTTTCAAATGTTTTGTCTTAGTTTGATTCTTCTTAAACAGTTTAGTTTTGCTCATTTCTCACCTTTTATTCTTTTCTCATGTCTGATTTGATTTCCAAATGTTTTTGTCTTTTTAATGTTTAATTGTTTTTTTCAAATGTTTATTCGGCTTGTTTGAAAAATTTCCTTTTCTTTCCAATGTTTATTTTTCGATTAAATTCTTTGTTTTTCTTTTTAAATGTTTTACCACCTTTTAATGTTTAATTTTCTTTTTAAATGCTTCATTGTATTTTCTGTTTAATTCCTATTTAAAGTTTTATTGTCTTTGAGATTTAATTTTCTAATTAAACATTTATTTTTTTAATTAAATGTTTTATCTTTTTAAAGGTTTAATAATCTAATTAAATGTTTTGTTTTTTTAATGTTTAATATTCTTCTTGTTTAATTGTATTTTTTAAATGTTTAATTATCTAAAATATTTCATCTTTAATGTTTAATATTTTGTTTAATAAACTTTGTTTAATTTCATAATTACATGTTTTGTAGCTTCTGTTTAATTATCTAATTAAATATTTTGTCTGTTTAATATAATTTAATTGTATTTGATATTTAATTTTCTTTTTAAAGGTTTTATTGTATTAAATGTTTTTTTTCCCTTTGATTTAATTGCTTTGTTTATGTAGTTTATTTCTTTAATTTTTTTTCTGTCAAGATTTTAATCCCAACCTTAAAAATGAAACAAACCCTTAAATCACAGTGAAAATACTTTTGTTGTCACAATCATGAGTTAGTCAATTATTCAGTTTATCAATTCAGCTTTATTTGTTTAGCACCTTTCACACAGATGACAAAACTAAACAAGCAAAGAGAAAAAACTATGCTAAAACTATGATTAAAACTCAAAAACATATTTTTAAAAAAACGATTTAACATGGTAATAAAATATGTTGTGTCCAGGGGATGGAGGGAGTTTATTGAAGTCTTCTTGGGCTCACATGGGAAATCATTTAAAATATAAACTTGATATTCAGTCTAAGGAAACTGCAGAGCGACAGAAGAACCAACAATATCTCCTGTTTTCTCCTTTAATGAGTCGACTCTTCTTGTGCTTTCAGACCAAAGAACTACAGACTCTTCACAACCTGCTCAAACTCTTGGTACAGGACCTCACCACACGGGTCAAGAAGGTTTCTGTCTCATTTCTACTCTGAACCTCACCTTCTCAAATTGCTGACAAATGTTTCTGCTGCTCTAAAGTCTGGTCTCCAGAACTTCCTAAAAACTCTCAAAGTCTCTTCTGCTGCAGGTTGCTTTGTAGAACTGTTCCAGAAAACCTCACTAAACCACATGGAGGGGCCTCAAGATAGTCGTCCAAATGAAACCGTACAAAAACCAAACAAGCACAACCCAAACGCTAAAGTCTCCTGCAGCCTACCAGAGAACCTCTGAGAACAGAGAATCAGGACAGGAACTCTTACCTTCTGGACAACCAACGTTGCTTCACAAACAAGAACACAGAATGTGTCTGACCAAAAACCTCTAGAGACTCACTACAGCCAAGATAAAGACACAACTCACCTGCACCAAATCCACTAATCACTGCACACATTAGCACCATGTGCTAACTGTGGCTAAAGAACCTCATTTACCAACACAGCTATCCAGCACAAAGCCCTAAAACACACCAAGAAACACATTAAAGACGATTTTACTGCTGGAAGCTGCAAGCCAACGCCTAAACAAACTAAAGCAATGGAGCCAAACCCGGTTCAGGGGTGAAGAGAAGCAGAGGAAATGTTTGACGCAGCCAAATAAAGCAGGAAGACACTGAGCTGCTCAGGTGTTCCTGATAACACCAAGCAGCCAGGTCCTGGACAGCCACCTGGACAGCCAATAAGAACACAGCTTACTGGGAGTCCAGAGGGCTGGGTTAGTGAAGGAAATTTAGTTTAAAGTTGAAGCAGAAAGTTAACAAAGAAAGTTGAAAACCACCTTCTGATACCTGAAATCTCTGAGTTTTCACACAAAGAACACCTGAATATGTCAAACTGGTTCCATAGTAGAACCATCATTGTAAAAACTTCATAGTATGGTGTGTTGCTCAAAAAACATTAGGACCCGGCTGTCTAGGGTCACCGAGGAGCAACACAAAACAGGACAAAGCTGGTTTTCCAGGGGGTTAGGTGGCTATTTATTTGAAAGAGTAAGTTACAACAACACAACATGTGAGCAGAAAAATCACAAAGTCTGTCTTTAGTTCAGCTGAAAATATTAGTTTTTGTCTTTTTATTGACCAAACTTTCAGGAAGTAGATGAAGAATAATTAAAGCTCTCAAGTAGAAGTCCAACTTATTTTGGATCCTTGTGAGAGTTTAATCTTAGAGTTTGTAAAGCTGTTGAGTTTTTTAGAGTCACATGGATTGTTTTGACATTTAATAACCGAGTCCTGAAATAAAATTACAGTTGTGGATTTCTGTCATTTAGTCTGGACTAAACAAATAACAGCAGCATAAACCTCAAACGTCATTATGAGGAGTCTGGATTGAGGTTTCTCACTTGATAATGATCAAAACATGAAATTTAGGTTGGTTTAAAGGAATATTCCACCTTAAATCTTTGAATGTTGACCTAAAAGGTTGGTTTCAGGAAGTATTCCACCTCCAAGGCCCTCACACATCCACCTTAAAGGAACATTCCACCAAAAATCCTTGGACATGCACCTAAAATGTTGCTTTAACTGAGTATTCCATCCAAAATCCTCAAAGAGACCTGAGGGGCTGGTTAAAAGGAATATTCCACCTAAAACCTCAAATATAGACCCAAAAGGGTGGTTTAGAAAATATCCTTAAATGTAGACCTAAAAGGATTGTTTAAAGGAATATTTAAACGATTACTTTCACTATTTAATAATCTGTTATCAGTCAGAACCCTGGCAAACTTATTTTCATCAGTTTTTTTTAGTGGAAGTCACAAATAAAGGAGCTCTTGGTTTTTCCTGGCGTTACTGAGTCCAAAGCTGCTGTTTCAACACAGAACGTTCACATGCATCCACAAACCTCTCAGCACTCAAACACCCACAGACAGGAGGCCGGCTGGACCGAGGCTCGGCGGCATCCTCAGACCCACGAGTCGGGGAGTCGCTGAACTTGTTGGTCCGGTTTGAAGGCCTCCATGTGGTCCAGTAGAAGTCCACGTAGTCGGTGTTGGCTTTGAACCGCAGCGACTGGCCACCATCAGGTGGACCGGCTCGTCCTCGTAGGGCTCCTCCTGTAGCCTTGAGGGAACCACAGGAACATTCAGTAGCTGTTGGAGTTCTTCCTGTCAGGCTCGTGGTAGAACGGCTCTGAAGAATCTTGTACTTGTCTTATCTGGAACAATCTAACAGCCTAAACTGTTAACAGCGGTGTAAAGAAGCAAACACACAGGCATAGATTAGGACTCAAACTAGATTTATTTTAGAAAACAAATCAACTTAGAGGCATTTGTTCACACATGTGGCTGAATAGGAGGCCGTCCAATCAGATTTGAGGTCTTCACTCTGTAGGTTGGTTGTTTGGTGAGACTCTTGGACCTCCATCAGCTGACGTGGATGTTTGATGGTCTTCCTCTCTAGTGCCAGATGATTCATCCATGAATTCAGCAGCTACAGACTGAAATGAAGCTCATGCTGCTGTTATTGAATTCCTGTTCCAGATCAAATGTTCAGAGCTCACCTTGAATGCAGCCGTCTGCTGTCTGATAGTTTTTCTCATTGTAGTCTTCAATAAAGTCTTTTTCCTCATGTCAGGATGTGGTGAGACTCTTTCTCAGTCGCTGCAGACGTCCCTCATTGTGCATCTCCAGAGAAGAAACAGAAAAACTGATCACTGCTTCAGCATCACAAACGCTCTCCAGCATTGAGAGTGTTTTAGGAATTCATTCATTGTGTTGTGAACTTTGAAGGAGCAGAAACTTTACAGCTGCCAAAGATATGAGCTCCAATTCTGGATGTTTTAGGAAATGAAGTTCATCAAATGAACACTTGATTATTGCTGATAACTCTCATTAAATTACTGAAGAAATCTAACATAAAAAGCTGTAAACTCTCAGGCAGCTTTTGTTAAAGTTTGTCTATAATTCTATCATCATGTTCTGGAACCAGGACTCTGCAGAAGTTCCTTCAATCAGATACTTGTGTGTTTCTATTTAAGGCCTCAGGTTTGAACGTACAGCAGAGGATTAGAAAGGAGTGATTTTAATATTTAAATCAGTCCAGTAAATGTTTGGAGTAAAAATGATTAAAATTTTGATTTAGATAGATTTGTGTCAAATAATATTGTAGAGTCTCACTTAAATATATCCAAATGAGTTCAGTGTATTTACATTTTATAGAATATTTGATTTCTTAATCTCAATACTGTAGGGTCTGACCCTAAATATTATAATAATGATGTAAATTTAAATAATATTTTAGTGCAGAGTCATAAACTTTAATCAGCTAAACTTACATAATAAATATCACTGCACAATCTTAACCTAAACATTCATATTATTGAGGTAAATTTACATAAATCATGATATTCTAGAGTCTTAATTGGAATATTTCTAACATTAATCTTTTTGTATTGTGATGATAAACAACAATAACCCGACTTTCAGATAATATTTGTTGTCTGTGATTGAGACTAAATTCCTCCACATTCTGGAACTGGATTGAATTTCCCAAAATCAAACATGGACAGAATTTAACACTCATGTATCCATGGCAACGCTAACGTTTCTGCTTCTTACCAAAGTTCACAACACAAGTAAAGATTTTAATGTAAAACTTCAGGGATGACTGCTGACCATAAGTATTCTGATCAATACTTCATGATCAATATCAGGACAGATGTTACAATTCCAGCTGTTCCAT
The DNA here is from genome assembly GCF_022539595.1 of Amphiprion ocellaris. Classification (NCBI taxonomy): domain Eukaryota; kingdom Metazoa; phylum Chordata; class Actinopteri; family Pomacentridae; genus Amphiprion; species Amphiprion ocellaris. The sequence goes on along the minus strand of NC_072776.1, from coordinate 33,194,743 downwards.
TAGACTGCAGTTATTCACAGAGAAATTAAAACATCACATTCCTCATAAAAACTAGATGGGACTTTTATTAAATAAAGTGTTGGTGAATAAACAGTGTAAAAAGTGCAAAGCAGCTCCATTAAATCAGGAGATGTGAGACTTCCACAGCATGGATCACCATCTGCTGTGTTGATTCATAGCTGAATGTCAGAATGAACTGAGATAGAAAAGCTGCTTTGAGCTGCAACATTACGGTCTGACAATCCAACACCATCACAGTTTTCATCTGGTTGTTTTGCTCCAACATGCTGTGAAGTTCAGTTTTTACCTGAATCAATACAGAGATTCTATTTCCAACCAAGACTGGAATAAAAATTAGAATGTTATGAGGTTATTAATCTAACTAAATCCTTTCAGATGGAAGGATTTACTTCTAAGTTCTAATTCAACTTTCAGTTGGAGCTCATTGCATTCACAAAGAAAAACAGAGAAACCTTCATAGCAACATTTAATAAACCTACAGCTTCCCTGTTGGCTCATTGGTGGAGTTTGTTACTGAGCATCTGAACCTTAAATCCAGTGAGACGACCATCTTCAGTCCAGGCCAGTCAGAGAACTTCAAGACCTTCCATCAGCTGGACCAGATGTGGCATCATCTCCCTCTGAACATCTGGATGACAGGAGAAAAGACAGAAATCAAACACAGATCACACAAATACAATTTATTCACTTTCATCATTTTAGAAAAGTAGCATGAACTTTATTAAAACTTGACAACATCAGTAATGAAAGTAAATGTTTTTATCTCATGTTGAAGCTAAATTTAAAGTCAATCTTAATGACAGTTTATCCTGAGAGGAGTGAGAATGGAGCTTTTCTTTCCTTTTTAGAATATTCCCTCAAAATATTCTGTTTATTATTGGCTTTAGAAGCATTTTTCTTGACTTATTTATTTTTAGATACCTCAGACTGATGCACTTTGCTGGTTTGCAGATAATTTCATGTACAATGACAATAAAGATCTTCTATTGTAACATATTTTGCTAAAACAAGAACTGAAACCTTCTCAACCACCTCTCAGTCTGCAAAATTCCAACTGCGACCAAGAATTATCTGATGTAGTTATTATTCTAATCTTTACTGAACCAGTCCTGGAATTAATAAAAATCTGTATATGGATATGATTTTCTCTGATGGAACCACTAAAACTGCATCCAATAAAGTAAGTCTCTTCTGCACTGCACACATTCTACACTTTTGTATAACTCTGGATGTCAGAGTAAAGGCAGACAGATCCACCAATCAGCCACAACATTCTGACCACTGACAGCTGAAGAGAACAACATCCATCATCTTGTTCTAATGCAACGTTCTGCTGGGAAACCTTGACGTTCATGTGGATGTTTGACATGTACCACCACCTAAACACTGCAGGACAAACAACCCCCTAGTCTCCATGGCAACAGCAGTCCTTGATGCCAGCTGCCACCCTCAGCAGGACAAAATAAAACTACTCAGGAGTGGTCTGAGGAACACGACAGAGCTAAGCTGTTCACCTGGGTTCCACACTCCCCACATCCACATCTGATGGAGCATCTGTGGGATGGTCCAGGATCAGCCTGGTCTAGGTAGGACCCACCCTGCAACCCACAGGATCCACAGAATCCCCAGAGGTTCTGATGAACCACTGGGTCAGAGGAGTTTTAGCAGCATAAAGGGACCAACACAGTATTAGTCAGGTGGTCAGAATGTTATACTGTTATATTGTCATGCTGATTATATGATCAGTAACTGTTACCATCAATTATAACGTCCACATTGATCAGGAAAAAACAACTATCAGTTCATTCAGAAACTGTGGGGTTAAACCTAAAAACACAGACCTCAACAGCAGTTTGTTTCAAAGCAGAACACCAGCCAGTTTTCACTAAAGAAGCTTTCAAAGCAATAATTAAATGACAGTTTTGTTCTCATTAAGTTCAGAGTCAGAATCAGCCAAAATAATGTTTACACACATGAGGAAAAGAAAAACTTTTATAAATATTTCATTTGTATAAGTACTTCTATACATATAGACTCCTCTTTCTAAGTTTGATCAAATCACGATAACTCTGTGTCCTGTTGTATGATGTTTTCCCAACAGATGGCGCTACCCTCATGAATGGACCATCAACAAGTGACGTCTACAACACAACAGAAATGTCTGGAAGCCAGTGGCACCACTTTGAGCACCTCTTGTAATTGTAGAGGCCAAAGATAACTTTTATTAATCTCATGATGTCTGAATGAATTTGGTATTGAAATATTTATGCAAGTTTTTCTTTTCCTGATGTGTGTAAACATTATTTTGGCTGACTCTGTATGATGGGTTTCTGACAGGTCACCAGGCAACATCTTTTTATAATAATGACAAACATACCTGCATTCTACAGGAGTGATTTTCCTCATGTGCAGGTAAAGATGTGTGAGGAGCTTAGAGATGACAGGAGCAGGAGTCATCCTCACTAATTCAGCTTCCACCTAGAAACAGAAAGACCACAAACAAACACACTGATATACTCTCAAACGTTCAACCTCACAGCCTCAAAATATCTGTTTAGGAAGTGTTGTGTTTCTAAATTCTGCTGAAAGCATTGACAGACATTCTCTTACAAGGTTGTGTAAAAAGCAGCCTGTCCTCTGAGCTACTGAGAAATCTTCCTGAACAAAGTTTCTACGTGTAAATCAGCTCAACAGAAACTAAAGCCTCAGAGATAACAGGTATCACAAATTATAAACAATTTTCTTTGTTAACTCAGACTTTCTGCTTCAACCTCACATAAAAAGGGGAGTTTAACTCATCAGGTGACTGAAAATGAACGGCTTGTGCAGTTCTAGATCCAAAAGTAGGATGTTTCAACTCATGTTTTACTACAAATACATGCAATAATAAATAAATACAATGGTTGGTTGTTAGTTTATTCACTATTGATGTCACTTTACATACTGGATTGAACTTGAGCAGTGGAAGAGAAGGAATTTAATGAAATTATGGAGATTCAGAGAGGTAATGTTGCGCAGTTAAGTTCAGCATGGTTTAATTCAAAGCAGCTGAATGTTAAACTTCAGTGCAGCTGAACGGGTTTCAGTTAACCTTAAAGTAAAATAACTTTTTTAAAAGCTAAAATACACAGCAGAGAAATACAGGTTGAGAAGTTCCTTCTAATAATGAGGACAGCGGTGGCAGCAACTAACACAGGTGTTCAGCAGTAAGTTAGCCACCTGTGTTGATTAGCCCGCTAGCTAACTTAGCCGCTTAGCTAGCTAACTTAGCCGCTTAGCTAGCTAACTTAGCCACTTAGCTAGCTAACGCGTCCGGACCAACTGCTCAAACACGACAAAACACAACTCTTCACAAGTCGCTGACTTAACGTTCAACAAAACAACGCTACTGGTTAGAAGTATTTATCTTCTTACCGTGTTTTACTCCAAAAACAAGATCAACAGCAGCCAGAGATGCTACCTAGTGATGTTACGAGATGTGCGAGGGCTGTGAAGCGTGTGTCGGGTAATGGAGGGGGCGTGTCCACAAGGCTTGCTTCATTTAGGGGAGGAGCCAAAAATGATGACGTTCGAAGCCTCGCAAGCCGGTCGTACCACGTGACTGGTTCAGGAAGTGGTTCGCAGTTTGACATGCAATTCAAAATATAAGGAGCAGTGAAACGCAATGGATTCCCGGTTCACATTTGTTGGATTTTTACCTGCTGTATCTTTGCATTCAATCGGTTTGAGGCTCTTTTTTTTATATATAGAACCAGCCAGAAAGAGAAGATTCTCCCCTGTCTGGGAACACTTTGACCCGATTTCTCCTAATAAAGTAGGCACATAACAAGTGAAGTGTAATATGAATAACTGTGACAACACCACACACCGCTTGTTCTAATTTCTTTTGTTTTCTGATATTTTAAAAGGTGAAATGTCTGTTGTGTTCCAAGGAGCTAGAAAAATATTGTGCAAAAAAAAAGAAGCTGCCTGAATCCCAGCAATATGGAAAAATGTATATTTTTGAATAAAAACAAATAAAATGTTGTCCCTACTTTTGTTTTACAGGTTGTCACTGGCACCACATGCACAGTCACAAAACAACAAGTAGCAAAAGCACAATAAATTTTATTTATATAGCCCTTATTACAATTAAAAGTATCTAAGCACTTTACAGAAAACCAGAACCTGACATCAATCAAGCAGTCAAGCTACAAATCTCAAATCTCCCCCCAGTTTGTTTCCATTTCCCCCTCTGTTCCTGCTATCAGGAAAAGCAGACACTATATTAAGTATATTACTTGTTTATTTGCATTATCATTGAAGCACAATTCAAAGCTTCACATATCAAAGCTAGTGTGTCATTATAGGCACTCTGCCTGTTTTACTTTGATTTATCCAGTTGATGGCGCAGTAGAGCAAATGAAGCACCATGAAGCTTCGAACCATAAGATAACCAATTGGTAGTGATGGCTGATCGAGGCTTTGTTGAAGCTTCGACACTTCATTCAAAACATGGTTCATTACTCGAGGCCTCAATAACACACAGTGCTCGAGTAGGACATCTAGTGGTCAATAATATGAAGTGCAATCAAGACGTGGTCGTTGGTTCATGGATTGTTTTGGATTTGATTCGCCATGCACACATTCCTGTTTGACTGCACTAGATGATTGTATGGGTTGAAGTGGACACAAAAATAATATTACTAGTAATAATAATGACAATAACTATTGAAGAGCACGTTTCTTATTTCCCATGTTTGTCTGTATCCCTATATACTCTTTGCTTATATTGTGTGTTATGAAACATTTAAACGGTGCTGCTACATTCATGAGATGCTCTACAAATACAGACTGATGTCATTTTCACATGGGGCTGGTGCAAATAAAGATTTTATGGATTATTATGGATTTTGGCAAAGTATGTCTTGGGGTTTATTGGTAAAGAGGTCAGTAAAGAGGGTGTGCTTATGTAACTGGTTATGAGTTTTTATTGAGAAATAATTTATCAACAGTTTTGGGACCACTGTTCCCTCTAAGCTGCGCGCGATACTTTTTTTTTTTTTTTTTTGCGCATTTATCATCTATTTTTTTTTTTTTTTTTGCCATTTTCAAGTTTTTTTTTAACTTGAGTCTCGACTCAATCGTTTTTCTCAGGAGGCTGGACTTCAGCCTTTGTGCTGGAGGGTTGAACCCTCAGTTCCAAGACTTTCAAAGCCTCCAGACCTCCCGAGTCCTCAGGACCTGAGCTTTCACACAGTCTGAGGGCTGAAATTTTCTAAGTCCCACAGTAGATCTCTGTTAGATTGAACTTCCAGACAGTCCAAGGACTGATATCTTCTAAGTTCCTGAGTAGTTCTCTGTTAGTTTGAACCTTCACACAGTCTGAGGACTGAAATCTTAAAAGTTCTTGAGTAGTTCTCTGTTAGTTTGAACCTTCAGACAGTCTGTTAATGTTTCGATTAAATCTTTAAGGTTTTTCTTTTTAAATGTTTTACCACCTTTTAATGTTTAATTTTATTTTTAAATACTTCATTGTATTTTCAGTGTAATTCCTATTTGAACTTTTATTGTCTTTAAGATATAATTTTCTAATTAAACATTTAATTTTTTAATTAAATGTTTTGTCTTTTTTGGCCTTTTATTAGATAGGTGTAGTGAGAGACAGACAGGAAAACAGGGGAGAAGAGTCGGGGGAAGACTTGCAGCAAAAGGCTACTAGCGGGACTCGAACCCAGGACGCTGCGTCAGAGACCAGCCTCTGTACATGAGTCACCTGCTTAACCCGTTGAGCTATACGGGGACTCATGTTTTGTCTTTTTAAGGGTTTAATGATCTGATTAAATGTTTTGCATTTTTAAAAATGTTCAACATTCTTCTTGTTTAATTGTATTTTTTAAATGTTTAATGATGGAAAATACTTCATCTGTAATTTCTGATATTTGTATTTTAAAAATTTTGTTTAATTTCATAATGACATGTATTGTATGGTGTCGAATGATCTCATTCCATATTTTGTCTGTTTAATAGAGTTAAACATTAAATTACATTAAATTATATTAAACAGACAAAATATGGAATGAGATCATTCGACACCATACAATACATGTCATTATGAAATTAAACAAAATTTTTAAAATACAAATATCAGAAATTACAGATGAAGTATTTTCCATCATTAAACATTTAAAAAATACAATTAAACAAGAAGAATGTTGAACATTTTTAAAAATGCAAAACATTTAATCAGATCATTAAACCCTTAAAAAGACAAAACATTTAATTAAAAAATTAAATGTTTAATTAGAAAATTACATCATAAAGAAAATAAAACTTCAAATAGGAATTAAACAGAAAATACAATGAAGCATTTAAAAAGAAAACTAAACATTAAAGGGTGGTATATGTACATATAATTTAATTGTATTTAATGTTTAACTCTATTAAACAGACAAAATATTGAATTAGATAATTCAACAACATACAATAGATGTCATTATGAAATTAAACAAAATTTTAAAAATACAAATATTAAAAATTACAGATAAAATAGTTTCCATAATTAAACATTTAAAAAATAAAATTAAACAAGAATGTTAAACATTTAAAAAAATGCAAAACATTTAATTAGATTATTAAACCTTTAAAAAGACAAAACATTTAATTAAAAAATTAAATGTTTAATTAGAAAATTACATCTTAAATTTCTTAAATCTTTATAACAATAACATTTTTTAAAAGTTTTATTGTTTTTTTTGTTTGATTTAATTGCTTTTTGTTATGTAGTTTATTTCTTTAATCTTCTTTTTCTGTCAAGATTTTAACCCCAACCTTAAAAATGAAATAAACCCTTAAATCACAGTGAAAATACTTCTGTTGTCACAATCATGAGTTAGTCAATTATTCAGTTTATCAATTCAACTTTATTTGTTTAGCACCTTTTACACAGATGACAAAACTAAACAAGCAAAGAGAAAAAAAACTATGATTAAAACTCAAAAACATTTTTAAAAAAAAGATTTAACATGGTAATAAAATGTGTTGTGTTCCAGGGGATGGAGGGAGTTTATTGAAGGCTTCTTGGGCTCACATGGGAAATCATTTAAAACATAAACTTGATATTCAGTCTAAGGAAACTGCAGAGTGACAGAAGAACCAACAATATCTCCTGTTTTCTCCTTTAATGAGTCGACTCTTCTTGTGCTTTCAGACCAAAGAACTACAGACTCTTCACAACCTGCTCAAACTCTTGGTACAGGACCTCACCACACGGGTCAAGAAGGTTTCTGTCTCATTTCTACTCTGAAGCTCACCTTCTCCTGCTCAAACTGCTGACAAATGTTTCTGCTGCTCTAAAGTCTGCTCTCCAGAACTTCCTAAAAACTCTCAAAGTCTCTTCTGCTGCAGGTTGCTTTGTAGAACTGTTCCAGAAAACCTCACTAAACCACATGGAGGGGCCTCAAGATAGTCGTCCAAATGAAACCATACAAAAACCAAACTAGCACAACCCAAACGCTAAAGTCTCCTGCAGCCTACCAGAGAACCTCTGAGAACAGAGAATCAGGACAGGAACTCTTACCTTCTGGACAACCAACGTTGGTTCTCAAACAAGAATACAGAATGTGTCTGACCAAAACCTCTAAAGACTCACTACAGCCAAGATAAAGACACAACTCAGCTGCACCAAATCCACTAATCACTGCACACATTAGCACCATGTGCTAACTGTGGCTAAAGAACCACATTTACCAAGACAACTATCCAGTACAAAGCCCTAAAACACACCAAGAAACACATTAAGGACGATTTTACTGCTGGAAGCTGCAAGCCAATACCTAAAGAACAAACTAAAGCAATGGAACCAAACCCAGTTCACTGGTGAAGAGAAACAGAGGAAATGTTTGTCTGCAGCTAAATAAAGCAGGAAGACACTGAGCAGCACAGGTGTTCCTGATAACACCAAGCTGCTCAGGTGTTCCTGATAACACCAAGCAGCCACCTGGACAGCCAGTAGGAACACAGCTTCCTGGAAGTCCAGAGGGCTGGCTTAGTGAAGGAAATTTAGTTTAAAGTTGAAGCAGAAAGTTAACAAAGAAAGTTGAAAACCACCTTCTGATACCTGAAATCTCTGAGTTTTCACACAAAGAACACCTGAACATGTCAAACTGGTTCCATAGTAGAACCATCATTGTAAAAACGTCATAGTATGGTGTGTTGCTCAAAAAACATTAGGACCCGGCTGTCAGGGGACAAACATGTAAGAAACATGAGAACAGAGAGAATCCAACCAGTAGGTCACAGTTTATCATCATCTAATCATCTCCTGAAGTCCATATGGTGAGAGACATCAGTATCTGGTTGTTCATTTACCAGAGGATGCTTATAATCATGCTGATGTGGTCTGTACTCTACAGTATTTTAGTGACTCAATAAATGCCTAAGTTGCTTTTTTTTTTAAATGCTTTTTAGTTTTTAATAAACATTTAACAGCCTATATGTAATTAATAAATGGTCTTTGCCTATCTTAAGAAAAATTCACTCAGAACTCTGATATGTTAACAGTTCTAAATAAATCAATAAATACATGCATACACACAAAAATAAGTTAATACATTAACTGTGTTAAGATTTAGATTTTTAAAAAGTTGTTTATGTTTTTGCAGAATCCAGTATTGCTCACTGGTTGGTCATTACATTTTGTTAGTTTGATTTCACTGTTTAAAATGATGCCACCTCTTTTCAGACAGAACCTGTGATCATAAAACAATACAAAATTTTTAGTTCTGTGTTAATAAAGCACTTAAAGCTTTAAGTATGGCTAAATGCTTTTTTCAAAATTAAATATATCACTCCTTAGGTGGTAGTGGCCCCAAGTTCAGTAAAGTTGGAAAGATATTCACAGATTCAGACTTCCAGCATCAATAACTCATTAGATATAGGTTGTCAAAACATAAACGGTGCCTCTTTCCCATTGTTGCAAGGCAGACAATGTGCTACAAGCCCAGTTTTATCAAAAGTAGCTGTCTTTCAAGCTACAGGAATAACATTGGTGTCTATGGAGTGAACAGGGTCCGTCTGCAATTTGCAAAACCGCTGCAACAGTAAAGAGAGACAAATATTCAATAACTTCACTCTTATACATTGTAGTGTCACTAAAATCACTGCAGCCTTCAACTGGCTCCTGTTGACAAAGTGTTTTAACAGAAATGTAAATGCTGTAATATGATTCTTTTAATGAACCATGTAACTTGAATGGATGTGATGCTGGTGTGACCACAGTGCACATGTCTGATGTTGCTCACAGTGGTCCAAGGGACGCTCAGGGAGTTTGTGTGTTTGCTCACACTCAGGAAAAATTACAGGGAACATTGTTTGGGACTCAAGCAGTTCCTTCTTTTACTCACTATCTCCCCAGCCTTAGAAAAAAAAAACCTGTTCACACGGCACAGATGAGGCTGAGGTACACAGGAAATGTTTGGCTCCATTGTACAAGTTTGGGTAAACAGTTCTGTGGGTTGCCCAGTAAGCCAGTGGGTCTGCCGTTCTTTCTACAATTGCATTCGCTGTGGCGCTTTGCATTTGCCAGGCTCTACTTGCGTCTTCGTCTAATAGGCTCCACAGTTGAACTGAAAAATATTGAAGATCATCATCATCATCACCAGAAATGTCAGTCATTCCCTATTCAGAAGAGAAAAAGAATACCTGTGGAAGGTGCTGCTGGTGGTGGAGGACGAGGCTGTGGTGGTGCTTGTGACGTAGATGACTGCTGCTTGGTATTCTTTATGTTAATTGTTGTGCATTCTGTTATTAAACGTTCTTTCACACTGGCTGCCACTCTGATTGGTGAATCCAAAAGTTTTGAACTGCAGAGCCACAAGTGTAGCAACAGTCAGTGAACTGTTCTTTTCTTTGGTTTGTAGTCTGTCAGCTAAGCACCTGACAAGGTTCTGTGCCAGGTGTTGTAGCATGGGGTGGTGAGTTGGGAATATATATATATATATATATATATATATATATATATATATATATATATATATAATCTATCTATCTATCTATCTATCTATCTATCTATCTATCTATCTATCTATCTATCTATCTATCTATCTATCTATCTATCTATCTATTCTCTACGAAATACAAAATCTGACATACTACATCAAATGAACAGCACTAAATAGGGATCTCCTATCCCGGAACACTCGATCCCGCTGAGTGATTCACATAACAAACCGAACCAATCAGGTGATTCGAAGCAGTTGAAACGTCACTGAAGTGATTCAAACGTCACGAGTCACGTGACCAAACCACGCCTCGGCACAGTGGCTCGATACGTTTGCTTCATGAGCTACAGCGCATGTGTCGAAGCCTCGGGTATCAGAGGACCATCACTAGCAATTGGATGGAAAGCCTCAGTGCTTCATGAAGCTTCATCTCGCCGTCACTAGTTAGAAGTATTTATCTTCTTACCGTGTTTTACTCCAAAAACAAGATCAACAGCAGCAAGAGATGCTACCAGACGTTCCGACCATAGATATACATAGACTAGATACGCTAGGGCTGCCTTCTATATTATCTATGGTCTGACCAATCTGACCAATAAAATGAAAATCAAAGCATTTTTGAAATTTCGTACATCCCTTTTTGAACATGAAAAGGAAAAACGCCCTGTATTTCAATTTTAATTTTAGTATTTTAAAACGAAAAATAACCACTCATTTTTTCTTTTTCAATACCCGTTTCAGAACAGAAAATCCAATTACCAGATAAATACACGGACCGATCATAATGCACACAGTTTTCTTTTCAATTCTTTTTCTTAGATTTAAAAAAAAAACATTTCTTTAGTTTTTAGTTTAACAAAACAGGGAAGATCTGTGAAATAATCTATTTTTTTATTATTTTTTTTTTACTCATTAGTATACACAGTTTTTAGTTTAAATTACAGCAAATATCTGCAAAATAACAACATTTTTATCAAGTTTAATGACAATAAAACTGTAATTTTATGGCCATTGTAAAAAAGCAAATTATTAATTGTAAATATAAAGATTTATTCACAATATTGTTTGCAGTTTGTTTTCAGTCATGTGTAAATTTAGATATTTTTCTAATTATCTGCTGTTTTTCTAGATTTATTTTTTTAATCTGTAAAATTACATTAACTTTTAAATTATTTGTTCATTTTAATTAGTTTTTCTGTCAAATAAAAGCAAATATCTGTGAAATAATGATATTTTATCAAATTTAAAGACAAATATTCATTTATGTGAATATTACATGCAGTTTATTTTCAGTCGTGTAAATTAATATTTTTTTCATCAGATTTTTCTATTTATTACCAGTAATTTAACAAAACGGAAATCTGTGAAATAACATCACATTTTTTATAAAGTATTTTTATTCCTTACTATGATATTTTTGTTTTAATAACAGCAAATATCTGCAAAAAATGACATTTTTAGCAGCTTTAAAGACATTTAAACTCAAATTTTATGGTCTCACGTTGTGAAAAATTATTTTTATTTGTAAAAAAACAGATTTTCTATGTAGATATTGTTTATTTTTTATTTTTTATTCAACAAATGAATAATACTTTCATAATTAGATTTTTCTCAATATTTTCTCTAATTCAACAAAACAGGAAACGTCTGCAAAATAATATAAAACAATTACTTATTATTGTTACTCTTTAAGTTTTTTGTTTAAAAAGCAGCAAATATTTGCAAATTTAAAGAAAAAATCTGATTAAAAGCCGTTTAAACTCTAATTTTATGGTCACATATTGTGAAAAAATTTATTTCTATTTGTAAAAAAATGATAATTTATGTAGGTGTTGCTTTAACATTCAATATGTTTCAGATGATATAAGATATAATGATCTTTGTGTAGCAGATTTAAAGACATTTAAATTATAATTTTATGGTCACACATTGTAAAAAAGTAAATTATTATTTGTAAGATAATAATTTGCTTTTTCATGTGAATATTATTTACAGTTTGTTTTCAGTCACAGGTAAATTTAGAGTTTTTTGTAATTTTTCTAGATATTTTCTTTAATTTAAAAATCATGAAAAATCTGTAAAATAACTTTAAATTTTTTTTAAATTATTTTGTTCCTTACTATACTTTTTAATGTTTAAAACAGCAAATATCCGCAAAATAATAGCATTTTTAGCTGATTTAAAGACATTTAAGCTCTAATTTAAGGTCACACATTGTGAAAAAAACTTATTTCTATTCATAAAAAATATTATTTATGTAGATATTGTTTCCTTTTTTCTGTCACTTTTAATAAATTCAATTAAAACCTTTTCAGTGATTTTTCTAGATATTATCTGTAATTTAGCAGGAAAAATCTTTAACATAATAATAACATTATTAGCATAATTTTTAAAAATTATTATTTTTATTCCTTAATATTCACAATTTTTCTTTCAAATAGCAACAAATATCTGTAAAAATAATGACATTTTTTAGCAGATTTAATGACATTTAAACTCTAATTTTATGGTAAAACACTGTAAAAGAACAAATTATTATTTGTAAAAATACAGATTTTCTTCAAGAAGTTCTTCTCCAGGTTCATATTTACTCATTAAACAGGAACCAGTGATGGATTCTGTGGAGTTTTTCTCCGTTTTAAATGCAGACGTCAGTTTTTATTCTGATCTCAGAGGTAAAATCATGAGGATCTGCTGCCACCAGATGGAGCTGTGAAGACATGAAGGAATAAAAACACAACAAACTGAGCTTAAAATGTTTGTTTCCAGCAGATTTACTGAACTTTAACCATATTTTCTGCATTTCAAGGACAAACAGCAACAACCTGAACAGTTTGAATATGAGAAAATAAAACAAAATGATAATAAAAACCTGAATTTTCTGTCTGAATTCTCCTTCATCTGTGTGTAGAGACTAATTCTGGCTTCACCTTTAATCATCTGCTCCATTCTTCAAGTTCAGAGGGAGTTTTGTTGCAGCTCTTATCAGATCTCTGCTTGTTCAGGAGGACATAAATAGAGGAGCTGTGAAGGTCAGAATCAAGCTGAAGACCAAACAGTTCAGGTGAGGAGCTCAAACAACTCAGACAGCTTCAAGATTCACAGAAGAAAAACACTTTTGTTTGTTGCTAAACTTCGTGAAATGTTGTTTTTCTCCTCAGTTAACTCATCAGAAGTTGGATCAGAGTCATGGCGATGTTTGGGAAAGTTCTGGAGCCGGTGGGCTACATGCAGACCGTCAGGTGAGACCTTAGACCAGGTTATTAAATCCTCCTGATGTCTTCATTTACAGGCACCAAAAAATATTGTTTCCTTGTCTGAAAAAAATCCACAAAAATCAGTAAAAAATTACTCAAATTTCTGAAAAATTTCAAAACCTTCAGGAAGAAAATTCCAATAATTCCTTAAAAGTTTCCCTTAAAAGTTTTATTTAAAAAAAAAAAAAAAAATCCCCCAAATTTGGCAAGAAAATTCTTGTAAATATTTTCAAGAAATGAGTAAAAATCTTCCAAAAATATCTAAAGTGATTCCATATATATCAGTAAAACTTCCAATATTTTCTTTAAGAACATTCACATAAAAATCAACCAAAATCCAGCAAAATTCACTGGATTTTGGTTGATTTTTGTGTGAATGTTCTTAAGACACATTTTTAACATTTATTTTTGTCCACCAAAAAATTTTCAAAAATTTCCCCAAAATGTTGAAAATGTGGACATCAGAAGTTTCACTGTGAAAATATTTTTTCCCACCTTTTCAAACTTTAAAACGGATCAATTTTGACCTGCAGGACGACATGAGGGTTAAACCGTCTGATGAAGGTTCATATGAAGTTAAATCAGAAGTTTGAGTGTTTTGTGGTTCACAGGGTTTTGGTTCAGGGAATCTGCTCCTATCTGGGAGGAAGTTCCACCTCTGAGGAGGCCGAAGGAGCCAAGAAGAACCTGGACCACATGGACCAGGAGCTGGGAGCTTCAGGAGGAGGTCTTCTGGAGGATCCGGAGGTCCATCAGCTGGAGGACGACCTGACGGTGGTTTATTACCAGCTGGGCACCGCGGTGAGGAAACTACACCTCAGTACATTATGTCTATGTGGAGATGTTGGAGGATCAACTAACATCAGCTTCATGAGTGTAAACTAGAAAAGTCAGATTATTGTGTGCATTTGTGTGGAAGAAATGGCTTAAAGCAGAAAACAGAACAGAATGAGGTGACTGAACAGAGATTATTTCTTTCCTCATTAGTGTGAATGAATTAACGCTCATGTCGTCCTGCAGGTCAAACTGATCCGTTTTAAAGTTTGAAAATGCAGGAAAAAATATATTTTCACACTGAAACTTCTGATGTCCACATTTTCAACATTTTTGGGGGAATTTTTGAACATTTTTTGGTGGAAGAAAGAAATGTTTAAAAAAAGTTTCTTTAAGAACATTCACAAAAAATCAACCAAAGTCCAGTGAATTTTGTTGGATTTTGGTTGATTTTTTTTTGTGAATGTTTTTAAAGAAAATATTAGAAGTTTTACTGATATATATGGAATCACATTAGATATTTTTAGGATTTTTTTTGGAAGATTTTAACAAAATTTTTGAAAATATTTACAAGAATTTCTTGCCAAATTTGTGGGATTTTTTAAAATAAAATTTTTAATGGAAACTTTTAAGGAATTATTGGAATTTTCTTCCTGAAGGTTTTGCAAATTTTCAGAAATCTGGGGAATTTTTTTGCTGAGTTTTTGGATTTTTTTTTCAGACAAAGAAACAGTATTTTTTGTTGCCAGTAAATGAAGACAACAGGAGGGTTAAAGGAAAGAATAAACAGCATCAGTTTCTATGTAGGATTCTGAAGTGAGAATATGAGAGATAATGTGGGAAAAAGTGGTTAAACGTCACTCAGTCCAAAAGGATGAGGACGGGATAAAATTCTAGTTGTTGTTTGACAGCAATGCAATCTTCAATATAAGATGCACAGTGAAGCCTGAAAAGTTCACGAACCAGGAGGGAAAAGACACAAATGAAGACAAGAAAAATGATGACAAAAATGTGCAAAATTACCAAAAGAAGATGGAAAATAAACACAAAAATGCGCAAAATTACCACAAAGAGACAAAAAATAAAAACAAAAAGATACAAAACAACCACAAGAAGATGGAAAATAAACACAAAAATGTGCAAAATTACCACAGAGACAAAAAATAAACACAAAAATGTGCAAAATTACCACAAAGAGACAAAAAATAAACACAAAAATGTGCTAAACAACTACAAAGAAATGGAAAATAAATACAAAAAGATCCAAAAGAATCACAAAGAGACAGAAAATTACCCCCAAAATGTGTAAAATAATCACATAGAGACACAAAATGACCTCAGTTTGACTTTTTACTCTCAGGAAATTATTCATCGACAGTTTTGAAAATTGTTTAATATTCTTAATTAATATAGTAAAGATGAATGCCTTTTTCTTTTGTGAAAATTTGCAGCTGAAATAAACAACTTCTAGATCAATCTTCAAGTTCTGGGACCAAATAAACACTTCCTGGATGAAACAAATAATAAACTAATTTTAAAAAAAATCACCTAATAAGAAATAATTTAAATAATCTTTTATTTGTAGATTTAAAAAAAAAAGTTGAGGCTTATAGAAAAAATTTCACCTCAATGTGCATCAAACAAATTCAAATCCACGAAAATAAGTAAACAAGCAGCTGAAGTAAGATGTTGAAGGTTTAAATGTGTGTTTATGCTCACTATAAATACACTGGGAAAAAAATAAAATAAAATTAATATTTAAAAAAAACTGTCAAAAAAGGGTGCTAGAAAAATTGTTTAAAAAAACTGTAAAAATACTGAAATATTCCAAAAATGCTTTTTAAAAAAAAAAAAGAAGGTAAAAATAACAGCACTATGGGTAAAATGATTATATTTTTTAGCAGATTTACAGACATTAAAAGTGTAATTTTGTGAAATTACTACTTGGAAAAATAGAATTTTTTGTTTGCAAATAAAAATGTATTTTTTCAGTGATTTATCTTTAATTTAAACAGAGAAAATCTGTAAATAAACTTAAAAAATCTCTATATAAAACCTTTTTTTCACTCTTTAACATACGCAGTTTATGAAGGGAGAAAAGCAGATATTTTAGAGCAAATATGTGTTTAAAAAGAGCCGTTCAGAGCTCCGTCCTGCTGCTGTATGAGGTGATTTTCATGAGTCAAACATGTCTTTGTAAACAGATGCATGAACTCATCACACTGAGTGCGTTATGTAAATGCATGTGAGCAGATGTATGATTAAAGCATCTGTTTAGTTTCACGGTTAATACTCAGCATTAACAGGCTTACGTCTTCCATGTTCTGCTTTTTATTTCAGCTGCTTTTTCATTTCATATGTTTGCTGTCATTTGCAGGTAGAAAATAAAACAAAAACACCTTCCTGGCTTTCAGGTTTAGGTTTTTATCTCTGAAAAAGACCAAATGTTCTCCAGCAGCTGACTGTAATAAGTCGTGTGGGTGAAGCCTATTAGCAAGAAAATCACTCTTATATGAGCTCCTACTGAGATATGAAGGGAAGTCTGCAGAGTTTAGCAAACATCTGGGAAAAGACACAAATGATGGAACAAAAATTAACCACAAAGAGAAAATAACCACTGAGACAGAAAATTACCTAAAAAAACAACAACGGAAAATTACCACCAACACATGCAAAATGTCCACAAAAGACAAAAATGACCACAAAGAGATGCAAAACAACCACAAAGACACAAAAAATCATCATAAAAAGATGCAAAACAACTGTAAAGATACAAAAAAGCAACAAAAAACCCCCACAAAGAGACAGAAAATGGCCAGAAAGAGACACAAAGCAACCACAGAGTGACACAAAGTGAGCATTAAATAATGCAAAATGACCACAAAAAGAGAGAAAATTAACATTAAAATGTGCAAAAAACCACCACAGATAGAAAACAGACACAGAAGACACAGAAAACAATTCCAAAGAAACAGAAAATGACCAAAAATAGACATAAAACAGCCACAAACAGAAAATGACCACAAAAAGAAACAAAACAACCACATAAAGACAGAAAAAGACCACAAAGAGGCACAAAACAGACACAAAAAGAAAAGAAACAACCACAAAAGGCCAGAAAATTAACACAAAACAATCACAAAAGGCCAAAAAAGCGACAACAAAGCAGCCACAAAGAGGCAGAGCATGAAGAGCTTTAATGTGCTTGAGCTCCAGGTGAGGGCCCATCCAGACTTCACCCAGAAGGAGACGGAGGTGTTCCTGCACTACGTCCAGGACTACCGTCTGGAGAGGCAGCTCACGGCGCTCTACAACCGTCTGATGGGGGTTTCTGTGCTGAGCGACCAGCCCACTCTGCTGGAGGAGCTCATACTCAACCGCAAACCCAAACGCTGGGAGCTCCGGGAGTTCTGCGTCAAGGTTGGTGGAGGTGGTGGAGGTGGTGGAGGGTCTTCTCCCTACAGGCCATTAAACTTTCATACGCTCCGATTTTACTTTCATTACACAGAAGCACGCAAGCCGGAGGCGACGTCACAGCCTCTGGTGCACAAACAAACAAAAAAACATGTTTGTTGTGCTTCTGTCGCTGTGAGGACGGTGAACAAACCTAAACCCGACTCTATTTTTAACTCTAAAATGAAGTTTGAACCCTCAAACAGCCATTTGAAAGTGGAGCTAAAAATGAGAATTGACCAAAATGTCCTGATTTTATAGAAACTAATCACACCCAACTCAATTTGGTGCTTGGAAAATGAGCAAAACAACCACAAAGAGATGAAAAGTGACCAGAAAAAGACACAAAACCACCACAAAGAGATGAAAAATGGGCATTAAATAATGCAATGTGACCACAAAAAGATGCAAAACAGCCATGAAAAGACAGAAAATGAGCATGAAAAGAAGCAAAATGACCACAAATGGACATAAAATGAGCAAAAAGAGAGACAAAACAACTACAAATAGACACACAACATCCACAAAATGAGTGAAAATGACCACAGAGAGACAGAAAATGACCACAAAGAGACACGAAACAACCACAAAGACACACAAAATGACCATAAATAGACACAAAACAACCAAAGACACACAAAATGACCAGAAAAACACACAAAACAACCACAAAGAGACAGAAAATGGCCACAAAAAGACAGAAAATGGCCACAAAAGACACAAAACAACCACAAAAAGACACACAAAACAACCACAAAGAGACAGAAAATTACCACAGACAAAAATTGACCACAAAAAGACAGAAAATGGCCACAAAAAGACACAAAACAACCACAAAGACACACAAAATGATCACAAAGACACAAAACAACCACAAAAAGACAGAAAATGACCACCAAGAGACAAAAATGACTACAAAAAGACACAAAACGACCACAAAGAGACTAAAAACATCTAAAAAGCAATGTAAAACAAACCAAAGCTCAGTTGATGCTTATAAAAACTGTCCACACACAGAGGACATTTACAAAAAACACTTTTAAAACTGGAGCTTCATCGCATTGAATCTGAGAATTAAAAAACTTCTTTCAGATTTCAATAACAATAATGAAAATACTCTAATTTCTCTCAGAGAACGAGTTTGATAAGAAATAAAATCTCATGGAGGAGCTCAGCTGAACAGGATTAAATATTGAGCTTCCAGAGACAGAAAAACGTGGAGGTCTGGTGGGAAACCAGACGTGCTGCATCCATCTTCTCCGTTCCAAAATAAACTGAATATTTAACTCTGCACAGCTATGACCTGCTGTTGTCTTTTCCTGGAGATGAGTTGGCAAATTCCCCATTTTTACCCGCCAAAAATAAGCAAAAAGTCAAGTTTTAGAGCTGAAATTAAACTATTTTCTCTGTGAAGCAACTGAAATGTGACAGATTTGAGTTTTAAATGTCGACTCTGAACAGAAATGTTGTTAAATCGTAGGTTTGACCACCATTTACCTCCTATTATACACTATATTCGGCTGTTTCAGGGTCATTCTGTGGAGTTTTTCCATTTAAAACATCACCGTAAAGGAAAGTTTTCATCCCAGAAATTAAGATCAGTCCAGAGTCCATTTATTAAGGGGTTTAGCTGCTGGATTAGCCTTAATGCCGGAGCCATGTCTGCTTGAAACTGGTGCTGAACTAGAGGTCTGTTTGCTCTTTTCAAGGGCTGATTTGCATAAATGCTCTTATATAAAAGCTGCAGCCTTCACTCAAGTGCACAGAGTTTTACCCTCCTGGGAGCAGTCGAAGTAAAACAAACAGTTTAATGGACTCTGAAGAAGGACGTTTTAGTCAAGGACACGGAGAACACGACCTCGTTAAGCAAAGTTTCTTTAACCTTACAGAACCTATCATGGATAAACATGGTTTAGGTGATAAGTTAATGCGTCACAAAGGGTTTTATTTGTCCTGCTGCAACAAGAACACACACATGTGCATGTCTTAGAGAAAGAAAAAAAGACATACACCAGTTTTTGCCAACTTTTGAAGCAAAATTTGAGTATGTGTTGTCTACATCAATGAGCCAGGGATGATTTTAAGTATATAAAGAGACAGAAAATTACCACAAGGAGACAGAAGACAACCACAAAACAACT
Organism: Amphiprion ocellaris; assembly: GCF_022539595.1. Classification (NCBI taxonomy): domain Eukaryota; kingdom Metazoa; phylum Chordata; class Actinopteri; family Pomacentridae; genus Amphiprion; species Amphiprion ocellaris. The sequence goes on along the minus strand of NC_072776.1, from coordinate 33,175,117 downwards.
GAAAATGACCACAAAGACACAGAAAACAACCACAAAGAGACAGGAAACGACCACAAAAGACAGAATATGACCATAAAGAGACACAAAATATCCACAAAGAAACAGAGAATGACCACACGGATACAGAAAGCAACCACAAAAAGACAGAAAGCAACCACAAAGAGACAGAAAACAACCACAAAGAGACACAAAACAACCATAAAGAGACAGAACATGACCACAGAATGACACAAAACAACCACAAATAGACACAAAACCCAGAAAAACAACAAAAAACAACCATAAAGAGACAGAAAATGACCATGAAATGAGACAAATCAACCACAAAGAGACACAAACAATCACAGACACAAAAATGGCAAAACAACCACAAAGAGATGCAAAACAAACACAAAAAGTTATGAAACAACCACAGACAGAAAATGACCATGAAATGAGACAAATCAACCACAAAGAGACACAATGACAATGACACAAAAATGGAAAAACAACCACAAAGAGACACAAAAACACAAAAAGTTACGAAACAACCGCAGACAGAAAATGACCAACAACAGATGTAAAAAAGCCACAAATAGCCACAACAGTACATCACTCCATTTCATATATAAAACTCTCACTAAAAGAGCTTTAATAGTTTCTCCCTGTTCACCAGCTTTGGATACAATTTTATCCCAAACGTTTGTGACGTCTGCATGGTTTTATTTTCAGTAAAGAGGATCTTTTACTCTCTTAGACTAGACGACTACAACCAGCCTGTAAATAGCCTCTTTGAAGGTCAGTGTGGTCAACAGAAATCCCAGGTTGGTTTGTGGACTGTTAAAGACAATAAACAAGTCAGTAAAGATGTGAGATTTTAATGTAAACTTCACCTGCTTCATCAGCTCACATTAGAAAATGTGATGAGAATATTCCATTCTCACTGAATCAGATGCTACAGATGTTTACTTATTCAAAGGCTTTTGGCAGAAGCTGGAACTTTACTCCAACATTTAAGGAACTTTGAGTTTCAAATGAAAGCATGTAGTACTACTTTTTGTGCTTTATTTTATTATTAAGGAACTCATTAAAAAAGTCAGTAAATTGATGCTTTGATTGACTTCAGGAGGCACAAAATGAGTAAAACGGTGCAGAAAGTACGCAAGAAGTGCAACAAATAATGAGAAATAATTAGTAATGAATGCGTCAGCAACTGGTTTGGAGTTTATCAGGAACAACTTCTGAAGAAGGTGATTTGTTTTACTGATATTTATAAACAAAATTTGATCTAAAGGCACCTAAAAGTACCAATAATGCTGCCTTGCATTCATCTTAGATAACAGGTGGTAAACTAGATAAACCAACAACAGAAACTGTCATTTCCTAAGTCTTGCTTCTGTTTTTGTCACCTTTTTGAGTTTTTTTTGGTTATTTTTGCCAGTTCTCCAAGATGCTTTTGATTTATCTGGACTGTGGTTTGTCTTTTGTATCAGCTTTTCCATTCAAAGTTCACTTTTTGTTCCTTTAATATCGATTCACAACAAAAATAGGAATTGAATGCTATGTCATCAAGGACCAGCTCATTTTAGGTTGTAATGCTGTTCGGGTGAAACATAACCGTCTACTAAAACTAATCTACTCTCAGTTTAAAGAAGAAGAATGTTAAAGCAGCGGACAACAGAAGAGACACAAAAACATCTTAAAATCCAACATGAATAACACTGGCATCAATGAACGCCAAGAAAACTCTGGCAAACCATCATCTGAGAAGGAGAAAGCTTTCAGAGCCAGCAGATGAGTTAGAAGAAAAGAAAGGAAAGCAGCAGCAACAACCAAAGAAAGATCTTCCATCTGGAACCACCTGAACGTGGAAGAACTTCCAAAGCCAAGGTCTGACGTATAAACCTGAAAGCCCAGAAATAGATCACAGAACAAGGACTAAGACCCGTTTGTTCTCCTGTAACTCATCATTATCTGCTGTACAGTCCTTGATCCTGAGCTGTTCACATTTTTGTGTCGTGTACTGCCAAGTTTCACGAGCTTTTTTACAACCGATTGGCTCTCTGTGCCTCATCTCCTTCTTATTCTGTTATTGGTAAGTTTCCACTGAAGGCAAACAGCATTTCCTTGAAAGGGTTGTTTTGTTTCAGAAGGATTTCTTCATTTCTTGGAGAACTTTTTCAGTAGCATTCACTTTCAGTTGTACTTTAATAGCGCCAATTAACAGCATATGTCATCTTTCATGCTTCACTTAGTAAAGTGAAGACCTTACAAATTTGAAACCCAGAAAACCCCCAAATTCTCAAGTTTCCTTTGGATTCCCTTTGAGAAAGCACTCACTGACAGTAGTAGAAGAAGCAAAAAACCTCCCATTTTCCAGGAAGAACTTTAAAAAACAACAAACCTCAGAAAGAAACAGGGTCATGGAGGGCAGATGTCTGCCTGGACTGGTTGGGGTGAGGTCAGCAGGATAGCAGACGGAGAACAGACAAACAATACATAAGAGAACAATAAACAGCAGGGATGGCTACTGAGCGCTGTTATTAATTGTTGAGTCGGTCGGAAATTTAGTACCATTAAGCTCCTGGACAAACTGTGTTATCGGTATTTATGATGGAAATTGTGCAACTTATTTTCAAGCTATCTGCAGCCGTACCCTAATGATGCTGGAACCACCGTGGTCAGACGATGATGTAGCATTGTTGTGCTGCTGTTAGCTGCTCTCTGCTTTAGCTTAATGACGGAAAAGCAATCGAAAGTGTCGACTTCCATTTCTAGTTTTATTGAGCTACATGCAACATGTGTTTAAGGGTAGTTGGTGCAAAGGAGGCAACACCAGCAACCTCATCAAACAAGTGCAACACTCCATAAATATAACGCCGCGCAGTGTGTTCGATAGTTTTAGCAAAGCAGCTAATGCTAATACAGTAGTGGAGCCTCCAAGCCCCAATGACTCCAGTGGACTGCAGTGAGTAACAAAGCTAAAAATCCAGGCAACAATAGTAGTTAATTGTACACAATTAAGGCTATACAGTTTGTTATTTGCTGTCACAGTTGTTCCCATTGATTTAGGCACTTCTATAATACGTCTATCTTTATTTTCTGCATCTAATTATAGAAAGTAGTATCGATAGCCATAAAATCCAAGCGATACTTATCCCTAAAAACAGTTTGGAAATCGGTGAGGCCATGTGGTAAAACAGACATTAGAAATCATTGTCTTTACCGCTGTGTCAAAGCTCACACTTTGCCCTCTTCCTTGTCTTTCTCCCGACAGATAAACTTTGTCCTGGGCACTGGTCTGCTGTGTCTCTTCACTCAGGCGTCTCTGACCGGCAGAGACCAGGCCCTGTTGATGAAGACCTGGTCCGACCGGATGGGAGCCCTCTACAGGAAGATGAAGACCTCTGGAGGCCGCTGCTTGGGCTACTTCCTGGAACAGGCCGAAGACGACATCCGGCAGCAGCTGCAGGAGGCCGTGCAGAGACGAGCACCACCAGAGGAGGCGGCGGGAGACATCCTGAAGACCCTGGAGAAGAACTATGACTGGCTGCGCTGGGCGGTGATGCTCCACCCGGCCGTCGGACGGATGGAGGACGACAAGGATGAGGAGACGCAGGAAGGCGAAAAGGAAAAGGAACCGACAGAAGATCAATCCAACAATCTGCTTTCTGTTGCGTCTGAAGCTCCGATCCCTCACGTGATGGCGTGTTACCGCGACGCACCGACTTCGCTGGACAAAAGCCGCATCCACCAGCTCATCCAGGACCTGGAGTGGAAGATCCCGAACCCGCCTCCTGAGGTGTACGCCTCCATCGAGGAAGACCCGGGCAGGGCGAGGCGCTACCTGGCCTCGCGGATGCTGAAGAAGCTGCAGGAGGGTCTGGGATCTGGCGTCGCTGTCCACGTGGTGCCGGGCAGGATGGAGATGAAGTGCAACTTCCCTCCAGCGTCTTATTACCTCTACGAATACAAACACCGGCTGGCTTCAGGCACTGTTTGCGTGTTTGGGTGAAAGAGAAAGTAAGACCAAACAAGCTGCTGTTCAGTAGTACAATATCAGCTTTGTATTTGATGCTTTCACAGTGGCATTAGCATGTCATGTGTAATATTACTTACAAATAAACGTTATTTCAGAGACAAAAATACATACATGAGTTTCTACTGTCTTTTGAAGTTCGAGTAACTTTGGTTTTGTCCACACCAATAAGCGAAAACCAGATGGAATTAATGGTTCGATCATCTCAGGTCAATGCGGACGAATGTCAGAATCTGAGATGAATTAGATGTTAAGAGAACAGCTCTTTTTTGTGGTGAGCATGTTGGATATGAGGAAATGGTAAATGGACTACACATGTATAGCATTTACACATTCAGCTTTGGTTTACACTGAAATATCTCAACCAACATTGGCTGTATTGCATTAAATGTTGTGCAGTCTTGGTCCCAAGAACAAAACCACTGTGAGGTCAGGACTTCCCTTTGTATAATACTTTGGTTTATGACCAAATACCTGCAAAACTCAGCATGTCCACAACCTGCAGTTTCTAATTATGGCAAATACAATAATTGCCAAAACAGAATGTTTAGCATTGTCATTTCATGCAAGCTTGTATGTTGATATAAGTTGGTAAAAGTTTGTAGGTAGATATCACAACAGCTAAGTCCACAGAGGGAAGAGACACAAGAAACCTGGACATTCCGTGTTTATGAGTTTAGCCAGATTGTGACTCTTTGGTGGTGAAACTGGTCTGAGTGCGATTTAAATGCAGGTAATAATACGTCATTGAAGCTTCACTGATCAGTCACAACATTTAAAACCAGTAGCTTAATAGTGTGTAAGCCTCCCATTGGAACACGGACAAAGGATCTATGGGGTGTCACAAGGATCTTAGGAGCAGACTCTTCAATCAATGGATTTAATTTGTTGTGGTGCATCGGACTGAGTTTTGTGGAGTTTGAAGGCTGAGTCAATGCCTTGGGAACCTTTGTCGTGCTCCTCGATTCCTTCATAGGGCAACGCTACGTGTTAGACTTCAAGGTAGCATCCAGAACCCAAGTTTTCCTATCAGAACGTTGTATTGTAATGAGATAATCAATATTATTTCCTTCCCTGTTAGTTGTTTTGAATGTTGTGGCTGATCGGTGTTCACTACGATAAACTGCGATTGATGGGTAATAGTTATTCTAAATATTGTTGTTTGAATTACTTTATCTGAACAGTATTTGTTTAAAACGTGTGATAATCTGACTAATTCTGTTTCTTCTCCATTTTTACTTCAAAAACCAGAATCCAGAAGTCTTTCTTGTTTCGTAGCTAAGAAATGCATTGACTTTCCAAGATTCAATGCTAAACTGCAACACCAACAAGCAGATCAAATGTTTTGAGTCTTTGCTGTTGATGTTTTTGTTTATTGCTGATTATTACAGATGAATCAGAGGACAGGATGATTCCTAGAGAGAAAAAGATGCTCTAAAACCGTCCATCTCAGAGAATAAGAGTCCAACTTGCATCCACGTGAGCAAAGTCTTATAGAACAGCATAAAATGCCCTGGAAATGCATAGCGTTTGTTCTCTTCATATGATAAAATGTCCTGTTTTTGGTCTGAAACAAGCCCACCGTCAGACTGAATTTGGGTTATGTGGAGTTTGGAGGTTGTGTCAATGCCTTGGAGTTCTTGGTCTTGTTCCTCGAGCTGTTCCTGAGCAGTAAATGTGGTGTTTCAGGGGATACTATTATTTCCTTCATCTGCCAGTGGTTTAAAAGTTGTGGCTGATCAATGCTGCAGAGCAAAACTAAACCAGTGGTTGTTCTAGATTATGATAGATAGAAGTCTTTCTTGTCTTGTAGCTAAGAAATGCCCCAAACATCGATGCTAAACTGCAACGCCAACAAGGAGATCAAATGTTTTGAGTTTTAACTGTTGAGGTCTTTGTTTATTGCTGATTATTATGGATAAATCAGAGGACAGGATGATTCCTAGAGAGAATAAGATGCTCTAAAACCGTCCGTCTCATCAGAGAATAAGAGTCCAGCTTGTGTCCATGTGAGCAAAGTCTTATATAACAGCATAAAATGCCCTGGAAATGCATAGCGTCTGTCCAATTCATGAAGCAAAATGTTCTGTTGTTGGTCTCACACGAGGCCACCATCTGAGTTGATCTGGACCATCTTTTCTAAGTCCTTCTTGACATCTGGGAAACCCTCCAGCGCCTTCTGAAAGTCGTCCCAGGACAGGGAGAAGCACTGGCAGTCGGTCAGCGCCTTCACCGTGGCCAGATGTTTGCCTTTGGTCAGCACGCATGTCTCTGTTGAACGCACAGAAGGAGGCACAAGGCCGTGGTTAATGAGCGAGTAAACCCTCATGACGGGGATGAGATCTGACAATTAATCCCAAATTAAATAACCGGACCTCGCTGGGTTGTTCGGGGGAAGCCTGCTTAGCTCCGCCGAGGTTTGCTGCCAAAAAAGATTAGGACCTGCTCCCACTTAAAGCCCGAGAACTAAATAAATCACGCAAATTGGAAAGGACAGATTTATTAACTTTGGCTCGACAGCGCTCTTCCAAGAATGCCTCTTTCTCATGTATAGAAATAAATGCAACATTTGAAAAAACCAATGACTTCCTCAAACTTTTGCAAGAACACTAAAACGTGCATAAAATCTAAATCTTAACCCACTAGAACGGATCAGTTACTTCCATTTCTCACCAATAAGATGATCAGAAAATCTAAACATATTTATGCTAACTAATTAGCATCAAAAATGTCCACACAGCAGCTGTTTAAGTTTCATTTTTCATTCCTTTACTCATTCCAACTGCACATAAAACCTCTTAAATACACAAATTAGTTCAATCACCTATCTACAGTAGCATCTGTAGGACAGTAGATAGTTTTAAGTGTCCAAAAAAGTGACATTTCTTGCAGCTTTTAGCACCAGAAATAACTTTTCCTAGAAACATTCTGTGTTACTGTAGATAATCCGTGCAGCGAGCAGCCAGATGTTTTTTACACCAAGTACTTCTAATGAGGTCGGTGTAAAACTGACAGACTTTTAAATGGAGTTTGGCAAGAGAGGCGGAGGCAAACAATGAACTTCAATCCCTGTAACCTTTTGGTGTGACATCTTTCTGACAAGGTTTAAACAAGAAAAAAATGTAATTATGGTTATTATAAAGGGCCTCTGAACAGCTCTGAATGGAACTACTTTTTAGCAAAAATAGTTCTGATGAAAAGTGACAGCAAATTCTAAGAGATGATGTTCCCGGAGGAGTTTTAAGTAAAGTTTCATGGCTTTATGTGCCACTAATTAAATTCCATTCACCGCTATTGTATTTGGAAGGAAGGCAGAAGGAAAAAGTTGATATTTCAACATCTTGAGAATAAAACAAAAGCTAAAATTTGTATGAGCTCACCCTATAATAACGCTTTCCTATCGTCTAGTGGGTCGTTCCGCCTCAATTTACCAAATACCCCATGTTTGACCATCTGCAATTCCACTGAGTTTTATTTAAAGTGTTGATTACTGATTGAGTTAACCATTTCTAAATTCTGGTTTCATAGGTAATTTTAGTTTTTGAGCTAAACTTTCTTAAAGAAGGTGGATCGTGTCGATTTTTGCAGGGCACGTTGGTGGCAGTATCATGCTGTGGATCAATGTTTAAAGAGACATAACTTGAAAAATAATGTAGTTAGAGTCCTGAAATTTCGCATGTTTATTGATATGTAGATATGTTCTCTAATAGCAGAACCCTGCTTTGATAGAATAATACAAACCAGTTACATGATGATGCAAATTTGGTCAAAAAATGTGGATTTTTGCAGAGCATGGTGGTGTCAGTATTATACCATGGGTTATCGTTTGAAGTGCCACAACTGTAGAAATAATGTAGCTGGAGTCATGAAATTTTGCAGGTCTATTAGTATGTACATCTGGTCTCCAATGGTACAACACTGTTTTGATAGAATAATACAAACCAGTTATATGATGGTGCAAATTTGGTCAAAAAATTTAGATTTTTGCAGAGCACGGTGGTGGCAGTATCATGCTGTGGATCAACTTTTAAAGTGCCTTAACTTGAGAAATAATGAAGTTAGAGTCTTGAAATTTTGCGGGTTCATTGATAGATACAGCTGGTCTCCAATGGAACAACCCTGCTTTGATAGAACAGTACAGACTAATTCCATGATGGTGCGAATTTGGTCAAAAAATTTGATTTTTCTGTCTATTCCGATGTTCCACTATCCATAAAACCTTTCTTTGCACCCTAAGAGGCTAATTTTTTTCCAGGCACCAAGAGGAATTTTAAGAATGTAGATTATGGTGCCATTTACAGGCATAGTGTATGAGAAAAAAGTATTAAAATGATGTTTTTTGCATTTATTGTCACTATTAGGACAGTCATTATTGGTGAAACCACTCCAATAGTTTCCCAAATGTAAGAGGTCTATAATATTGTTACTGGGCTAAAAGAAAATACGCAGTAATCCGTAGTAAATCCGACCCACCTCCAAAGAAGTCTCCATCACACAGCTCCCTCTCGTAGGAATCGACCTCCACCAGAACCTGGCCGTGGTCGATGAAGAACATTCGGTCTCCCGGGACATGCTGCCGGACGATGACGTCTCCTTCCTGGTAAACCTCGTACTCCAGTTTTTGGAGGACGACGCTGATGAAGTTTTCGTCTCTATTCTGAAAGATCGGCACGTTTCTCAGCAGCCGGCTGCACATCACCATCAGGATTTGCTGGAAAACAAACACAGTCAAGCAGTTGGATTTTATGTCTGCGGCAGTTTTCATGATAATGGAATGCAACACAAGGTGCTTTACAGATTAAAAGAATAAAAAATGCAGTAAGACAAGACAAACAACCTTTAAATATCATGTTATACATGAAGGACTACCTAACATAGCATAGCATAGCAGGGGGCTGCCGCCAGAGAGCCTGCCGCTGCTGCTGGAAAAAATCCTAGAGGAAACACTGACGTAACATAGCATCCCATAGCATAGCATAGCATAAACAAAAAAATATTATCTAAATATAGATGGAAACAAATGTGAAGGGCAAAATATACGTCAAAATTGGTTAAAATAGAATAAAAAAACAACAAAAAAATATGTAATAAATGAAACACTGAATAGACTAACGTGCAAAAAAGCGACTAAATTGAGAAATCAATAAATTAGTTTGAGGAAGATTAATAAATAAATCTAATCAATCAAAAGCCTGACCAAAGAGGTGGACCAAGAGGTGTCAGTGCATGTATAAAATCAGACATTTTTAAAGTACAAAAAGAGATGTAAAAAATAAAAATCAAGAATAAAAATCATATGTTCAAGAGCAGCTATGAAAACTGCCTATTTTGGGTATTAAGAACTCTAAAAACTGCAACCGGTGTGTATTTTACACATATCTACAGGTAAAGGCTTAAATTAGTGGATGCATCCTAACCAATCAGACCATTAACTTCAGCCGTACCTCCTTCAGCGCCGAGGACACCGTGTCCATGACGTCCTTCTCGTCGAACCACTTCCCTCCATACCGAGCCTGGTAGTAGTTGTTGATGCGGAGCTGCAGCTCTGGAGGGAGCTTCATGAAGGTCATGTAGTGCTCCAACCGGCTCATCTGTGGAGAGTCACATCATTTATCCACATAATTCATGAAACAAGGCGTTACAAGACCAGCATCTACCAAAGCTGCATATTTAATCATGTTTCATAACAGCTTCACTTCACTGCTGGGTGTGAGACTTACAGTACACTGGCATTCAGATCCATTAATTAAAGATTCATCATTACATATCTGCTTGCAAAGAAAAGAAAATTATAATCTAGTAGAAACACCTCTGAAAAGAAATGGATTTTTAGCATTTTTCAGCAGTCACCAACTTTATCTCTACTACATTTTAAACCTACAAAGTAAAGATTTATGTCTTCCGCTTGGTTATTTTTGGTTAGTTCTGTGCAGATCTTTGGGTCACGTGTTATTATTTATTCACATTATTTTGTTACTAAAGATACTATAGGGTATTGTAGAAAATAAATAATGTCAAGAAAAATATAAATATATAACCACGAAAAAAATATTTAATAAGAAATTAAATAAATAAATATCAAGAAAATTATACATGTATAACCACCAATAAGTGGATTTATTAGAAATTATATCTATATCTATCTATCTATATCTATCTAGCTATATATATATATATATATATATATATATATATATATATATATATATATATATATATATATATATATATATATATATATATATATATATATATATATATTAGGGCTGGGACCTTAACGCGTTAATTTCAATTAATTAATTACCGCGGAAAATAACACGTTAAAATAATAACGCTATTAATTGCACCCTCCTCAGTTCCCTCATTTCTGGCACACCAGTAACTCTGATGAACACTCCAGCCCAGTAGGTGGCGGTAATGAACCTAAAGTCTGTTTGTAGCCATGAAGAAGAAGCACAGGAAGTACTGAGTGAAGTCAGGCACTGGTGAACAGTGAGGGAAGCTGAGATTGAGCTTGTTGGGCAGAAAGTTTCCTTTTAAAAATCTTCCTGATGGCAGCTTGGATAAAAGTCTGGTTGTGTGTAAATTGTACAACAAAGAGTTTTCTGATCACTGCAGCACTTCAAGCCGACGGCATCTCCTCAATGTAAAACATGTTGCTGTTAGCACCAGAGCTAACGTTAGCTACGAGTCATGCTAACGGCTAATGGTGTAGCCATCCCATAATAGACCACTTTTCTAGACAGTGCTTGAGTTTACACAAAGTCTTAAAATGTTGAATAAAATCACTATAATTGCACTTAGATTTGCAATAATCTGTGAATGTAGCAGACAGATGAAAAATGCAGATAAATAGAAATGAAACATTTTTGTGGTTTAAGTTTTTACTCCATCGAGGCTCTGCCTCCTTGGAGGAGGAATAACCTAAACAACAAAAATATCTCTTTTAATAACTTAATTATAAACTTTTTGTTTATAAAAAATTACATAAATAAAAATTGATATTCCTATAAAAATTACACCATTTATCAGACCCATAAAAGATGAAAACAGAATGAATCTCTGGATTTTCAACTTTCTGAAGCTCCTTGAACTACTTATGCTGATTTTATGTGCCATACAGTGGAAAAAACAACTAAATTCAGGCTTTAAGTCATCAAAATCACTTTTTTCTATATGTCCCATTTTCCTTTTTAAAAATAAATTTTAAATTATATACACGTCTATTCATTGATTCAACTGTCAACCACAATTTTATTTGAATTGAAAAACTTCATTTATTGTGTCAAATATTGCTATTTGACAGAACTGCAATTAATTGCGATTAATTAATTACAAAGCCTGTAATTAATTAGATTACATTTTTTAATCGCATCCCACCACTAAAATATGTATATATATATATATATATATATATATATATATATATATATATATATATATATATATAATCATAATTAATATAATTTAGTATATATATATTAAAAAATGTAAATGTTTAACCATGAATAGATTAATTAAAATAAATAAAATATTAAATAATAATAATAATATTAAATAAATATTAAAAAAATTATGCATAACCATACAAAATAAATATATAAATAAACCAGAAATGAAAGAAATAACATTATGAAAAAAATGATGTATCACTATTAATAACTTAATTAATTAGAAATTAAAAAATAAGCATCAAGGAACCTATAAATGTATAACCATAAATAAGTACATTAATTAGAATTTAAAGAGATATCAGAAAATATGAAAAAATTGTCTAACCATGAAAAATAATAATTTAAAATGAAAGAAGTAACTACCAAAGAAAATCTAAATGTTTAACCATGAACAAAGTTTAATTAGGAAATAATATCAAGAAAAATATAAATATATAACAATGAATAAATAGATTAGAATTAAAAATACATATATTAAGAAAAATATAAATGTAATATAAAAAGCAATTTAGAATTTATAAGCAGACAAGTAATTATTTAAGATATGACCATTGTATCTGAAAGAATAAAGCAGTATATTTATTATTATTATTATTATTATTTATTTATTAGCACAATAATAATAATAATAATAATAATAATAATAATAATAATAATAATAATAATAATAATAATAATAATAATAATAATAATAATAATAATAATATTAAAAATGACATGGAAATGATGCCCTAAATACTCAACCACTATTGCAGGTCACTGAGATCGTTTTGCTATTTTAAGTGGCAGTTTATATAAAATTTTACCAATTGATAATTTTAGTAACTAAAAACAGCTCATTTTATTTCTTTTTATAATCTAATGTAATATATTGTGAATAAAAATATGATAATGTGTGATGAAGCAGCAAAACATTCATGAAAATACAACAGATTTTATGGGCAATCATTGTTACTTAATACTTATTTAAGTTTGAGCTGTGTGTGCGGTTGAAGTATTTTAATATCACATAGTGCAGTACCTTGCTCTTGTACTCTTTGGCCGCCGGGTCGACGTTGACGATCATGGCGGTGGCGTTGGCAACGAGGACGGTGTACATCAGACAGCCGGACACCATGCTGACCATGACGATCCACATTTCAACGTAATCTGAAGAACAAAACAAGGACGTATATTTAGCAGGAAGTGTTCATGTCAGGAAGAGAATGAGATAAAGAAAATGTCTAATTCTCACTTGTTGGAGCGTCCATGGAGCCATAAGAGAGAGCGATCATCTGCGACAGAGCTCGGAAAACTCCCCAAGAGTATTTTACGATCACGGTAGCGTTCTGGAAGAAAGAGGTTCATCTTTAGGGATATTTTGTAGGGCTCATCTTTAGGATAAACAATCTCCTACTGTACCATTCATGCATTTCTAGTGGAGATCGACCGATTACTGATGCTGATATTCGGTATTTTTAGATTACAGTCGTCACTCACCATATCACGGTTCACTTTTTATGGTCTCACGGTATCGTGGATTTATAAATTGCATATATCTAATTTTGCATTCTGTGTTTTTCGCTATATCGCGGGATTTTGCGGTATAATTTTAATTATTTTGTGGTAAAATAAGCATTTTCTAGCCTAAAAAAATGTAAACAATATAAAAAGTATATAAATAATTATAATTAAAGCATATTAAAAGAATATTAAATGTAAATAAAATGCGTAGCGTACAGCGTTGGGCTCTGATCGGCTCAGCGACCGTAGCATCAGTCTCCTCCATCTCCTGTTTAAAGCAACGTTCAGCATCTCACCTTGTCCATTTCACATCATAGATGTAGGTTTAAGAGTGAAGAAAGTGTTTAAGAGCAATAGCAAGTGTTTATAAGAGAGAGGGAAAGGTTAATAACATTGTGGGAAAAGTTTATGAGTATGGGAAGGATTTATAAAGCCTTAAAAATATATATAAATAAAATAAATATAAGGACTTTTGTCTATCGCGGGGGGTTCTGGAACGTAACCCCCATGATAGACGAGGGACCATTGTATTTGTATTGTGAATTTTATTGGCCGATAACTGCAAAATACAAAAAATGCTCTATTTTGGTTCCTGGATCTCTCTGCAATCACTCTTAGGGGCTTTCGACCAAAGAGCACCAGGTGCTAGGTTGGTTCAAAGTTGAGAGCCAGTGCTTTTTTGGTTCAAATCTCGTGCCGCCCCAGAACCGGTTTGTGTTTCCATTCGGAAGGAGCAAAGTTGGAGCTGCGTCATTGTGCCACCACAAAACGTGTGTAAGTCACTGCGTACGTTCAACAGCGTTCGCACCGTACGGAAACCCACACAACAACAATGGAGGACTTCATTGGAGTGGTGTTCATGGCTTTACTAGTGTGTCTTGCCATCGTTGAACAGCAAAACCTTCTGTTAGGGGTTACCCATCGGCGTCGCCGTTCCAATGCCCACCAATCACGTTTAAGAAGAAAAGTATTTATCAAAGACGTTTGGATACTTAACAGTAAACGTGTTAGCATTAGCTTAGCTACTTAGCTTCGACTGCGCTTGCATTGATTACTTAGCGGTTAAACACGCGCAATAAGTTGATGATCATATCTATGTTTATCTTTTTAGATGTTTTTAGATGTTACCCCGCCCCCTGCCCGTGACATGCTCGGCTCTCAACTCTGGCCACCTCTGGCCCAGCAACGAGTTGGTGCCCAAAACAGCCCCAGTTTTTGGAGCCCAGAGCCGCAGCTCCGGTGGTGGAAAGACAAAAAACCGGGCACTGGCTCCGACTCTGAACGGGCTCCACCCCGGTCGAAAGCCCCTTCTGTGGGCTCAAGCAAGCCCCACCCACAGCTCTATCTGACTGGCTGTTACATGTCACAAGTAGCTGTCAATCAACCTTGAAAGCCATTGTTTACACAGAGAGACAGAGAAGCACATTTGTAGTGCAAATGAACTTGTAGGTGTTAGTGTGTGTTGCAGCTGGAACTTATTCTACTGATGGTGCTAGGCTACGGCTAATGCTAAAAGGTTATCTCTACCTCTTAGCCTGTAGCTAACACTATCTGGAGCATCGTAGCATCTTTCTAAAGTCAGATTTACTGCCTTTACAGACAGACACGTCTCTCGAACAGAGAAACAACCTGCAACAACTTAACAAGAAGCACAATCATCTGCACAAATTAGGACATTAGCGTCTTTCACAGTGGCTAAGGCTATGCTAATGGCTAGCAGCTAAGTTGCTAGGTTGTTAGGAGGCATGTGTTGCAGCTGGAACTTATTTTGCTGATGTGCTAGGCTACAGCTAATGCTAAAAGGTTATCTGTACCTCTTAGCCTGTAGCTAATGCTATCTGGAGCATCATAGCATCTTTCTAAAGTCAGATTTATTGACTTTACAAATCAATGACTTTAAGTCTGCACTAATCAGGACATTAGCTGCTCTCACAGTGGCTAAGGCTATGCTAATGGCTAGCAGCTAAGTTAGGAGGCAGTCGCAGATTACCCTGAAATAGATTTTAGAAAAACAATAATGCTTAAAGAGCTGAGTCTTAGTGGGGAATAAAAGTGACGGAATAGATAATAAAAATAACAAAGCAAAGAACTGCAGGAGACAATTATTGATCTCAATCAGTTGATCTCACAGTAAACAGGAGAGTATCATAGCGCCATGTGAAGCTCCAATGTCATCACTCCTGTTTCCATTCACATCCAGTTGCAGGAATCCTTATTAATGAAATAGCCCAGGTATGAATGACAGGTTCTCTGCTATCACATCCTGTTAATAAATAACTTTTAATGTATATCGGTTCAAGATATTGGTCTTTGGCCTTTCTCAATTACCAATAAGCAGTAAATGATCAGTTTAATCTGTTGTTAACATAGCTGACAGTTAATTTAAAGCAGAAAAAGGCAACTAAACCCTTCATAACCATTACCATTCACACTCTGTTCATCTAGTAGAAGTTCTGTAAAATGAGCGTCACCATCAGGTTTTCCTTGCGGACCCAGCAGTCACTGGGAAACTCCTCCAGCATCGGGACGAAGTACTGGATGCAGCCATTCCAGTGGCACAGCAGGAAAATCATCATGAACAGAGACAAGATGCGAAAGAACAGACGGACCACCTCCAGGTTTGCGTTCGACACCTGACGAGAGGAGACGACACGAAAAACTCGGTAAGCAAATCAGACAAACTTTAGACGTCAGCTTTGTGTTCGCAATGAAGCAGCAACACAGTGGGCTTAAAGCTGGTCTGGGATCAGCCATTCTCCTTCCCAACTTAGATGGTAAATAAACAATAAATATGTCAACAAGCACCATAAATAGACTTTGTGCTAAACATCCATAGTGGTCAAAGTTGGGCAAAATCTACATAAAGTTAATTTATTTATGTGGTCATATTGAATCACTTTTGGTCCTTTTGCCTCAAATTATGGTCATTTTATATCATATTTTGGTCATTTTGTGTCAAATTTTGGTCATTTGGTATTATATTTTGGTTGTTTTGCATCATTTTGTGGTACTCTTGCATCACTTTAGGTTATTTTGCTTCAAATTTTGGTCATTTTGCATCATATTTTGGTTGCTTTGCATCATTTTGTGGTCATTTTGCATCAAATTTTGGTTGTTCGCTTTCACATTTTGGTCATTTTGTGTCACATTTAGTAATTTCAGATTCAGATTCACAAAACTTTATTTGTCCCCATTGGGCAATTAAAAAAGGCATGTAGAGCAGGCAGTGCAACAATGATGTAAAAAATTGAGTTTTGCATCATTTTGTGGTCATTTTGTATCATATTTTGGTTGTTTGCATCATTTTGTGGTCATTTTGCATCACTTTTGGTCATTTTACTTCAAATTTTGGTCATTTTGCATCAAATTTTGGTCATTTATCATTTTCTGTCACGCTTTGGTCATTTATCATTTTAACATAAGACATAAAGTCTTCTCATGTTTTTATCACTCTAGTCTATTGCAATTTGTTTAACGTTACCAAAGTTTTGCTCTTTAATGAAATCTAGGCCATCACATGGCCTCATCTACAACAAGGTCAGACGGGGCAAGAAATCTGAGCAGTCAGACGATCAGACGGCTGTAAATGAGCCAACGCTTTAGCCAGATTATATGAATCACCTAATTTGCACCTGGAATAATGATAATGAGCCCTAATTGCACACAACTTCAGTCAGTACAGCTGGTCATGGTCATACTTTTAAGTTTCCTCGTCCAAATAATAAAACCTGTCCAATCACCTGACTGCTTCATGCTATAATTTAATTCAGTTTTTCTTGGTGTTTCTAGATTTCAATAATTAGCTTTGGGAGACAAAAACCAAGACCTAAAGTTTAAAAAGAAAACCAGGTTGTAATGCCATAAGTCAGAATTATCCCTTAAGCTCCTGATCTAACGTCTAAATGAATGAAACTAATCAAACATATTTATTTCCACCAACTAGCACCAGAGGCAGAAAAAGTTTCCTCCAAAGTTCCATTGATTTGCATTAACACAGCACTTCTTGCACAACGAAAGCAGCCTTCAAAAAGCATAACACCCAAGTATAAGATACATCTCCAAAAGTTGCAGCTGCAAATCCAAAAAATATACGCAAAAAAAAGTTTGTGTACATGACAGGAAGTAAATCCAATTACGAATGGACTACAGGTTAAGTTACAACAGTTATTTATCTGACAGCCCCTGAATTCTTCAATTCAACCCCTAAAAACATGATATTTAGAAGTTTTTTTCCATTAAAATAATCCTTTTCTTGACATAGATGTAGGGTTGGGATAATTCTTCACTGTTGTTTCCTCTAGAAAATGCAGATCTCAGTCCTTGTTATACAAAAAACAAAACTACAATGCAAAAGTTGAATAAAAGTTCAAGTCCAGCATTAAGAAATCACTATTAAGAAAGCAGAAGAGTGCCACCAAACAGAAAGCAGACAGTGTTTCAAAACAACATAATCTGCTTCATGAACAGAGTCCTGCCAGCTGCTATGGTTTTTTTTTTTTTTTTACTTTTAATGAAAGGAAAAAGATGTTGAAAAGTTTCCAGGTTTTCCAGGAAAAGCAGGATTCCTGAGCAAACCCCACGACACCAAAACGTCTATTTTAGCCACCAGTGGTCGATTAAAGGACACACATTCCAATATCATCCAGTATCAGGGTCGTATTGTGTTTCATCACGAGATTATCACGGATATGGAGTCTTTTCTACCTCAAGGTCTTTGCTGTTTGAGCCGAACGCTTTGGAAAGATTAGAAAGAGTCAAACTCAGCTGCCAGCTCTTGTTCTACAAATGACATCGCAAAGTCAGATTTATCATCGGAGCCCGGTGTGGTAAGGTGTCGGCGGGGAGGAGAAAGGCCGGTTGGGTTTCAGAGATGAGGTTTGTTGAAGGTTGTCTGACGTTTCAAACTTACTTTCTCTACTTCGTTGAAGAACCGGACCAGCCTGGATACCCGGGCCAGTCGGATCAAACTGAGGATCCGTACGAACATCAGGATCCTCATCATCCTGTTGGTCTTGGAGGGGTTGTCATCATTGTTGTACTGCAAGTCCTGGGGTTTCAGATGAGAAATATTAGGCTTAATTATCTTAGATCAGGGGTGTCAAACTCATCTTAACAAAGGCGTAAATACAGTCTAATTTGATCTCAAGTGACCAGTAAAATCAGAGCATAACAACCTATTAATAATCCCAATTTTCCACTTTGTTTTAGTACAAAAAAGTATCTACAGAGTATCTACTAAGACACAAAACTTTTAGGATAGTATTTATAGTATTTTACTTTATGATCGAAATTCCTTGTCAAGATCTAGAAATGATTTTAAATTTACATTAATTTTCACATCCCTGTAGTAGTCCTGACACCACACCAAACAAACTCAAGTGGGAACCATTGAGGAAGAAGATTAATTTATCCCGTTGCCTCGTAAATGTATGAAGTTTATACATAAAAATACATAAAAGTTGTGGCAGTACAATAACAATACGGTTCAACCAAGCCAAACTCTGCTGACTGACATTAAGACTCAAAACTGGACCAAAAATTGTTTTAAATGACGTTGTCCATAATACTGAATTTTTTTTATTTTAAACAACTTTTGAGTCATTTTGAACCAGTTTCAAGTCATTTTGACTAGTTTTCAAGGCATTTTTGGACAATTCTCGAGTCTTGTAGACATTTTTGGTTACTTTGGACAGATTTCAAGTTACTTTTAAACATTGTTTGAGTCATTTTGGGCAATATTAAAAGCACTGAAGCTGCTGACTGACATTATATTGCACAGTGTACAGTGTCTTCTCTGTCATTTCTACATTTTGCAAAGTCATCTGTCTGTATGTTTGACACCCGTCTTAGACTGATTCACATCTTGACTGCATTTACAGTTTTAATTCATTCTTTTGTTCATTTTATTGCCTTTTCCTGCAGATTTAAGTGCTGCAGAGGCTTTTTAATTAGGTGAAAGTTGGTGCATCATTGTTTTCTGAGCTGCTTCTGCTGCCTCAACAGTCTGTTCATTATTACCGCAAACAGCAGTATGTAGCCGATTGGGAAAGCCGCGATGACGTCCGGTATGAACCATGTCCTCAGGTAACTGACTCGGATCCGCTTGATGTCCAGAATAGCTTCCTGCAGAAAGAGAAAGGGAGCAGCAGAACGAGCAGATGGATGAAGACGCCTCGCAGCACGGTCAGATGTATAATTTAACACTCGAACTGAACCAATAGTAGTTTTTGGAGTCGATCCAGAATTGAGAGACGTCGGAGGAGATCAGCACTCAAAGAAGCTCCACGTTTGTTTGACATGTCGCTGAAACGTCGCCAAAGCATGAATATTTAAAATGGGCGGAGGGTAAATCTGGAAAAACCAGATGCTGGAGTGGTTGAAAGTAAACAACAACAATCCAGATGCTACATAGAGCACTACAGCATCTTTGTAAAGTCAGATTCAAAGACTTTACAGACATCTCTCTAACAGAGACAGAACCTACTAAAACTCAACAAGACGTACAATCATCTGCACAAATCAGGAGATTAGCTGCTTCCACAGTGGCTAAGGCTACGCTAACAGCTAGTGGCAGATGGATGCAGATGGATGAAGACGACACTCAAACTGAACCGACATTTTTTGGGAGTCGATCCAGACTTGAGAGACGTCGGAGGAGATCAGCGCTCAAAGAAGCTCCACGTTTGTTTGACGTGTCATTGAAACATCGCCAAAGCATAAATATTTAAAACAGGGTAAATCTGGAAAAACCAGATGCTGGAGTGGTTGAAAGTAAACAACAACAATCCAGATGGGCCATTTGGCGAGATAGAAGTCACAAAACAAACAACAGGATATCGTCGGCATAATGCTTAATTGGAAATGTTATACTTCTCCACTTCGTAATCCCGGTTATAAAATCACACAGCAGGTGCCAATTTGGCCCCGTGTTCAGGAGCAGAGGGGGAGGCTGTTAATCTAGCCTTTCGTGTATTGAGTAGATTACAGATGGGCCAGAGATGGATTGTATGTACTCGTCTGCGCGGGGATTAACGTCCTCCAGATTGTGTCTGAAAATAGAGTACAGCCACTCTCACCTCTGCGTCCTCCGTTATGATGCCCATTCGGAAGTTCAGGGCCACGTCGATGAGGAACAGGGTGTCCGAGAAGACGTTGAAGCCTTCCCATGCCAAGCCGCTATGTCCGTCCAGAAACGCTATCTCCATGGGAATCCCGATCAGGTTCAGGAACGTGATTGCCATCATGCACATGATGTAGTAGCTCCTGTGGGAAATAATAAAAAAATGTGTGACTTCTGAGTGACCTCTAGGTCTGGTTTGGAGTGGAAAAGTCATGCAGCCGGCGGCAAGAGAAGCTGATTTTTGCACACTAAATACTGCGATACTGTAACTGCACATCTCCTCAGTCCAGCTTCGATTGCCAGCTCAGATGACTCTGCTGCTCTCTGATCCCGATTGTTTCATTCCGTCTCTGTTTTCACTCTGCTCTGATCACCTTACAGACTAATAATAATAATGCTGCACACAGATAAACAACAAGCGGCCATCTGTGGAAAACAAGTTCCTTAAACAAGTTCTTTCTTCTGATCCTCCAGAGTTTAAACACCAGAAGTCATTTCTAATTCTCCTTTACTGCTCATCGACCTTTAACTGTTCCTGTAGATCACTCATTTTGAATTGATGTTCACTTATACTTTCAGTTTTATACATACTATTTTGCATTTCTTTGTCTGTTTTTGTGTTTTAATGGGTTTTCCGAGGTGCTTTCAGAAGTAAAACACAAACGATCGTTATCATAATCAGCTGTTGAATTATTTAGTGAGGCTTAAGACTAATTAAGGTGTCAAGTCTGGAGACAAAAAATACACAAACAAAGCGGAGAAACCTCAGGAGCAGGGAACAGAAAAGCAGATTAACAAGATTGTAAACAAATAATGTAGAGTAAGGCTGCACTAATTATTCTTGTAATTGTTGACAACATGCTGATTATTTTCCTCATTTATCTGTTTGGTAAAAAGTCTGAAAATAATTTCTAATTACCTTCAGACTTCACCATTTAATCCAACATCCTTGTTTTCCTGAAAAAAACAAACTCCAAAATCAGAAAATATTAAGTTTTTGTGCAAATATGTGAAAAATAATTGTCTTTTCTTGTTTCTAATCTGCTCCCAATGTGCTTCCAGAGATTAAACACAAATTATCAGTATCAGTCGAACCCTTTAACAAAACAAAACAAAACAAAACGGACAAATCTCAGAAGGAACAACTCAGAAGAGCAAATTTAAAAGATTGCAAAATTTTAAAATGCAAACATAGGCTGCACTAATTATTATTTCTAATTGCTGATTATTTTCTTAATTTATCAATTAGGTAAAAAGTCCAAAAACAGTCCATAATTATTCCTAACTCACAATTTGACTCAATATCCTGGTTTTCCCTAAAAAGACAACAAAAAACTCAAAATATAAAAATATTCAGTTTTTGTGCAAATTGGTGAAATTGAGAAGCTGCAAAATCTAAAAATATTCATCTTTCCTTGTTTTTAACCAGTTTTTCAGTGTGCTTCCAGAGATGAAACACAAATTATCAGTATCAGTTGTTGAATTATTGATTAATGCTTCGGACTAATTAAGCCGTCAAGTCGACACCGTTAGTGAAACAGTAGAACTCTATAACAAAACAAAACAAAATGGAGAAATCTCAAGAATATAAGATTGCAAACTTTGAAAAAAAAGATGCAAACTGCAAACACTGGAAATAGAAATGCAGCATACGGGTCATGAATTAATCAGTTATAAAGTCAGATAACAGTTCCTGATGCTCTCACACTGTTTCTAACAAACTGATGCAACATCCTTGTTTTCCCTCAAAGTCTCTCAATAATCTAAAAATATTCATTTTTTCTGCAAATCAAGATTAAATGCAGTGAAATGCAAAATTATGGTTCCTCAAGACTGTTCAATAACAACAACCTTTAAAAACTACAGAAAAATAGGAATAAAGTCAACTGAGAAGCTACATCTGACACTAAAAAAATCTAAAAATATTCATTTTTTTTGTCAAATGCTCAGACAGTTTATGCAGTGAAATGCAGTGACTGTTCCTCAATGTTGTGCAATAACATTTTCTTAAATTCAGAATATTTTTTTCAATTTTTAGTGTCAGATGCAGCTCCTCAGTTGACTTTATTCCAATTTTATAACTAGCTTCTGTAGTTGTTTAAAGAATGTTGGCTTTATTCTTATTTTTCTGTAGTTTTTAGAGTATTTATGTGACATACTCGTGCAGTTTGTGCAGTTTGTGCAGTGACTGTTCCTCAACGTCGTGCAAGAACAACATTCTTGAAAAATTGAAAAGAAAAAGTCACTTGAGAAGCTGCATCTTGCTTTGTTTTGGCTCTTGCATGGATAAAACTTTTTCAGATGTGACAGAGGAACTACAAAAACTTGCAGGAACCTTCAGAGGAGCCACTGGAAATCTAAAAATATTCAGTTTTTCTCCAAATCAAGATTAAACACTCATACAGTTTGTGCAGCGAAATGCAAAGTGACTGTTCGTCAAGGCTGTGCAATAACAACATGCTTCAAAAGCTACACAAAAACAGGAATATAGTCAGCTGAGAAGCTGCATCTGACACTAAAAAATCTAAAAATATTCAAGATTTAAGAGTATTTATGTGACATACTCTTGTAGTTTGTGCAGTGAAGTGCAGTGACTGTTCCTCAGTGTTGTGCAATAACAATATTCTTGAAAAATTGAAAAGAAAAGTCACTTGAGAAGCTGCATCTTGCTTTGTTTCGGCTCTTGCACAGATAAAACTTTATCATTTATGACAGAAGAACTACCAAAACTTGCTGAACCCTTCAGAGGAGCCGATGGAAATCTAAAAATATTCAGCTTTTCTTCAAATCAAGATTAGATGCTTATATAGTTTGTGCAGTGGAATACAAAGTAACTGTTCCAAAACGTCATGCAATAACAACAATCTCTTAAATTCTGAATATTTTTTGATTTTTAGTGTCAGATGCAGCTTTTTCAGTTGACTTTATTCTTATTTTTCTGTAGTTTTTAGAATATTTATGTGACAAACCCATACAGTTTATGCAGGGAAATACAAAGTGACTGTTCATCAAGGCTGTGCAATAAAAACAATCTTACAAACTCCAAAAAAATAGGAATAAAGTCCAGTGAGAAGCTGCATGTTAAACATGTTCAGGATTTAACAGTATTTATGTGACAAAC
This sequence comes from Amphiprion ocellaris, assembly GCF_022539595.1. Classification (NCBI taxonomy): domain Eukaryota; kingdom Metazoa; phylum Chordata; class Actinopteri; family Pomacentridae; genus Amphiprion; species Amphiprion ocellaris. The sequence goes on along the minus strand of NC_072776.1, from coordinate 33,151,901 downwards.
TCATGTAGTTTGTGCAGTGAAAGGCAAAGTGACTGTTCCTCAACGTCGTTAGATAAAAACATTCCTGAAAAATGTAAGAGAAAAAGTCACTTGAGTAGTTGCATCTTGCTTTGTTTCGGCTCTTGCACAGATCAAACTTCATCAACTTGCCGAACCCTTCAGAGTAGCTGGTGAGGTGATGCATGGGACTGGCCTGAATCTATCAGGGGTATTAAATACCTCATGAGGCTGAAGGGGTGAATGACAAAGACTCCGCTCTGCAGCTGCCGGATGCACTCCTTCTCCACGGCCACCTCGCTGCCGTAGACGTACAGCGACTGGCGGTTGAGCTGCGGCAGGAGCAGCGCCCTCCATCCACAGGTCGCCGTGGAGCATCCCGCCGTGGGACCCTTCAGCTTCTCCATGGTCCGCCTGGGTCCGCTCAGCCGAAAGCCATCCTCAGCCCACAACTGCCCTCCTCTCGGCCGCGAGGTAATTTTCCATGCAGGCGTCCCGACCTCGGGGCTTATGGGAGCGACTGGAGTGGATCAGCAGCCTTTTCTCTGCTCCCTCCCTCCCTCTCGCTCTATTTCTGCCCCCACCCCGCCGTCCCTTTCTTCCAGCTCATCAACTATTCAGTATCTGCGTCTCGTCCCCACATGAATCAAGCCACGTCAAGAGGTCCGGCTCACATTAATACCCAGAGAAAATGGCACATGTGAGAGCGTGCATGAGGAGGGGGATGGCAGTTATCGTGCCATGTGAACTCGACATCTGGTTGCAAGTTCAGTCCGGGGCGGCCGGGGATGTAATTAAACCCACTCCTGTGTTACCTGATGCTGTACATATGCTCTCAGCTCTGAGCCAGCTCCTCTGCTGCTGCATGGCAACGTCAGGAGCAGGGAAAAAAAGGAGAAAAATAGGAATAAAGTCAACCAAGAAGCTGCATCTGGCATTGTAAAATCCAAAAAAATATTCAGGATTCCAGAGGTTTTGTTGTCAAATACTTACAGTTTGTGCAGTGAAATGCAGTGACTGTTCCTTAACGTCGTGCAAAAACAACATTCTTCAAAAAACTACAGAAAAATAGAAACAAAGTCAACCAAGAAGCTGCATCTGACATTATAAAATCCCAAAAAAAAAATTCAGGATTCAAGAATTTTTTTGTCAAATGCTCGTACAGTTTGTGCAGTGAAATGCAGTGAGCGTTCCTCAACGTCGTGCAATGAAAACATTCATAGGAATAAATTCAATTGAGAAGCTGAATCTGACACTAAAAAAATTAAAAATTATTCAGTTTTTCTTCTCAGGATTTAACAGTATTTATGTGCCAAACTCATACAGTTTTTGCATTGAAATGTAGTGACTGTTCCTAAACTTTATGTAATAACATTCTTCAAAAACAACAGAAAAATAAAAAATAAAAAAAAAGTCAGTTGAGGATAAAAAGTCTCATGTTAGAGGATTCCAAAAAAGGGGATAGAATTCAACATCTCATTTTCTTGGAAGAGAGGGGTGGGATGATTCGTTACAAATCTGAAAAATGAAAAACATAAAAAGATTACGGCACGGCATGGATTAGCGGACGGGTCGGACGTCGAGGTGAATCGCTGGCAGCTGGGATGGGATGTGTCTAATAATACGAGGGACATTTTATGGGATTAGATTTTGTTTTTTGTTTTCCATCTTTCCATGTGGTAACACTATGGAGGAAATAAAACAACTTTTTCTCCGGCTGAGTGAAGTTCTTTTTTGCAGGTTTTTCTGTCAGGTGAAGTGCTGCCAACATGTCCAGGTGCACAACGTGTCTCCCTCACTGAGAGTCCTGAAATAGGCTTCACCCCCTGTGACCTCCAGTAGAATAAAGAAAATATGTTGGATGTCACATTGATTGCAGTTATTTCTGTCAGTAGCTGTTAAATCCAGGCTGCATATTTTAAATAGTACATTAATCTTGCTCTGAGCATAAAGACTGAACTGTGCGACTTTGGGCCCAATCAAGTCTGCAAAATAAGGTGGAAAACAGGACAAAACCTACTAAAATGGACTCCTTTTTCACTATTCTGCTACTTTTAGCTCTAAATTGTGAATAAAGTCACACTCAAGTCATTGATTAAACCCCTACAAGCTCATTTCTGTGAATCAGTGTTGCATGTTTTTCTAGCCCTCCAAATAGCTTATATGTAACTCAGTACTGTTACTTACTGCCGCTGCTGAATGAATGTAGAGGAAACCCTGACATATATATATACATATATATATATATACACAGTATGGACAAGATAAAACAATAATTATCAATTTTTGTCCAATTTGTACCATCAAAATCCAATGAAACACTGATTTAAAAACTCTAATTTTCCATTTTTTCCCATTTGCACCATTAAAATCAAATGAAACATGACTTTAAACTGTAATTTTCCATTCTTGTTCAATTTGCACCATTAAAATCAAATGAAATATGGTTTTAAAACTCTGATTATCCATTTTCATTCAATTTGCACCCTTAGTATCAAATGAAACATGGCTTTGAAAATTGAATTTTCCATTTTTCTTTTATTTGCACCATTAAAATCAATTGAAATATGGCTTTAAAACTCTCATTATCCATTTTTATTGATTACTTCGTGACAGGGGTGTAGCTAAGCTACCTCAATCATTTCCAGTGTTCCTTCTTCTTTTTCCACAATCTTATTTTAGCTTATTTATTTTATTTTTCAGTAACATATCACACTTATATCTCGTTGCTTATCTAATAGGCACAACATTTTCATGGTATGTAATTTTGTTTTGTCTTGGAATATAACTTTTTTCTGGATTGTTAAGTTTATCTTGTCTTTCAAAAAAAAAAGGAATTAACATTAGCTTTAGGCTAGTTTAGCTTTAGTTAAGTGGAGCTTGAGCAAAATTTTAGCTGCTGTTTTGACTTTAACTCCAAAGTTAAATCTATTTTTTTAATCAAAGCTAGAAAATTAGGGCATTAAAAATACCCTGCAGAGCATTTTTGAAGCTCACAGCATCTTCATATAAACTCTGAGCTCTGTTTGTTTGTTATGCTTACGTGTTAGCTTTCTGGCACTACACACTACATTTCCCAGAAGCCTCTGCTGGCTGCTGCTGTGCATGCTTCTAAAAAGTGAGCATGTGTTGAGCTTTTTACATGTGAGTCCTCATGGTGAACTCCTACATGTCAGTGACGACTGCATCAGCAAACGGTCAAAATAAGTGAACAAAACATTCACCAGCTGCCCTGCAGCGATTCACCACACAGATAAATCCATTTCTGTGCCACCTTTTTAAGTAAGGGTCAGTCTGACCACCTCAATAAAAATGGTCTGGCTCTGTCACTGCTTCATGCATCAATAACTGTCTCTAGGTTCAGTTATTAAATATTCACATCTGTGTTGTTGACTCAGAATTTGATTTTTGCACATAATTTAAAAACTCATTATTCTAATTTTTAACTTGATTTTTAACTACTTGTAGTCTGACTGTACCATTACTGCCCAGGGGAACAGCCTAGAACCACTTGAACAACCATCTACAGTATTTTACCAGGCAACAATTTATTCCTGTACTTTATGCAAAGCTTTAACTTAATTAATTTGCATGTTTTATTTGTATTCATTTGTTCATCTTCTGCACAAACACACACATCCTCAGGGTCAGTTAGAGGGTTTTTTATGTGGAAGAAGACAAACTCAGAAAAATATTTAAAGGCTGCAACTCTATTTATAACCAGAAAAACAACAATAATAATAAAACAGCTTGTGGCTCTGGTCTGTGAGTAATGTCCACACAAATGCCTCCAAACCCACCCAACACAGCTGATGAATTAGTGCATTATGCTTTATAATGCACAAAACAACCAGAGTCAGTGGCTGGCTGCAGGCTGCACCCCTCTAGCTGAAAATGGTACAGTCCAACCACAACAAAACTGAAAATTTGAATAATGACTCATTTTTTAATTATTATTATTATTATGCAAAAATTCAATTCTGAAGCAACAACCCAAACATGAATAAATACAAATTAAACTTAGAGACAAAAATAAAAGTGGATAATCAAAGGTGTCAATTTAAAAAAGAACTGTGATCTTGACCCTTTTAATAAAACACCACCCTGCACTTATAGTATTTGTTTATTTCCATCAAACAAAAACATGAAAACAAGCAATTTTAGGCATTTTTACAAATAATAAAACTATATGTACCACAAAATATTGCTCTGGAAAAGTTGTGTTTATGGGTTATGAATAAGAAAATAATAATAATAATAATAATCATCATCATCATCATCATCATCATCAAGCAATATGTAAATTAGTGGATCAATTAAGAGAAAAATGTATAAAGTTGGTTCTAATAAAAATAATAAATGAATAAAATCCATCAAACATGTCTTAAAACTACAATTTTCCATTTTCATTCCATCTGCACCATCAATATCAAAAGAAACATGACTTTATAACTCTAATTATCCATTTCATTCAATTTGAACCATGAAAATCCAGTAGAAAATGTCTTTAAAACTATAACTATCCATTTTCTAAATTCCATTTGCACTATAAAAATCAAAGGAAACATGGCTTTAAAACTCTAATTATCCATTCTTGTTCAATTTTCCCCATTAAAATTCAATGAAACACGGATTTAAAACTCTAATTATCCATTTTTAGTCAATTTGCACCATCAGTATCATATGACTTTAAAGCTCTGATTATCTATTTTTATTCCGTTTGCACCATTAAAATCAAATGAAAAATGGTTTTAAAACTAATTATCCATTTTCATTCAATTTAAACCATGAAAATACAATAGAAAATGTCTTTAAACATCTAAATCATCAAATCTACTAAAAATCTTTCTAAAAAGCCTGACTTTAATGCTTTACTTCCAATAATCGACACGTTATGGATGTATTTGTGAGGACCGAGCAGCAGGGACTGTATAGCAGAGCGTCTCCAGTGGAAGTGATCTATCACAACAACATGCTTACTGGCTCATTTATTTAGCACACAGCTGGCCCTCAAACCAGAATAAGTGACTCAGTGCGACTGCTTACGCACTGCTTTGCTCTGCTGACGCACCAGCAGACACCTCGTCTACCTTCAGGACCCCGGGACCAAATACGAACATTTGTCATATCTCAGAGCTCCCAGGACGCTGAGCTTTATATTGTTCCTACCAGCAGCTACTGCGTCTGATATAACAGAATAATATGTGCATCAAAGTAGCTGTACAGAAGAAACAACAGATCTATGCAGTGACTGAAATCTGTTCAGCTAATACACATATTTAAAAACAAGAAACATTATAAATCCAATGTGGAAGCACTTATAAATCCAAACATCTTTGGATTTGTTAAGTTTTTCATGGAAAACTTTGTAGAATTTTGAACATAATTTCTGAAATTAGTCAGATAATTTGTTAGAGTATATACCCTTTTAAAAATAACACTTAAGTTAGTCATGTAATTTTTTTTTTAATTATATATAATACTGTAGGGTCTTGACCTTAAAAAATAGCATGAATTATAATATGGTAGTGTTTTAACCTGAATATTTAAACTGCTCAGGTAAATTTGTATTTTATAAAATATTGTTAGGTCTAAACATTAATATTGAAATTTGTCAGGTAAAGTCGCATAAAATAATAATATGGTAAACTTTTGTTTCTAAAATTTGATTTATTTATTATTTTATTTATTATTTTATGGTAGGGTTAGAACCTCAACATCTAAATTACTCATGTACATGTATATAATAAATAATACTGTAGGGTCTTCACCTTAAAAAATAGCATAAATTATAATATGATAGTGTTTTAACAAGAATATTTAAACTACTCTGGTAAATTTATATTTTATAAAATATTGTGGGGTCTTAACCTTAAAATTTAAATTTGTCAGACAAACAAGCATAAAACAATAATATGGTAAATTTTTGTTTCTATTTTTTATTTATTTTTTATGGTAGGATTTTAACTTCAACATTTAAACTACTCAGGTGAACATATAGAATAAATAATACTGTCGGGGCTGAACCATAAAATTTTAATTAGTCAAGTAGCACAAAATAATAATATGGTAGACTTTTGTTTCTATATTTTATTTATTTATTATTTTATTAATTTTTATGGCAAAGTTTTAACCTCAACATTTAGATTACTCAGGTAAATAAGTATAGTAAGTATATAATAAATATTACTATAAGGCAGGGGTGAGCAATTAATTTTCATACGGGGCCACATGAGAAACTCTGACGGTTGTTAAGGGCCGGACCAGTACACGTAAAAGCTCTGCTCAATATATATCTCAATAAAAACAATAAATGAAACAGTACAATGATATAATGAAAATGTGGAACACAAAACACAACTATTTAATGAAAGATTTTGTTTTTTCATTCAAACTATGATTGCTGCCTATTGAGTTGTAGATATTTACTATCATAAAGACATACTTAAAATGTGAAACTGATTTTCCAAGTGCTTTAATTACTTTTCAGCAGTCACTGTTTTTACAAACAAAGTAAGTAAGCATCACTCAGAATTTATTCTACAACAATATGACCATCAGCTGGCAGAGATTTGAAACTTGCCTTATCATGTCAATTTTTGTTCATCATGAACGCTATGAGGTGTTGTCAGTTTTTCTAAATCTACATTAAGATGACTGTGAAGCATAAAGAAAGACAACAGCTCCCCACTACACTTACAGCAATGTTCAATATATCTCAATAAAAACAGTAAAGTACACAACACAATGATGCACAATGTCCAACTCTTGAATCTCTGCTCTCACATCCCAAACTCATTTAAGCACCTTGTCCAGGCTGATCCATCTGACAGCTGTCTGGTAACCAAGGTTACCATGTTCACTATCATCTCCTCCAAAAAGACAACAAACTGTCTGTAATTCAATGCTCTTGCCCTGATAAAGTTAACTACTTTAGCTACAACATTAGACACGTGGTTGATTTTTAGCACTGACTTACACAACACCTCCTGATGTATAATACAATGCAAAAATATCAGTTTCTGTTCTGGGTTTATTTCAGTCACTTTATCTTGCATCCGTTTCAAAAGTCCAACATTTTTCCCTGTCAAATTTGGACAGCCATCAGTTGTAACACCAACCACATTCTCCCATTTTAGTCCCAGCTTGTTCATGCATGTATTTACCTCAGTGAACAAATTACTCACCGTCGTGGTTCCTTCATTGGCTGCACAGCTGCCAGCTCCTCCGTCATCTCAAAGGTTTTTGTTAGTCCACGTACAAAGATGAGTAACTGGGCTGTGTCACGGACATCACAGCTCTCGTCCAGAGCCAAGGAGAAAACGTCAAAATCGTTCACTTTGTTGTGCAGCTGAAGCTCCAGATTCTCGACGATGCTCTCCGCCCGCCTCGTTACGGTTCGCCTCCAAAGGGCCACATTAACGAACGCTCCTTTCTTCTCCGGGCATATAAACGCTGCAGAGTCCACCAGACATTCTTTTATAAACTCTCCATCAGAGAATGGTTTACTGTTTTTGGCGATTTTGTAGGATATTAGAAAACTCGTCTTGACTGCTGCATCCCTTGATGTGAGCTTTGGTAAAACAAAGTCATTGCTGCTTTAGCAGTTTAGCTAGCAAACCTTCAGACATCCTCCCCGCTCTGCATCAGTCAAATGTTTGTACTTCTCCGCCATGTTTGGTCTCTAATGTGGATTCAGATTATAATCCTTGAGCACCGCGATCTGTTCGCCACAAACTAGACACACAGCTTTACCTCTGACTTCAGTGAAGAAATACTTGGAAGTCCATGCTTTGTTAAAACTCTGTATTCTGAATAAATCTTTCTTTTTTTGCCGTTAGCTGACATCTTGTGCTGAAGCTGACCAACAAACCAATCAGTGCATAAACCTTATGCTAAGTACAGAAAGCACGGGAGAAAAAACGTTAACTTAGCAGATCTTTCAAAATAAAAGCAGTGCAGGCGTATTGCTTGCATGTATTGCGATGATATATATTTGGATTGACTTTTAATATTTTCCAGTGACCTCATACGGGCCAGTCAGGGTCATCCGGCGGGCCGGATGTGGCCCGCGGGCCGTAGGATGCCCAGGTCTGCTATAGGGTCTCACTCTTTGCTTCTCTACTGGAAAGCACTTTGGCTCAAAGGCTGTTGTTTTAAATGCGCTATACAAATATATATTGTATTGTTATATGGTGACTTGACATTTTCATATTTTACCGGAAAAAAAGATTGCAGTGCTGAAATGCTCTAATAATAATCATTTTCACATAATTTATCAAGCAAAAATGCTTATTCTTTTATTTTTTTATATTACATGTTGAATAAAAAGAGGCCTTAGATAAACACTGAATAATTATTTGCTGTCCCTTTGCTTCAAAAAAGAAAAGTTTGACAGAAAGTGTACAAATAATAATAAACTATCATAATTTTTTTAAAATTCTCAACAGTTTGCAATATTTCATGTGTAATATTTAATTTCCATGTAAAACATGTTGCTGTAATGTGCAATATTTTATTTTTCAGGTAGAAATATTTCAAGTTCATGTGTGATATTTAATTTTAATATGTGATATCACTTTACTATTGCAGTCTTTGCCAGTATTATATACTTTTTCATTTTTAAAAAGTTTGCTTTTTAATTTTTTGGTAGCATCATACTTATCTCTTGTTGCTTTTGTCAGCACTATATTTTTTCATTTTACTAATTTTTCATATTATATTTGTAACTATTTTGTGAGCAATATGAAAGAACTAACGTTAGCTTTAGACTAGTTTAGCGTCAAGCTAATTTAGCTTTAGCTAAGTCGAGCTTTAACTAACTTTCTCTGCTATTTTTGCTTTAGCATTCCGTTTAAACGGAATTGAGTTAAATTCTGAACAATGTGGCCTTAAATAATAACCGGAAATACATTTTTAAAAATTTACAGCATCTTTATTTACACTCTGAAACTGGGTTTTTATCATGCTAATGCTAGTACATTACCTTTTTCAGGCGTCTTCCCGTCGTTGCTAAGAAAAACTACATTACCCAGAAGCCTCAGCCGGCTGCTGCTAACCACGTGATTGTTTGTGGAAGTTGGGCACGTGGGCGTGTTCTCCGCGTGTTGGTTTCATTTTGAAGGTGAAGCGGCTGTCAGCGTGGACGTGGGCCTCCGTTAAAGTGAGTTACACGACATTTATTTAACAGCGTTTATAACAAGAGGCGGTTTTAACGCAACGCGACGTCAGGTGTCGGTTTAATTTAGACGTTTTTCCGCCGTGACGCAACTGCGGCGCGTCCGAGTGAAGAGTTATGTCATCTGTTAGCCGCTGGTAGCTAACTTGATGCTAACTCGCCGTAACGTTATGCAATGACTGAAAACGGTACAGCTAGCGAACAAAAACACAGATAAACACTTGGTTTGTTAATCCGCTTTAACAAGACGTAGACATTTGAAAGTAATAGACCTCAGCCTGCCAGCTAGCTGTGTGTTTAGCATGTCCGCTGTCATCTTTGTTGATGTTACATCAGTTCATCGCCCTTCACTGCACGTTTAAAACAAGCTAACAGGGCTGCTAACAAGTCATATTTAGATTTTATGACAAGAAAATATCTGGTTAGTGGTTGTACAAAACGTCAACAGTGAATTAAACCCCCAAAACCCAATTTTAGGTCTTCATTTAATTTAAATTGTATACATTTTCTGACTTAGATGAGGTAGAATTTAGATTATGTGAAGATTATTAATAAAAAATTTAGTATTTTTGGCGTCAAGCGACTGACAGAAACCACATCAGCAAGTTTTAAAGCCCCCTGTAGTAAAATTCTGTTTTGAAATCATGTTAAAATGCCCATATGGTGATTTTTTTTAATGTGCTGGAAGACACATCATGAGCTAAATGTGTAGTCAATGCCATTTTCACCTTGAATCTGCAGTGTAGCAATGACAAACCCATGAAAAATACATGCAGTCAGGCTTCTAAGATTTTATTTATACCAAACCTAAGGAACCAATCCTGTTAGCTTGCATCGTGGTGCTGTCTTTATCTTGAATTATTTAAGCACTACAGCTCACTATTGTGCAGCGTAAAGCAAACGGAGCTGTAAAAACAAGTTAAATTTTTGTTTTCTGACAAAGTTAGTGGTTGAACAAAGAGCCAGCAATGAGATGTAGTGTAAAACTTAAGGCCAGGTCCTCATCTGCTTCCATTTGCACCAATTTTCTAGCTCAGATCAGTTGCAGTTTAGATTATGTGATGATTAATAATAAGAAATTAGTTTTCTTTAGGGTCTCTCCTATGTTTGTTATTTTTTTTTTGGAATGGCTGAAAATCTAGCAGCAAATCTCGAGTGAAATTTAGTTTTTTCATCATGTAATAATGTCCATGTTGTGTTTTTTATCTGCTGGAAAACATGTAATGATTAAAATAAGCCGTCAGTGCCGTTTTCACCTTGAATCTGCGGTGTAGCGACGACAGATTCAAAAACATGGAGTCTAATCCTGTCAACGAGCAGCAGGGTGGAGCTTTCTGTTTCATTAATCGTTTCTAAGAATCAGTTTCTGGTTTGAACATGTTCAGCTGAATTATATAAATGATACAGCTTAATATTGTGTAGTGTAGAGTGGTTTTACAGTGTCTGAGCAGCGCGGTGGTGGAGCCGGTGTGTTGCGTTCATGAAACATAAGGAAAATAACATGCAAATTGTTTATTTATAGTAAAAAAAAAAAAAAAAGTATTGAAAAAGTCTATATACAGTATAGTAGTAAAAATATTAAGTATATAGAAGGCGTGCTTGAGTTGCAGCTAAAGAAATTTTATGTCAAAAAGGGATCATTTTCGTGGAAAAAAACTCAAAATACGTGATTTTATTACAGAACTGAGACTTGCTAAACATTCCTAAATAAAAGTAGCAAATCATGAAAAGTTTTTGTTTTGTATAAAGGAACCTGTCTTGTGTGAATCTTTGTTTTTTGTTTGGAGAAAACAAGCAACTCCATAGCATTTTACTGTTTGGTTCACTAGTTACGGAAAACAATACGAGCAGCTTATGGACATTAGATGTGACTAAAAATTACCATAACGAGACACAAAACAACCAGAAATAGACACAAAACAACCACAAAGAGACACTAAACGTTTCTCTTCATTTGTGTAGTTTAGGTACGAGATGTCGTCACTTTCTGCAGCCAGCGTGGAGTCGCCTCCTGCAGCTGAAAGCACGGAGCAGAAGAAGCCGCTGAGGCCCTGCTGCGCCTGTCCAGAAACCAAGAAAGTCCGGGATGCTTGGTAGGTTCCTGACCACGGACACTGACGTAACGTCCTTGTTGCAGGTGAAAATGTTTAGTTATACTTCCTGTTTCTGTGTTTTTTCTCCACCAGCATCATTGAGAAAGGCGAGGAAAACTGCACAGCGCTGATCGAGGCCCATAAAGATTGCATGAGGGCGCTCGGGTTCAAGATTTAACTCCTCGTTTTGTGCATCTGTGTGTGGTGAGTTTAAAATAAAACCAGCTTCCACACACTCAGCTTGTTTGCAAGTATAATTTACTAGTTCTGGGGTCATTTGTGTCCCTCAGCTGTTGGTCATTTAGTCACTAACTTGCAGCTAAAGCAGCCTAAAAAGAAGATGCAGTTTGTCCCACATGAGCATTTAAATTAAGAGCACATGCTTATTCATTAATCCAAAGTGTTTTGCTTCAGGTATGACCTCTGGAGACACAAAACAACCAAAACTAGACACAAAATGACCATAAAGAGACACAAAACAGACACAAAACGACCACAAAGAGAGACAAATTGAAAACTTGGGGATCAGACTCAGTTTTATTAACACATTTTTGTCTCTTTGCCCCAGACGAGCGTTTAAATTAAGAACTGGTGTTTGTTCATGAGTCCAGAGTGTTCTTCAGGTGTGACCTCTGCTAAAACACTCTTCGGTCAGTTTTGTGAAGCTAGGAGAATAAAAACTGTGCGTTTGCATGTGTGAGTTGACAGATCCGCTCTGACAGCTTAAAGCGGCTTGAATTGAGTCAGTCCGCTGTGTAAATGGGAACCTGCCCCCTCCGTGAACCGTGAAAACACACATCGTTGGTAACAGACATATTTATTTTTGCTGGATCGACAGCTTGAGTTTTCTTTTTGCTGGGTCAGTTGTGCGTCTTGGCGGGCTGCTGGTTTAATCCGTTGTTGTGCGTTAAGTGCAGCGTGGGATTAAAGCATCACGTAACGAGGGCCGGAGATGGAGGAAGTGTCGTGTGAGCAGAAACACGCCTGAAGCCGTGCAGCTGAGTTCATGTTTCAGCAGTTCGACCGGCATCGCTGCATCCCTTTAATGTTCACTTCCTCTTGTAAAGGAGAATATTAGTGGCTGCGAATACACAGCTAGTTGGGTAACAGGCTACCAAGCTGGGTTAGTTACATTTCCTATGATTTATTCTTGGGTTTCTGGGTGTAGAATATGTCAGAAGTTACATTTATTTAATCATACAACACATTTAACATTGTCTTTGAATGACACAATAGTTGAATGTTCTGTTTCACCAGAGTTTATAGTCAGTCCATCTATACATTCATTTTACATTCACAAAGAGACACACAACGACCACAGAGACATAAAACGACCACAAAGAGACACAAAACTACCATAAAGAGACGCAAAAAGACCAAAACTAGACACAAAATGACAACAAAGAGGCACAAAAAGACCAAAACTAGACACAAAATGACCACAGACACAAAACCGACAACGTTGATTTAATTTATTTTACAAAAATGTAATCAACATATGCAACGAGTGTGCAGAGGTGTTACTGGAAAAATGTTTCTACATATTTTGCAACTTTATTATTTCCATATTTATCTCATATTTGTGTTACACTTCCTGCAGTTCAACCCAAAAGTCCAAATTTTTGTTACTTTAATGTTAGCCAAAGCCGAGTTAATCATGGCTTCTTGTTTGTGCTTTTTGCCAAACATGGTTTAAAGAAACGATTCAGATTTTTTTGCAATTTTTTTAAATGAAGCCTGCTAAATGATTTCTTTATTTGAGATTTTTGGTTAATTTTCCCGAATGAATCACACGTCAGACACGATTCACTCAAGGAATGTTGGGAAGTTTAGAATTCAACAGATATTTCTGTTTTCACAGTTTATAGCCCTAATAAGTGGTTTCATTTCAAAAAAATTTAAAGTACAATATGCCTTTAAAACCCGTCAGTGGGTTAAGCCAAGTTAGTTTTGTTTGTTTTGATTTATTCTTAGGTTTGTGGCTGTAAAATATATAGTTTTTGTCACATTAATGTTTGTCTAATCTGAATCCATTGTGGCTTCTCGGTCTTGTCAACAAGTGTAGAATTTTTTGCCTCTTGCCAAATATGGTTAAAGACATGAGAAATTTTTGGCAATTTTTTTGAAATTAGACGCCAAATATCCTGATTTAAAGCTTAAATTTGGTTAATTTTCTCGACACATCACACACAATTCAATCAAGGGCTGTTTGAAAATTGAAAATTCTGCAGTTTTTTCAGTTTTTGCCCCTAATATGTGGCATAAACGTGTTATTTTACTTGCACGTATGAAGGAGATATTTAGTACATTTGTATAGAAGGTTGGACAGTGTGCTACTAAGTTGTGTATCTTTTGACTTATTCTTGGGTTTCTGGGTCTAAAATATATGTTTTTTTTCCACATTCATGCTAGTTAAATACGAGTTCATTGTAGCTTCTGTGTTGTGTCAAGTGCAGACAGGATTTTTTTTGCTAAATGTGGTTAAAGCATAATGATTTATTTTTGGCATTAAAAAAAAGAGATGTATAGAATATCTTGATTTAACGTTTAGATTTCTTTAATTTTCCCACCACATCACACACAATTTCTAAAAATGTACTTTTTTTTGGCCTTTGTTTAACCAGGTTAAATTTATGAGAACCAGTTCTCAAAAATACATAAAAATACACAAAACATAAATACAAACTATACTTAGAACAGAAATACACACAAAAGAACCGAGTAAATGACACAAACTAGAAGAGATTCATTCTGGGACAGTTTTAAAGTTGGAAATTTAACCATTTTTTCTCATTTTTTTAATTGTTTTTGACACTAATATGTGTTGAAATTTTTACATTTTTATCAGAATAATAACCTTTTAAAACCTGTAAGTTGATTTTAGGGTTTAGGCGGTTTTGTCTCCCCCTGCTGGCAGTGATAATAAAGAGAAAAATGCTCATAATGAATGCTAATCCACCAGTCTTTTCTTTTTTTAGACTCCAATACTTCTTCTAAATGCTGAGTTTCTGTTTTTTCAGAACTTTTTCTTTGACACCATCTAAGTTTTTGTTCTCTACATTTCTAGTTGTTGTAATTTAGTCACTGCAGTCGCTCAAATCTTTAGTTCTGGCTTTTAAAATCCCAGCATACATCAAAAATGCAGATATTACTGTTAAAATCCGAGTGTAGCAGTCCATGTTAAATGCTCACGGTGTGTGTTTAATGTGTCCTGCAGTGTGCTGCTGAGTGGAAGACGACCTTGGATATTCCTTTTCTTCTTCTTCTCCCATCTTATTTATACTCCACTGGAAGGGAAGCGCTGATGATGAACCACACGGGATGTCTGACTGTCTCTAGTTTTTTTAAAGTGAGCAGAATCTGTGTGAATATCTAAAATGCTGTCTGAAGTTGAATAAAAGTCCTATGCAATACGGCCGTTGACTGTTTTTATTTATTTCTGCTGCATCTCGAGGCTCGCTGCTGGAGGTTTGTTCTTGCCGTCCACAGTTGCTGCTCCCGGTTTGCACTTCTGCTTAAAAATAACTCCTGCCCCTGCAGAGGCAATACTTGGCATATCTGCATTCTTTCCCTGCTGTTACTGAGGTGTGTCTGGCCGAGGACAGCGACTGTAACGCTATGAAGGAAGCTGCTGGAAACGCAGCCGCATTAACGCAGATAATAGAGTTGGTGGTGATTTAGCAAATATGACACGCTCTGATGTGCATTCATGTCGCTAATTTGTGTTTCTGCTACTTAAGCTATAGAAAACAATTTAAAAAAGACTTTAAAATGTGTGATGAAGATGAACTAGCCTTTGAGGCGTCTCTAACTGACAATTAATGGAGTTTTATCTTATTCTGTTGTAAATTTATTTTGGTGAGCAATTAAAGTTTCTTATATTAAAAAAATAATGTTAGCATTAAGCTAGTTTATCTTTAGCTAAGTGGAGCTTGAGCTAAATTTTAGCTGCTGTTTTCACTTAACTCGACAGTGTAAGTGCTGAAAAATGCAAAAATGCTTCCTACAAGTGGAATAAAAAAGACCTTAGTTCAACACTGAATACTTAATTATCTGTTATCTTAGATTTTTAAAAAGAAAAGCATACAAATAGGTTTAAAGTTTTTTTAAAAAGTGCAATGATATACAATTTGACAGTTCAATGTTATTGGCATTATTAATTTTCTCAACAGTTTGTGAAATGTCAGTTTCCGTATCCTGTAATATTTCATTTTCTTGTACAACATGTTGATGTAATGTGCAGTATTTTATGTATATTATTCCATTTTAATGTGCAATCTTTCATTTTCATTTGTGACTATTACTATTGTAGCATATTTTCATTTTTCAGTGACATATACTTATATTTTGTTGTTTTTCTTTTAGGCACTAAGTTTGTTCATATTTTTTCATATTATATTATTAATTATTTTCTGAGCAAAATTTTGCAGAACAAGTTCTAGTTATTTTTTAATCTTAAAATACAAAACACTATGTTACTTTTAACACAGTTTAACTTTAGTTAACTGGAGCTTGAGCAAAATATTAGTGACCGTTTTCACTTTTACAGTTAAATAGAATTTTTGTTGAAACTAGAAAACACGCAGCTTAATAGGACTGAACCTTACAACACTTTGGGGAATGTGGATATAAGTAATAATATGTGGATCAATGTGAATGCTATCAGTGGACCAGAATTCCTCTTATTGTCACTGCAGTGTACAACAAAAATAAGCAGAAATCCTGTCAGTGCATTCACAAAATCTGACATTTTTAAAAGTACAGTAGTAGATGTGCAAATATAAAATCCTTACATGAAACTACACTCTATGCAAGTGTATCTATGAAATCAGAGGGATCTTTATTCTCTGGAATAATAAAAACAGTAAATGATGCTGCACTTCTACAAACTGTACATTGCAGAACATCAAAGAGTAAAGGCTTAAAGTAGAGGAAAGGTGCAGATATTACATTATATTTTGTAGATATTTAAAAGGACACATGCAGCTCTCAGCAAGATGGATGTCTGTAATGATGCAAATCAACTGTCCATAATGAGGAAGGATTTACACCCAGTTATCTGCTGTCATCAGCTACAATCTGGACTATGTTCTCCAGCAGGTCACATTATTTTAACCATAATTCATATCAACTTTAATTATAGCAGCTTGAAGTTAAAGTACAAACTTTTTCATGAGAAAAGTTTACCTAAAGACTGTCAGTTCCCAACACTGATAACAGGGTCTTCTGACACCTTGGAATACGCTAAGCTAAGCTAAGCTATTAAGGCTTTATTGAATGCTCTTCTAGAAATTAATGTGCATTTTTTTCATTAAAGAAAATAGACTAAGGACAAAATTAAGAAGGTAATCTTTCTTTATTTTCCTTTTTTTTTAAGCTCTGTGTACCAGAATATATAATAAATGAATAAAAACTGACACTCTCCAGTCATTGCAATAATAAACAGCTATAATTTATTGCCACAGGAGTAAAACTACTTCTTAATTCTTCTTTCTGGGGCCGTAATTCTGCTTGTGATGCATTTATGTGCTACGTTTTTCATTCTGACAGCGTGCATTGTGTTATTATATTGTCTGTTTATGTTGTCGTACTGATTTAGATGAAGTTGTCTCAGTGATCGGTGAGTTTTCCAGCCTGGTAGCCGTAGTGTTAGTGCTGCCGGTGGGTGTTTGTACCTGAAATCCGACCTGCGCTGCCGTTCTGCTTATTTCAGTGCCTCTAAATATGCACCGGCAGACCCTCGCCGCTCGGTCTCGTGGAGTTTGAATGAAACTCTGGAGGAACTTCTTTTTTTTTGCCATGTTTTAAAGTGTGTGACACTTTGTGAGATATTAGCCGGAGTCCCTCCTGTTTCCTGTCCCCGACTCTCCGACTGTTATGTTAAGTAGTGCGCCTGCTTTCTGTCCGCCACTCTCTCCTCCTTGGGTTTCAATTCCAAACATGGTTATCCTTGTAGGGCTCCATCGACGCCCCCCGCCTCCTATCTCCTCCAGCTGTTGGCAGGCCGGCGGTGGAAGAAACAGACAGTAGAAGCACAGCAAGAAAGACGACAAGAAGCAACTCATTCCAGCTGTGTTTAACTGAGCCGTGAGAACTTTCTCCCATTGAAGAATTTTCCACTGCAGGCCAACGGAACAAACATCCAGCAGCTGTTTATTTGGAGCTCCTCACAGGGCAGAAATAGCAGCGAGCTTGAAGAGGGTTTTTTGGGTCGTTTTAACTTCCAAACATGAGCGCAGGAAACTGGACTCTGCTGGACAGTTTGTTCTTCCCGCCGCTCTGCGATGGCTGGACCAACAACACCGAAGGGGCCATCTACCACCTGGGCAACACCTTCCTGTTCCTGGGCTACATGGGGGGCAGCGGCGCCTACGGGTGCCTCTTCATCTTCTGCTTCCTGTCGCCGGCCTTCCTCTGCCTCACACTCTGGGGCTTGTTGACCATGTGCGGCCTGGACGTCCTCACCTGGAACCTGATCCTGCTGCTGGCCGCCCTCCTGCAGATCTGCCACCTGCTGTTCCGGCTGCACCAGGAGGGGATCCACAGCGAGGAGCTCACCGCCCTCTACCAGGCCGTCTACCTGCCGCTGGGCGTCCCCGTCCAGGTGTTCAAGGAGATCTCCAGCGCCTTCGAGAACAAGGTGGTGGAGCTGAAGGCCGGAGAGACGTACGCCATGGAGGGGAAGACGCCCATCGACCAGCTCGCCTTTCTGCTGTCCGGCAGGTGGGAACTGTGTGTTTGTGCGTCCAGAAACCTGTACTACAAAAATACAGACCAACAACAACTGCCTCAAGAGAAAGCAGCTACAAAACGATGTAAAAATACTTGCAAGTGAAGCGGCATTAACTTGTCAGTCGTTAGTCTCCAATGGCTCCTAGAACTCTGAATCTTTGCTAATGGAATAATTGAAATACACTAATCATTTTCACACAAAAACAATCATGCTTTTTGGTTCTTTCATAGATTTATTAAAGGTCTTCTGGAAATATGACAAAATCTGCTGGGTCAAAAGCATACATATAGTAACTTAAATTATCAGTTTTGCTGATGTAGAAAGTTCTGTTAATCAAATTTTCTTAGTTTCATGGCCTCTTAACTTCCCCTGAGTGATTACAATTGACTCCAGCTGCTGACTCCTCTGATCCAGTTTAAATAGAACCCATTAGATCCACTCATTAGACTCAAACACCTTCTTGAAAGTGATTACAACTGACTACAGCATTTTGGTTCTTTCATAGCTTCATTAAAGGTCTTCTGGAAATATGATAAAATCTGCTGGGTCATAAATTTACAACCAGAAATGCAAATATTTGGTTAAATTTCTCCATTTCCTCCTCAGTTGGGTTCTTCTGGTTTCAACTTTCTGGTTTATCTTTGACTCCTCTGGACAGAATTGGTTCGGTTCAACTAAACTTGTCGTCTTTCTGACTCCGACTTGTTTCTTCATCAGTCCACAGGTTCTTGATGGGTTTCAGTCAGGACTTTGGGGAGACCAGTCTAGAACCTTCATTCCAGCCTGACGGAACCATTTCTTTACCACGTCTGATGTGTGTTTGGGCTCATTGTCTTGTTGAAACATCCAACTGTGTCCAAGATCAACCTTCTGCTGATGGTTTTAGGTTTTCCTGAAGAATGTGGAGGTGATCCTCCTTCTTCATTATTCCATTTACTTTGTGGAAAGCTCCAGTTCTACAGAGCATGATGCTGCCACCTCCATGCTTGATGGTAGGTTTGGTGTTCTTGGGGTTAACAAAAGACCAGCTAAAGACAGTCTGAAACCAGTTCTAAACCAATCCTAAACCAGTCCTAAACGGTCTAAAACCGGACCAAAATGAAACCTAAACCAGTCAAAAAAATGTTCAGAACCAGTCAGAATTCAGTCTGAAACCAGTCCTAAACCAAAACTGTTTTAGAAACAGTCCAAAACCAGTCATAAAAAAGTCAAAAACCATTGCAAAAATGGGACCAAAACAGAACCTAAACTACTCCTAAAATAGTCCAAGACCCGCCCATGACAATCTGAAACCAGTCCTCATCCAGGACCAGATCCAGAGCAAAATAAATCCTAAACCAACTTTAAGTCACATCCAAAACCAGGAGAACCAAGACTCAAACCAAACATAAACCAGTCCCCAGAAAGTCCAAAACCAGTCCAACAAACAGTTTGAAACCAGTCCAGAAGCTCTTCTAGAAAGAACCAGAGCATGATACTGCCACCTCCATGCTTGATGGTAGGTTTGGTGTTCTTGGGGTTAAAGGCCTCACCTTTTCTTCTCCAAACATATTAATGCTCAGTTTTTGAAGTAGCTGTATGTATGTTTTTGACTCTCCAGATTTCATCATATTTCAATTAGACCAGGGGTGAGCAATTAATTTTCATATGGGGCCACATGAGAAACTCTGACGGTTGTTAAGGGCCGGACCAGTACACGTAAAAGCTCTGCTCAATATATATCTCAATAAAAACAATAAATGAAACAGTACAATGATATAATGAAAATGTAGAACACAACTATTTAATGAAAGATTTTGTTTTTTCATTCAAACTATGATTGCTGCCTATTGAGTTGTAGATATTTACTATCATAAAGACATACTTAAAATGTGAAGCTGATTTTCCAAATGCTTTAATTACTTTTCAGCAGTCACTGTTTTTACAAACAAAGTAAGTAAGCATCACTCAGAATTTATTCTACAACAATATGACCATCAGCTGGCAGAGATTTGAAACTTGCCTTATCATGTCAGTTTTTGTTCATCATGAACGCTATGAGGTGTTGTCAGTTTTTCTAAATCTACATTAAGATGACTGTGAAGCATAAAGAAAGACAACAGCTCCCCACTACACTTACAGCAATGTTCAATATATCTCAATAAAAACAGTAAAGTACACAACACAATGATGCACAATGTCCAACTCTTGAATCTCTGCTCTCACATCCCAAACTCATTTAAGCACCTTGTCCAGGCTGATCCATCTGACAGCTGTCTGGTAACCAAGGTCACCATGTTCACTATCATCTCCTCCAAAAAGACAACAAACTGTCTGTAATTCAATGCTCTTGCCCTGATAAAATTAACTACTTTAGCTACAACATCAGTCACGTGGTTGATTTTTAGCACTGACTTACACAACACCTCCTGATGTATAATGCAATGCAAAAATATCAGTTTCTGTTCTGGATTTATTTCAGTCACTTTATCTTGCATCCGTTTCAAAAGTCCAACAGTTTTCCCTGTCAAATTTGGACAGCCATCAGTTGTAACACCAACCACATTCTCCCATTTTAGTCCCAGCTTGTTCATGCATGTATTTACCTCAGTGAAGAAATTACTCACCGTCGTGGTTCCTTCATTGGCTGCACAGCTGCCAGCTCCTCCGTCATCTCTAAGGTTTTTGTTAGTCCACGTACAAAGATGAGTAACTGGGCTGTGTCACGGACATCACAGCTCTCGTCCAGAGCCAAGGAGAAAACGTCAAAATCGTCCACTTTGTTGTGCAGCTGAAGCTCCAGATTTTCGGCGATGCTCTCCGCCCGCCTCGTTACGGTTCGCCTCCAAAGGGCCACATTAACGAACGCTCCTTTCTTCTCCGGGCATATAAACGCTGCAGCGTCCACCAGACATTCTTTTATAAACTCTCCATCAGAGAATGGTTTACTGTTTTTGGCGATTTTGTAGGATATTACAAAACTCGTCTTGACTGCTGCATCCTTTGATGTCAGCTTTGGTAAAACAAAGTCATTGCTGCTTTAGCAGTTTAGCTAGCAAACCTTCAGACATCCTCCCCGCTCTGTATCAGTCAAATGTTTGTACTTCTCCGCCATGTTTGGTCTCGTAATGTCGATTCAGATTATAATCCTTGAGCACCGCGATCTGTTCGCCACAAACTAGACACACAGCTTTACCTCGTCGGGCTGCTTTACATTCATCAAATCACAGCGCTGCGTCTCCAGATTTCTCCAGAATTTCTCGGCCAACCGCATCCTCCCCTGCCCAGAATTCCCCAGAATCACCCGACCAATCGGTGTCCACTGTGTCCAGACTTCAGTGAAGAAATACTTGGAAGTCCATGCTTTGTTAAAAACTCTGTATTCTGAATAAATCTTTCTTTTTTTGCCGTTAGCTGACATCTTGTGCTGAAGCTGACCAACAAACCAATCAGCGCATAAACCTTATGCTAAGTACGGAAAGCACGCGAGAAAAAACGTTAATTTAGCAGATCTTTCAAAATAAAAGCAGTGCAGGCATATTGCTTGCATGTATTGCGATGATATATATTTGGATTGAATTTTAATATTTTCCAGTGACCTCATACGGGCCAGTCAGGGTCATCCGGCGGGCCGGATGTGGCCCGCGGCCGTAGGATGCCCAGGTCTGAATTAGACCTTTAATGAATCTATGAAAGAACCAAAATTCATTGCTGTTTTTGTGACAAAGATTCATGTGTTTCTTTGATTCCACTATAGAAAATTCAGAGTTATAGGAACTCAAGACTGTCATGATAAACATGGTCTTTACAAATGGATGGAAACTTTGGTTCTCTACAATATTTCCTTTAAAGCAAGACACTACAGAGAAAAACAATTTTTTTCAGGGACAATTTTGAGAGATTTTGTGTTTTTTTTGCATCTATAACATGTTTTCTTTCAGACTAGTGGAAAGAACACATCCAAAATACACTGGACATGAATTCAAATGAGCACAACGCAATTCGACAATACCTCATTTGTATATTCAAAATTAGAAATTGAATTTCCTCAAACTCTCCACTTTAGAACAAACGTCAAACTTTTCAGTTTGATTTCTATCTGCATTAAAAGTTTTTTGTTCATACAATATGTCAATCACAACCTATATTTACAGAACATTTTATTGTTGAAACAAGACAATTTTTTTTTTCCTGGCTGTTGTTAGTAATTTATGGTGATATCCCTCTAATTCCTCAATTCACTGAATACTCAGTTTTTCTGCTTTTGTAAAGTTGCCCTTAAGATGTAAAACCACTAATTCTGCAGCATGGTCCACATTAAGAGTGCTGCATTAGTATAATATGGGATTAATGGGCTAATTATACTTATTCACCCTAACTAATGAATATTTTACTCCACTCAGCCTCAAGGTTAAGTATTATTTTGCCCATTTCTTGCAGCAGGATCAGATTTCAGTGCCACTGAATTCATAAAAGGTTTAAATTGTTCTTACAGTGACAGAAAAACTATCATTCTAAAGACATCATAATGGAGTAGATTTCTAGTTTGTGGTTCTTGGCAGCCTGAAAGTGTCCCAGGAAATCTGCTCTCTTCATCCAAACATCCTCAGAGGAGCAGAGAGCTGGAGCTTATACAAGAGAAATGCTGTAAACAGAGTATTTTAGTCGGTGACTCAGCGGCGTGTCGTCCCTCCACTCCCTGCCAGCTGGTTAAAGGATATCTTTGTACTCGAGGCGGCCGAGTGGACACTCGCTGCTCCTCTTACCTTAAATTAAATGTTGGCCTCGACTCGGAGTGAAGGAGCCAAACTGGAAACAACAAACAAAATGAGCGAAAAAAAAAAGCTGCTAATGACTCGTTTTTCCTCACATTTTTAAGGTTCTTGTTCAGCTTTATTCTCGATTAATCAACTATGTATGGGACAATTAGGTCAGATGCACAAAAATACAACACTAAAGACTTACTATTATGTCTTTAGCATCTGTTTTACTGTTCAGTTTCATGTTTGATATGGCTGCAGTAGCTGGCCAAAAGGAAAAGGTGACCTGATAGCTGAAGCGAATACCAAAAGAATGCAAATGCAGTGAGTCGCCGGTTCGATTCCCAGACTGTTGGTTGTTTGCTGCAAGTCACTATCGTCACTGCTCTTAAATAAAGGCAATAAAAACAGAAAAAAAACCCTTTAAAAACAGGATTTGGACTCCTAAACATGCGACTGATGGTCTTACCTTGAAACATTGACTATTATCAAGCTGTAGCCACTATTGACTCTTCCTAAATTCTTTTTTGATTGATTGATTTCTTTATTTTCGTGTCATGGCCAAGCCTCATGGGTTTACAGGACACTAAAACACTAGCATTGCAGCAGTACATCCAAAATACATTGTTCTGCTGCTTAGTTCTCAAATCTCTCCTAGCAGTCTTTTACCCAAATTTGTGACTTAAGGCTTCTAGCGTTTGCTTCCATTCAACCACAAGAACATTACTGAAGTCCTAAATCAAACCACAAAAACAGACATCAAAGACCAGACCAAAGGAAAGTTGTGTCAACACCATAAACTGTACATAAAAGATGGATTTATTTAGTCTCCAGGTCTGAAAAGCAAAGTAGAAGTGCATTCTTCTCAACTGCCAGCAGGGG
The DNA here is from genome assembly GCF_022539595.1 of Amphiprion ocellaris. Classification (NCBI taxonomy): domain Eukaryota; kingdom Metazoa; phylum Chordata; class Actinopteri; family Pomacentridae; genus Amphiprion; species Amphiprion ocellaris. The sequence goes on along the minus strand of NC_072776.1, from coordinate 33,128,279 downwards.
GCGACTCTCTGTTTGCATAAAGACGTTAGATTCTCAGTTAATCCACTATATGTGAGACAGTTAGATTAGATGCAGACAAATACAACACTAAAGACTTAGTATTATGTCTTTAGCATCTGTTTTACTATTAAGTTTCATGTTTGATATGACTGCAGTAGATGGTGGAAACAAAACGGTGACCTGATAGCTGAGGTGAATACCAAATGAATGCAAGTGCAGTGAGTTGCCAGTTCGACTCTCAGGCCGTATTTGGACATCTAAACATGCAATTGTTGGTCTCACTGTAAGAAAAAAAGGAAATTATTATGATTTTGCCCAGATTTATGACTTAAGGCTTCTAGCATTTGCTTCCATTCAACCACAAGAACATTATGGAGGTTCTAAATCAAACCGGGAAAACAGACACCAAAGTCCCAGAACAAAGGAAAGTTGTGTCGACACCATAAACTGTACATAGAAGAAGGATTTATTGAGTCTCCTAATCTGAAATGCAAAGTAGAAGTGCATTCTTTCTATCAGCCAGCAGGGGGTGACTCCTCTGTTTGCATAAAGACGCTGGATTGGCAAAATGTTCTACCTTTAATATGTCGGTCAGATGTTAATATGTCAGATGTTATAACATCTGAGGTCTCGATGAAACGTTTTCCAGACGTTGTATCATGGCAAGAACATTTTACACAAGCTCGTTCTATAATGTTTTCCCAAACAAAAGTGCAAAACGTTCTGCCTTTAATGTATTAGATACCATAAAATGTTCTGTATAAAGAATATTCTGTCCTTTGAGATCTTGATAACATCTTGAAAACGTTTTCTGAATGTTGGTTTGAGAACGCTCTCCCTTTGTTATCATGGAACATTGTGGGAATGTTTTATAGAAGAATGTCTTGTAACATGTTCCCTCAACAAAAAGGCTAAATGTTCCACCTTGAATATAACAGGAACGTTATGAAACGTTTTGGATAAAGAACATTCTGTCATGATGACATCTTGAAAATGTTTTCTGAACGTTGCTTTGAGAAAATCTTTCCTTTGTATCATTGAGGAAACATTTTATAGAGATTGTTCTACAATGTGTTCCCTTAAGAACATCCCCAAAACACTCTTAAGAACACTGCAGGAAGAACATTCCACCTTTATTGTAATACGTTACTGGAATGTTTTCTAAAAACATTGTTTGAATGTTGTTCCACAAAATCTGGGTTCCCTACAACATCCTCTAAATGTTCTATAATGTCTTCCTTCAACAAAAAAGCAAAATGTTCCACTTTAAGTGTATCAAATTACAGGAACATTATAAAACATTCTGTCACCAGGGGTCTTTATAACAAAACATTAAAAACGTTTTCTGAATGTAGCATTGAGAACATCCTTCCATTGTTATCATTTTGGAAGCGTTTTATAGAGATCTGTAATATGTTCCTTCAACAAAAAAGGCAAAATGTTCTCCCTTTAATTTATAACATTACAGGAACATTTTCTAAAAACCATTGGAGGTCTTTTTCTTTTGTTATCGTGGAACATAATCTGTGTTCCTGACAACGTCCTCTGAATGTTGATGTTAAAACTTTCTGTTGACTTTATCTTAACATGAAAATGAAAATGTTCTTAAAACATTTGGTTCAAAGGGACATTTAAGGTTCTTTAAACTCCTGCTCTGGACACTGAGTTCTTCCAGCGTCTCTGGTCCTACAAAGTGACCTCCAGCTCTGATTATCGCCTCCTAATCCGTCTCTGGTTCTCCTCTGGTATCTGTGCAGGATAAACGTGTCTCTGGAGGGTCAGTTCCTGCACTACATCCACCGACACCAGTTCCTCGACTCTCCTGAGTGGGAATCTCTCCGACCAAACGAGGAGGGGAAGTTCCAGGTACCGGTACTTTCAGGAACCTGAAGTTCTGCTGCTGAATGAGCTGGTAGCAGAAACCAGATGAGTGTATGGGGTTGTCTTTTGTTCCCTCCTATCGGACTCAACATCTGAGCGATAAGCCAAACAGGGAAAGCAGTTGTCCTCTTGTCTTTCACAGATCCTGTTGCATCAGATCAGTTCTGCTAAAGCAGAAACAAGGCCTAAGGTCTCGTTGGAGATTCTGGTTTGTCTACGGTCCAAACACAGCTCCTGCTTGGACTAATGAGATCTGGACAAACAGAAATAGGGATGCAACTGGCAACAATTTTGTATTCTGGCTTAATTAAATGAATTATTTGTGTTTAAAATGGCAGAAAATAGTGAAAAAGTCCATGATAATAGTATCCAAATATTGTGTTTTACTACATCAACAGTCTAAAACCCAAAGAACTCATGTTACTATTAGAAATTACTGGAAATTCTAGAGACTTTCTGGCATTGCTGCTTAAAATAATGACTACAATTATTAAATGCAAATGTTCAACAAATGCATTGATTGCATTCATTCCGCCATAAAATGTCTGCAAAGCCGATTTTATGAAATTTAAAATCATACATTGGTTACATCTGTGTTGACAAGCTTCTTCCCTGTTGTTGTGGGTGTGTTGCTACACTTCACTGTGCATTAATGCCAGTATCTCCAGTACTAGCATTAACATTTTCTAGTGTTAAATTGTGTTTTCCAGTGTTAAGATGGATTTTAAAGTGTTAGGACGTAATTTGTAATTTGTTAAGACATATTTTTTTGTGTTAAGGCTAATTTTATTGCTTGTTAAGACATATTTTCTAGTGTTAAGATGTTTTTTGCAGTATTAAGACACATTTTCTAGTGTTAAGACATATTTCCTACTGAATATGTCTTTTCTACATGTGCTACTTGTCAATGAGTCAACTGCTATGAGATAAATCCATGAGTTTTGAGACAAAATTATTAAAAATAATAATTCATATTAATATGTTTATTGGAAGCAGAGCAATGTATGACAACACAAACAAAGAGAAAAGTTATTTTCATTTATTCATTTTGGAAAGTATGCTTAGTATAATATGAATTTATCACAAAAATGGCGGTCAGTTCATTACTATAGCCGACATCCATCTGATACTTTTAACTGAAGACATAGTTAATAGTACAGAAGTAGAGTCTGAAAGTGGTTCTTAAGTCGAGGAACTTCATACAAAGTTCACTATATAGCAGTTATAGATATGGAGGAGGGAATGAGTGGATGACTTCAGACACCACCACTGTGAGACTGAGTTGCTGCAATGCTTTTAAACTCTTAACAACATGCTCCATGCTGCCTCCAGTGGCCAAACATAACAAACAGTACCTTTAACACCTTAATGCAGCTTCCTGTTTACCCCTCAGGTGACCCTGACGGCGGAGGAAGACTCCCGCTACGTCTCGTGGCGTCGCCGCCGCCTCTACATGCTGATATCGAAGGAGCGCTACATCGCCCGCCTCTTCTCCGTCATGCTGGGATACGACATCGCCGAGAAGCTCTACAACCTCAACAACAAGCTCTACATCAAGAGTGGCGTCCTGCTGGACATCCGCCTGCCGAGCCTCTACCACGTCCTGGCGCCGTCCTCGCAGGGCAGCGAAGGAGGCAGCGGTAGCGATGGTGGCGGCCTCCCCAGGGAACAGCAGGACCGGGAACCGGCGCCGGCCTACCAGACATCTGATCCAGGCCGGTCTGAGCCCCTTCAGACGCCCCTGCAGGGACCAGGGAAGGCGGCCCTAGATGAACCCCTGCAGGCCCCCCAGCAGCGCTACCAGCACCCCTGGGCGTCGGAGCCGGAGCTGCCCTCTGGTGAGGACTCCACCAGCCTGGTCCTGGAGGACTTTGCTGATGTGGCGGGCTCCTTAACGGACTATGGCAGTGAGAGGGATTATTTGAGGTAGAGGGTGCAGGGTTCTGCAGCTAACACACTGGGTCACCTTTAAGCTACATGTAAGTACCTCACCGGGGCGGACCGGGGGTCGATGTGTTAGCATGGAAGGTCTGCGGTGCACAGTTCTTACTAACCCAACTCTGTAGAACAACACAGGACTGGACGATACATCTGGAACTATATTTATCCAACATTAAATTACAGATTTACAACATCTGGAAAGCTGCTTGATGCACTTATTCAACTACAACACATTTTGTTTCCAAGCTAGCAGAGGAAGTTCCTACAAAGTTGACTATTACTAGATAAAAGTTCTAATAATATTTCAATCTAATGCTCAAAGAACATCTTTAGGATATTTAGTATTTCCGATAATATTCCTATCAGGTTAAAAGTGAACTAAGAACGTTTTAACGGCATCATTCAGAGGATATTTGGAGGATGTTGTCAGGACCAGCTCCATGTTCTATGGTAGTGGAAGTGAAATTAGATATAATAAAACGCTCGGAACATGACTTTTCCAAAGAACTGATCGATATCGTGATACACGCAATGGCTTTGTTTACATTTTCGCGGAAGTTCCGACTTATGTCGCAAATCGACTTACGTTGAGCCGTATAAACAGAATTCCACCATAAGTGGAGGACCTCCTGTACATCAATTCATACTGTTGTGTTTTCTTCACTTTGTACCTCTGTACATTGCCTTATGTTACCTTTAAATGCTCAGTTACTACATCGTTTTGTAGACATACATCAATACACAGTAATACAGAATTATCGTCCAGCCCTTGCAAGACACTTGACGCTGTATTTATTTAATTTTTCTGGCTCTTTTATTCATCTTGTGAGGATTTCATGCTCTGGCTGCTTGCTGTTTTGCATTTAAAGTCATTTAAGTTTAGTTTGTAAAAGTCTGACTTAATGTTTCGTTGGTTACCGTAATTGAACCACCAAACCATCTGCAGCTCAGAGATCAACACTAAATGGTGGCTGAGATTCTTCTCCGTTGGCCTCCTCAGTTTTAGGCTCATCTGGATTATTATCCTATTTTCCAACCATACTTTAAAATTAAAATTCCCTCAGTGCCAGCTGCTTTGCATTAGCGATCCCGTTGCCTCTAAGAAGCTTACAGTCATGTGTGGTGCAGTAGCAGAGTTAAAATAGATCAGTAAAAACAGTTTAACAGTAAATGAACATGCTGTGGGCTCAGACGCTTGATGAGGTCCAGTGATTGGTTAGACTGTCCTGGTAAATCGGGTTGTTTCTGGGTCCGGCAGCAGCTGTGATGAGGATTAGCGCTCGTGAATTCAGGGGGTGCCCAAAAAATGCCAGTGCTACAGTTTTAATCCGGTGTGCCCAGCCTTCAGCTTTCTGTTCACCCTCCTCCTTCGTCCCAATGGCAGCCGTCGTCCAATCACAGGTGGAGGATCACGTTTCACAGCAGGACAGTCGGGTCGGGTTTATGTGGCAGAGCAGCTGTGAAGTAGAAGCTCAAATCTGTCCCACAGTAGTCATGAATGACTCAAACCCAGTAGACAAACAACCAAAGGTACACATGTGAACAAATATTTACAACTGTACATTTACAGGATATGTTTTACAGGCTTTTAACCCCAAGAACACCAAACCTACCACCAAGCATGGTGGTGGCAGTATCATGCTCTAGGGCTTTCTGCATGTTGAACTGGTTCTGGACTTTCTTGGGACTGGTTTATGTTTGGTTTCAGTCTTGGTTCTCCTGGTTTTGGATGTGACTTAAAGTTGGTTTAGGATTTATTTTAGTCTGGATCTGGTCCTGGATGAGGACTGGTTTCAGAGGGTCTTGGACTTTTTTAGGCGCAGTTTAGATTTGACTTTGGTCTTGATATTGGACTAGTTGTTGACTTTTTAGGACTGATTTCAGACTGTTTCTAAAACTGGTTTCAGTTTTGATTTTGGACTGGTTTCAGACTGTATCCTGACTGGTTCTGGACATTTATTTGGACTAGTTTAGGTGTGATTTTGGTCCTGGTTTAGGACCTTTTAAGGGCTGGTTTAGGGCTGGTTCCAGACTGTCTTGGGTGGGTCTTTTTTAAACCCCAAGAACACCACACCTACCATCAAGCATGGAGGTGGCAGTATCATGCTCTGTGGAACTGGAGCCTTACAGACTTGTTAAGTCTGTGTATATCATATCAGTCTTTAGTTTCCAATGACTCTGATAACTGAATTTTCTAGAATCATTGAAACACATGAATCTTTGTCACAAAAACAACAATCATGTATTTTGGTTCTTTCATAGATTTATTAAAGGTCTTCTGAAAATATGACAAAATCTGCTGAGTCATAAATATACATACAGCAACTTGAATTATCAGTTTTGATGATGTAGAAAGTTGTGTTAATTGGATTGTCTTAGTTTCGTGGCCTTTTAACTTCTCCTGAGTGATTATAATCGACTACAGCTGCTGACTCCTCTGATCCAGTTTAAATAGAACCCATTAGATCCACTCATTAGACTCAGAAATTTTCTACACCTGTACAGTTCTTTTCACTGGAAGAGTTCTTTCATCAAATTCTGTCTAAATTGTTGGTTTAATTGGGGTCCATTATGATATTTTTACCTCCTTGTAGGTTTTCTCAGCTCATTCTTGTGCTGATCTCTGGTTATTATATTTCAGAAAGAAAACAATATTTCATTACAGAAGTTAGTCACAATTAAATGGAAATAAAAACCAACATCCCATTTACAACCTTCATGCTGCTTTAAATGTTTGCTCGGCTGCACGTCTGTTTGGTTGTTTGTGCTTGAAGTTTATGTTGATAGAAAACTTATTGTGTCTAAGTATTCAGCTTCATATATTAAACTGACAAATGATCTTTTTTCTAACCTTTAATGTAAGAGATATTCGATCTCAGATCATCAGGAACCATCTGCTCGACCAAAGCTAAGTTGTTAGTATCAGAAACTTTAGATATGTATGATGATATTTGTGAAATTTTAGCTTCAAGTATCAAACATTTTCCAAGATAATTTCTTCTAGGGATATTTTCTGAACCTAATGTAGTTTCTTGCAATAATAATACAAAAGTAAACATATACAAAACTTTTAATATGAAATATTTGACCACAAAAGTGAAAATAAAGTTACTTTCATTGAACACTGACAGGTTGTACCACAGAAACAGGAATATTGATAGTTCTACTTGGAGCGCCACTTTAACAGATGATAAAGTTTATGATAAAAAAGTTTCATACTAACCAGAGATGGTCGAGCAGAATAATCCTGATGATCTGAGATGTATTTTATGTCCTCAGCCATCAGTTCCTGTTGTTTCTGCTCTAACTGAGGCTTCGTCTCTGCAGAATCTGACGATGAGGTGAATCTTCCTCCTCGGTTCCAGAGGATCAGAGCTCCGCTGGCTCCAACCGACACCCCGAAACTGTGAGAACGAACTCTGGAAACTCCAAATTATCTCTGAATATCTGCAGCATGAACGTGTCTCATAGCACCGCCTCAGTAATCAACGTTCTCCTTCCACATCTGGACGTTTAATTCCAATGTCTTCTGTTTTCTAACAGACATTTAAAGTCCCTGAAACAGCGTTTAGGCCACGAATATCACAAACCTGGAGATTTAATTAATAAAATAAAGAAGCAAATCCAAAGAGGAACCAAGAACTAAGATCATATTTAACACCTGAAATGTTATTTAAAAGTTGATTTAAATTCATTAAAACACACAGATTTGGTTTCATGTCGATGTTTAAACTCTAAATGTTTGGTTCAGATTTTGTTTTCACGTTTTTATGAGTGTAAACGATTTTTCTTGTTTGTTTCACAAATGATTTAACTTTTAGTCACACATTTTCTGGATCTGAAGGATTTTTTCATGGTTTTGATGACAAAAAATTAGCATGAATCAATAAGATGTTTTGATGTAAAGATTTATTTTTCACACTTTCACTCAAATTCAAACATCAGTTATTAAAAATGATTTGAAAATACTGCTGATTGACGTCCTCGCTGACAGATTTTCACCGTTTTTTTTAACTGGGATTTTTATCTTTTACAGCTAAAAATCAACAAAATAAAAATCTTTTCTGCAGTTTTTAAATTACTAGATCTTAAAACATTGACAGATTTTCACTTTCATGTTTATTTTTCTATCACAAATTGATTTTAAAGATGATTTTTGTTTTGTTTTTTTAGCTTGAAGCCAAATTCAGGTAGAGGAAACACTTTTATTTCCATTAATTGCCTGTCGACCATGTGTTTTTTATTTTTTATAACTAATGGAGTGTTTCATACACACATGTAAACTGTGAATCGTGTTGCTTGATGTCAGAAAAACGAGGAAATATTTGTAAAAAAAGTATTTTCATGGGGCCAAGTTTTCTCCATAAAGATCTTTGTGTGCAGTGGAATTATTTTCTGACTCTGCTTTCTGTCAAAAACACTTAATTATGCTCTAAAGTATATATTGGATCAACTTTAAATAATTAAATTAAGTTTATCCAATTGCCAAGTAAGATTAGATGTATTCATGTTATTCGATTCCTCCCAGATGAGCAGCAAAACTTGAAGGAAATTCAACTTAAACTTTCCCCAAATTCTATTTTTTAACTTCATTTTTAAATTTTAATTTACTACTATTTTACAGATGTTCCCTGGGAAAAACAGTAAGTCAGTTAAGTTACTTAGACAATAACTAGTAAAGTAAATAGCAAGGTAAATGCATTAATTTACATATTAACTGGAAAAATAAATATAATTAAACAGGTTAAAACTGTAAAGAACATCCACTTCAAAAATGTGTATTTTTAAATATTTTATTTTTTCTTAAAGTATTTTACTATAAAATTACACTATTTTTTGTATTTAAGTAATTAAAAATATAGTTATTTTCAGAACAAATTATTTAAATCATGGTAAGAATTTTATACTATTGTTTTCCAGATTTTCCCTGTTAAGTTACAGATAATATACAAAATAACAGGGAAATGATTATTAATTTACCTGTTCACTGTAAAAAATAAATAAGAAAAAAGGTCTAATTAACTGTATTTTATGTTCACATCAAAAATTTGTATTTTTACATGTTTGTTTTTTGTTATAGTGTTTGACCACAAAATTACTTTTTTTTGTATTTAATGCAGCAAAAATATAGTTATCTTAAGAACAAATTATTTAAATCATGGCAATGTTTTTTTTAAACTGTTGTATTACAGATTTTGCCTTTTAAATTGCAGACAATATTTTAAATAACAGGGAAAAACTATTAATTTACCTGTTGACTATAAAATAAAATGGAAAAAAAAGTCTAAGTGTATTTTAAGTCCACAGCAAAAATCTGTATTTTTCCAAATTACAATTTGATGTTTTGTAGTGTTTGACTGTAGAATAAGAAGTTTACTGTATTTAAATTAGCAAAAAAATATTATAATAATAATCATATGAAATTTTATTTCTAAAGCACTTTTCATTTCAGCAAAATCTCAAAGTGCTACATTAAAGATATAAAAGGATAAAAACAAAACAAACAGGTAAAATCATAAAAAAAATAAACATTTCAGGGACCCTTTTAATTAAAAGCTTTGTTAAAAAGAAAGTCTTTAGGCCTTTTGTAAAAACATCCACTGTCTGTGGAGCTCTCAGGTGGTCAGGATATTTTATGATACATAATACGTATATATATGATTCATTTACAGATATTACAGATTATTTTTGCTTTTGAGCATCCCACCTTTTTAAAAATAGTTTTTTTTTTGTCAGATTTGTACCATTTTTACAGTTTTTTTTTGTTTTACAGTGTCACTACTGATAAAATCACCTAAATCACCAGCTGTACTGGAATTTTTAAGTTATTCGACATTAAAACATTAACAGAGGAAACCAGAACCACAGCTCAGAGTTTATTTCTCTGTTTATTGCTTCAACTATCCATTATCCATTATCTATACACCTCTTAATCCTCACTAGGGTCATGGGGGGCTGGAGTCTATCCCAGCTGACTCAGGTGAAGGCAGGGGACACCCTAGACAGGTCACCAGTCTGTCACAGGGCTACATACAGAGACAAACAATCACTCTCACATTCACACCTACGGGCAATTTAGAATGATCAATTAACCTCAGCATATTTTTGGACTGTGGGAGGAAGCCGGAGTACCTGGAGAAAACCCACGCATGCACAGGGAGAACATGCAAACTCCATGCAGAAAGATCCCGGGAAAGCCGGGACGTGAACCAGGGATCTTCTAGCTGCAAGGTGAAAGTGCTAACCACTACACCACTGTGCAGCCCTTGCTTCAACTACTCACAAATAAATACAAAACAAAGCCAGACTTGAGAGTAAAACAGATCACAACAGACACGTTTTATTATATTAATGATCTCAGAGCTAAAACTTAAATTACACAAAACTAGACAACAAATAAAAATCAAGGTTTTTCTAGTGGTTTCAGTCGCGATGTGGTAAAATCAGCTGATTATCCGACTAGCTTGGTTTGTTTAGGGTCGGTGAGAATTAGAGAAATTAGCTGTTATTGATGTGATTCTTTGGCTGACTGACTTTTAACTGATTATTTTTTCTTAATGTTAAAGAATGTGGTGAAAATGTGGCGACTTCGCTGTAGATGCAGTTTTTATTCCAGTTTCTTCAGAGCAGATCTTCAGTAGAAGCCACAAACCTGAACAAAGTCATGTGACCACGGAGATCCTCGCCGGACAATGAAGTTATTCACACACAACGGATCCTCACGTCTGAAAGATCAATAAATGTCATCTAAATATTAAACTCTGCAAGAGGAAACAACAAGAAAACAGCTTTGGACTAAATAAAACTGGACTAAAAAGGTTCAGGTGGAGCGTCTTGTTGTGTTTCTTGTTTCTAAGATGATAAATGAGACACAAAATGCCCAAAATGGTCTCAAACACATTTAAGATAACCAAAGCAAAATGGCCAAAAAGAACAAGGAGACACAAAAACAACCAAAATAAGACCGAAAGTTCCCAAAATTAGACGAACATTTACCTCCATGGAATGTATAAACTATCAAAATGTGACACACAATGACCTCAAAGAGATGCAAAATTTCCCAAATTGGAAGAAACATGACCGTGAAGATGCAAAACCAACAAAAATGAGATACAAAATTACTAAAACAAGACACAAAATGACCACAATTAGACTCAAAATTATCCAAATTACATTATAAATTGCCAAAATAAAACTCAAAAACACAGCCGACACTAAGCAACTGAAATAAGACTCAAAGTTCCTATAATTAGATAAACATTTACCATCAAGGAATGCAAAAACTACCAAACTGAGACACAAAATGCCCAAAATGGCCTCAAAGACATTTAAAATAACCAAAGTAAAATGGCCAAAAAGACACAAAAACAACCAAAATAAGACTCAAAGTTGACAAAACAGGAAGTAAATCTGCAAACCAAGACCTTGAGATCCACTGGTAAATGTTGTGAATCTGATCATTGAACTTCCTTTTGTTCTGGTGTAATTCTGCACTAAAAAACCCAAATTAGAAGCTGATTCTGACTCACTGCTCGTATATTTCAACTCTTCACTCTTGTGTTGTCCTGTGGGTCAACACTGACCCGTTTTAAAGTTTGAAAATATGGAGGAAAAAAATATTTTAACAGTGAAACTTCTGATGTCCACATTTTCAACGTTTTTGGGAAATCGTTGAACATTTTATAGTGGAAAAAAAAGATGCTAAAAATTGTTTTTTAGGAACATTCACATAAAAATCAACCAAAATCCAGCGAAATTCGCTGGATTTTGGTTGATTTTCATGTGAATGTTCTTAAAGAAAATATTAGAAGTTTTGCTGATATATATGGAATCACTTTAGATATTTTTAGGATTTTTTTGGAAGAATTTTAGTCATTTTTTGAAAATATTTACAAGAATTTTCTTGCCAAATTTGGGGGATTTAAAAAAAAAAACTTTTAAGGGAAACTTTTAAGGAATTATTGGAATTTTCTTCCTGAAGTTTTTGCAAATTTTCAGAAATTTGAGGAATTTTTTGCTGAATTTTAGGATTTTTTTCAGAGAAGGAAACAAGATTTTTTGGTGCCTGTAAATGAGGACAACAGGAGGATTAAATATCTCTGTTGAAACTTTCTGGCTGTTTTCTTCTGTTTCCACATGAATACGAACCTGATGGACGGGAACTCGGAGACGCAGACCGATCGGACGTGGATCTCTGCCTGTCGGTAGAACCGAGCTCCGGTGTTCTTCAGGCTGATGGAGCTGATCTCACACAGAGCTAGAGGATGAGCCAACACCGTCCTGTAGACCGTCGTATCCGTCCGACTGCAATAAACACACAGTAAACACACTAAATAACGTCCTCATAACGTCTGCAGAACACATCCAGATCATCAGCATCCATCACAGTTATTACCCTCAGTGTTTACATCCAGGATTAACTGCCTGTTTCTGCTTTATTTTCCCTCTTTAACTCACATAAATCTGACTCTGCAGGAAAGTCAGCCTGAAACCGAAGCAAAGAATGAGTGAACTGAGATGAACCCGAGCAAACAAACTTCTCTCTGCACCTGCCGAGGCTTTACAGTAGCTCAGCTCTGAAAATAGAAGCTGCAAACTCACCTTTTCTGGGAGGAAATACGCTCAAAGACACAACCTAGAATAGAGGGCATCTGTCACTGCTCTACTTTAACTCTGGGTTTAATGTGAGGCTCAGATTCTGCTGTTAATGTTTGCAAAGAGGCGGAAAAATCTGCTTCACATGAGGTTTATTTTATGCAAGTTAAATACAACAACTGTACTGAGTTATGTTAAGAGATCTTCCTGATATTTTCTCAAACTATTTCATATTTATTTATGCATTTATAGCTCATTTATAGCCCAATCAAAGATAAAAAGAAGCCAGTCGCTGAGGTTAGGAAGAATTTCTGTTTTAATTTATCAATATCATACAAAATCAAAACTAGAACTATTCTGAAATGAGAATCACAATTTTATCCTCCGAGCTATATATGAGCAAGTTTTGACCAGTAAAATATTCATCTGGAAATGTTTATTTTAAAAATGAACTGACCTATATCTGCAGGATTTACTGCATTGCTGCCACGTGATTGGCTGATTGGATAATTGGGTGAATAAGCAGGTGTGTCTCTGAAATCCTAGAAACACAACAAGGTGTCATGGATTTGGCTTTTCATTTCTTTTTGAGATTCATACCTGCCTGTTTTACTTTCCATTTTCTAACTTTCATGTGTTTTTAGTTCGTCTGTGGGTAGTTTTTGTGTCCCTATTCAGCTACTTCCTGTTTTATTTTGAAATTGCCTTTCTCTATTTGTCACATATTTTTTACTTCCGGTTTTTGTCTTTCTTTTCCGTCCTTTTTAACTCCTCCTGCGGGTCAAATTGACCCATTTTAAAGTTTGAAAATGTGGGGAAAAAAAAAATGTTTTCACAGTGAAAACTTCCACATTTTCAACATTTTGGGGAAATATTTGAAAGATTTTTGGTGGAAAAAAAGAAATGTTTCTTTAGAACATTCAGGGAAAAAAACTTCTAATATTTTCTTTATGAACATTCAGAAAAAAATCAACCAAAATCCAGCGACTTTTGCTGGATTTTGGTTGATTTTTTTCTGAATGTTCTTAAAGAAAATATTAGAAGTTTTACTGATATATATGTAATCACTGTAGATATTTTTATCATATTTTTGGAAGATTTTTACTCATTTTTTGAAAATATTTACAAGGATGTTTTTTTTTCAAAAATTTAAGGGAAGCTCTTGAGGAATTATTGGACTTTTCTTCCTGAAGGTTTTGCAAATTTTCAGAAATTTGGGGATTTTTTTTCTGAATTTTTGGATTTTTTTTAGACAAGGAAACAATATTTTTTGGTGCCTGTAAATGAGGACAACAGAAAGGTTAAATGCTTAGAATAGTTTCTTTTGAGTCTCACCTCTCCAATTAGTGTTTAAATGGTTTTGTAATTTAGTTTTTTTGGAGGCTTTTTCTGTTTTTTTTTTTGTTTTGTTTTGTTTTGTTTTTTTAATTATTATTTCTTGCTTTGGTTTATTTCATGCTTCTGTTACCTTTTTGGATTTTTGGCTAATTTTGTTGGCTTCAGTTTGTTTTTCTGTCAGCTTTTTGATTAAAGTTCGCTTTTTGGTTCTGTCGTTAACTGTAGGTTTTTCCCATCTATTCTGTCTTCCCTCTGTTTTTCTTAGTCTGTGTAGTTTTCATGTCCAATTTTGTTACTTCTTGTCTTATTCTAAAATCGCTTTTCCTTCTTTGTCACTTGTGTTTTTACTTCCGGTCACTATTTCTTGTCAGTTTGAGAAGAAAAATGTGAGAAACTTGTTGAACTGGAACTAAAAGGCTGAAAGTCTGGAGTTTGTCTCCTGACTTGTAGAAGAGCATCTTTGAGCAGTGAACGTTTCCTCTGGGTTAGAAGGAGATTTTTTAGGCTGTTTTTGTGTTTCTGAAGCTGCTGATGTTCTTGGATTTCCTCCACAGAGTCTCTAGAGTTTATTCAGTAGAGATGATAAAACAAACAAACATCCAGATTGTTGTTGAGAGACGTCAGACTGGTTGGATCAGACTGAAAACCTGCAATAACTAAAATAAGCAACAGGAAAACATCTCAGGATGAACAAAACATGGAACAGCTCAACTCTGGACAAACTTGGCCTCGTCTGATGGATCCTGCTTTCTGTTTAACTTGGCATCAACAGCATAAATCTATGGAGCCGATCTGCCGTCTGTCAACAGTCCAGGCTGCTACTGCTGGACTTCTTGGCTCATTTTTCATCCATTACTACCCATCAGTCATCGTCTGAGTGTTGCTGCTGACCATCTGAGTTCCTTTATGTCTTCAGTTTACCAGCTTCTAATGGTTTACTCCAGCTGGATGATGTTCGATGCAACAAATGGTGTTATATTCAGTTTGTTTGTAAATTTACTGAGGTTGGTGCCGTTTGGCGTTCGACTGGACCAAACTGCAAAAGTGCTGCCAGCCCATCATTCAGCTTTTGTTTCTCTTCACCAGTGTGAATTTGAGGGTCTTTTACAGATTTCTGAGATAGTCTGGAGACTTTGTTTGACTGAAATCTACTTGTGGTTTGTGGAAGAACTGTTAGGAACTAGATAAAGGTGCTTTTGGACGGTTGTTATCGATAAGTTTGGGTTTTAGAGCTTTTATTTTGGTAATGTGTTGTTTGAGTAACATCCTCTGGCCTCAGTTCCTTCTTTCTGTGATTTGTGTTCAGTACCTATTATCAGTTTTAAAACAAAACCAATTGTTTCAACTTTAACGAAACAGTTGCTGTTTTTTCTTGCTTTTCTTTGGGATGCAGGCAGCAATATGAGGCAGAGACTTGCATGTGCAAATGTGCAAACTGAAAAGGTTTAATACCGCAAAAAAGGAGAAAAGAAAAGTCAAATTGGTTTTGAGAAATTGAAAAGTGGCTTCTCCAGCCTCCAGAGTCAGATCTCAATCCAACAGAACACCTCTGGGACATGGTAGAAGAAGGAAAAAGTGCTGCAACAAATCTGATGCAGTCAAGTCAACTTGGAACAAACTGTCTTTCCAGATCCATGACTAGTGTGTGATGTTCCTAATAAAGTGGCCAGTGACACTAGAAATAGACTTCTTTTAGTCTATAAAACAACCAAAGTGAAATGGCCAAAAAGAGACATAAAAACCAAAAAGACATAAAAACAACCAAAATAAGACTCCAAGTTCCCAAAATAAGACAAACATTTACCCCTAAAGAATGCAAAAACTACCAAAAGA
Organism: Amphiprion ocellaris; assembly: GCF_022539595.1. Classification (NCBI taxonomy): domain Eukaryota; kingdom Metazoa; phylum Chordata; class Actinopteri; family Pomacentridae; genus Amphiprion; species Amphiprion ocellaris. Next base: position 33,112,691 of record NC_072776.1, on the reverse strand, counting down.
AGTCAAAAGATGACCCTAAAGAGATGCAAAAGCCCAGAATGAAGCTCAAAATGACCAAAATTAGACACCAATCTCAAAAATATGAGAATAATATCAGACAAAATTGAGCTAAAATAAAGCTAAAATAAGAAACAAACTGTCTTTTCAGATCCATGATGGTGTTCCTTAAAAAGTGGTCAGTGACACTAGAAAGACATTTTTTTTGAAGGATAAAGTTTTTGCTATTTAAATTCTACAATGAATCTACAACCCTACATGTGACCTGGACAGTCTGTATACTTTAGCGTACGTTAACATTAAAACCTGATTAAAAGTCAAACATGTTTCGTTACTTTTTCTGAAAACTCAGAGGCAGACAGTTGTTGGTTAATTCCATGAAATCAGTGCCTGACGACGTGTTTTACTGATGTCAGTCTATTATTTGCGTAGTTTTCCTAAAAAACAACTTTTTTATGGTTCTGTTAGACGTGGAACCTACAGTCTGAGTCTCTGTTCGGTTCCCAGGTTCTCTGTCATCAGCGTCACTTCAACTTCAGCACTTTTATCCAGAGGAGAAACTTCCAGCTGCAGCAGGATGTGATGAGCTGAAGACAGTTACAAAGACTTTTATTATGAAATTCAGGAAAAACATTCAGTATGTTGTAGTTAAGGTGATCTGAGAGGAAACTAGACAGCTTCCCCCTCCTGGGTCTGTTTCTAGGTTTTAGAAGATCTAACTGGTGGTGGAAGACTTTAGTCAGTTCTATTTAGTTTTATTTATATGACGGCAAATGACAACGTAAATCATCTCAAAGCAACAACATAGTAAAATAAAAACCTTATCAAGTTTAAACAGAGAAACTCAACAAATCTAAAGGTTCCTTTGAGCAAACACTGAGAAGAAACCAAGAACCTTCCCTTTATCAGGAAGAACAAAAAAACAAAAAACTCCAAGAGATTCGGTTCTTGTTTTAGTTGTTGTTCTTTGTCGTCTTGCTCTTTGTATTGTTTATTTTCTTGTTCATCTTGTTTTTCTTCATCTTCTAGTAGTTGCTGTTTCTCTTCTTCATTCTTGTTCTGCTTCTTCTGGTTCTACCTCTAATTGTTCTTCTTCTTGTTCATCTTCCTGTGCTTCTTGTTGTAGTTCTTGTTTGTTTTCTTGTTTTTCTTCTTCTAGCAGTTGTTGTCTTCTTCTCTTTCTTCTTCTTCTTCAAATAGTTGTTCTTGTTTTTTCTTCTTTTTCTTGTTTTTCTTCTTGTTCTTCTTCTTCATCATCTTCTTCCTGTCCATCTCCCTGCTCTTGTTTTTCTTGTTGTTTTTCTGTCTTCATCTTTTTCTTCTTCTTCTAGTAGTTGTTCATCATCTTCTCGTTCTTCCTCTTGTTCTTCATCTTCTAGTTCTCATTGTTTTTCATCTCCTTCCTCTTATTCTTTTTCTTGTTCATCTTTTTTTGTTGTTTTAATTCTTGTTCTTTTTCATGTTCCTCTTCTTGTTTTTTCTTCATCTTCTTCTTGGTGTTCTCCTTCGTCATTCTTGTTCTAGTTCTTCTTCATCTATTTGTTGTTCCTTGTTTTAATTCTTGTTCATTTTCTTGTTCTTCTTCTTGTTCTTCTTTTTCCTCTTCTAGTAGTTGTTCACCATCTTCTTGCTCTTCATCTTGTTCTTCATCTCCTAGTTCTCATTATTTTTCTTCTCCTTCCTCTTCTTCATTTTCTTGTTCATCTTTTTGTTGTCCTTGTTCTAGTTCTTGTTGTTCTTTTTCTTGTTCTTTTTTCTCTTGTTACTGTTCTTGTTTTTCATCTTCTTCTTGGTCTTCTTCATTCTTGTTCTACTTCTTGTTGTCCTTTTCTTTTGCCATATATAAAACCTCAGCTTATAATTTCTGTTGGTTTTGTGGAAATGTGACATCTTGCAGCTATTAAAGGTTTGATTCAGAGTCACCATCCTGCTCTCTGCTGATCCACATCTTTCACATCTGATTTATACAATCCTGAGCTACAAATATCATTTTGTTCTTTTTGTTTAAACTCATTCTGCCTTTTTGTAACACAAACAAACCCAAACACTCACCACAGAACGGAGGTGAAGACGTCGTGAGGAGGAAAACTTTCTGTTCTTTAGGGATCGGAGATGTTTCGGCTATTCCACTGTTTTTAGATAAACCTGAAACACAAGCAGAAGACACAATAAAACAGGAACAATCTGGAGAAATATGAGCTGAAAGAACCTGAACTTCAATCATAGTTTGAATTTGAGCTGTTTAACTTTTGCAGCTGTATTAAAACGTTTACTTTGAATCACAAAAAATCGAAATTGAAACTGAATTCAGTTCCATATAAAGTTTTAAAAATTCCCATTCAGCTCCGGTAATTGGAATCTAATTTACTGAAACAGAAGTCGTCCAGCATTTATTACTGCTGCTGTAGGTTCAGTGTCTTTCATTTATGATGTTTTTGTTCTGTTTGTTCTTTTTGTTCCTCTTATTCTTCTTTTTGTTCTAGTTTCTCATTGTACAAGTTTTGTTGTTGTAGTTCTTCTTGTTCCAGGACATCTTGTTCTTCATTTTCTTCTTCTTCTTCTTCTTCTCAAATTCTGGCTTCTATAGTATAATCAAAATAACCTGAGACTGACCAGTAGCACTATTTTAAACTACATCAGTAATTAAGGTTAATAAACTGCATTAATGTGTTCTTCTTCTTCTTCTCCTTGTTTTAGTCCATCTTCTTCTTCTTCTTCTCAGTGTTCTTTATGTTTTTGTTGTTCTTCTTGTTCCTTTTCTTGTTGCTCATCTTGTTGTTGTGCTTTTTATTCTGTTTTCTTCTCGATCTTCTTCTTCTTCTCCTTGTACTAGTTCTGCTTGTTGTTCTTCTAATTCTTGTAAAACTCTGGCTTCCAAATTCTAATCATTAAACTGAGACAGACCAGAGTTAAACTACTAACTATGGTTAATAAACTGCATTATTAGAATTAGCTGCATGTGTTGCATTAGCAGGAACAGGAAAAGCAGAAACCCATAGTAGTCATAACATCTCAACTCTTAATAGAACCTTTTGCTGCTGTAAATCTGTATTTTTTAGTATAAAAAGCCAGATATGTTTTAGCTAAGATTCATCTACAGGTTTTATGTTTCAGGAATATAACATTAAACCCACAGCAGCAGCAGCAGCAGCAGCAGCAGCAGCAGCAGCTTTAAAGCATCTCAGCTGTTTTTCTAACCTATAACTGGACACGTTCCTTTGAAGACATCACAGTGGACACAGTCTCCATCCAGGAAGTCCTCGTAGGTGGAACATGGGATCCCGACCAGCGGACAGGATCCGTTCAGGGCGCTCATGTAGACGTGCAGCGCCCTCATGTGGTCGCAGATCACGTAGCCGTACACTGGAAAGTACACAAGAACTGACAACACACAGGAGCTCTGAGGCAGCTCGGGGTCTGCACAGCGACGACATGCACTCATTAAAGCTGCCTCAAAGTCTTCAGCTTCTAGCTGAGGCAGAACTTACTGGAGGGGAACCTGGATCGAGCACATCCGGTCTGGTCCTTCCCTCCGTTCAGGAAAAAGTCCACGTGACCCACGGGGATGGAGATCCCAAAGTCTGGAGAAGAACAAACCACAGTTAAAGCTGTAGAGGAACCTCCAGGAACCTTTTGGGTTCCTCATCATCACCACTGTGGAGGAACCTTTGGAGTTCAAATGGTTAATCATGGAAACCCTTGTTGTTGTTGTAGTTCTTCTTCTACTTCCTGTTCTAGTACTTGTTCTTTTTGTCCTTTTTCTTGTTTTAGTTGTTGTCTTTTTTGTTCCTCATCTTCTTTTTCTTCCTATACTTGTTCTAATACTTGTTGGTTTTGTTCTTCTTCCTCTTCTTCTTCTTATCCTATTTCTTCACCTTATTCTTGTTCTACTTCTTGATCTTCTCGCTCTTTTTATTCTTTTTCATGTGCTTGCTTCGTGTTTTAGTTCTTGTACTTTATCTTGTTCCTCTTCTTCTCATATTTGTTAATCATTTTTGTCTTCCTCTTATTTTAGGTTTTGTTCTTCTTCTTCTTGTTCTTCTTGTTTGTGTTCTTGTTTTAGTTCTTGTTCTTTTTCTTCTTTTACTTCTTCTAGTACTTGTTCATCTTTGTTGTTCAGCCTTCCTCTTATTTTAGGTTTTATTGTTGTTCTTCATCTTCGTCTTTTTATTCTTTTTCTTGAGCTTGTTCTTCTTGTTTTAGTTCTTGCTCTTTTTCTTGTTCTTCTTCTTGTTCGTCCTTTTCTTCTTCTTGATCTGTCACTTGTTTTTCTTCATCCTCTTCTTGTTTTAGGTTTTGTTGTTGTTGTTGGTCATCTTCCTGTTTTTCTTTCATCTTTATATTTCTTGTTCTACTTGTTTTTCTTCATCTTCGTCTTCTTTTTCTTCTTTTTATTGTTCTTGTTGTTGTTGAACTTTTTTTTTACCCCCAAACATCACAAAAAGTATGACACACTATTGTAGCTGTTTGTAAATAAAATATTTACACATAAATCTACAGAACTTTCTGAAAAATCTGAAATTTGCCAACATTAGGTTTCATAAGATGAACAAGAATGTTTGACTTTAACAGAAAAACTACAAGTTTGTGTTAGTATGAATTAAACATTTCATTTTAAAGAGGAAATTTGTTCCTTTTGAAGCTACAGAATTTTACTTAAACAACAAATCTGTTTCTAATTTCTCGTCTCAAGCACAAACCCGAGCATCTTTTTGAAAAACTTCTGCAGCTTTTCTGTGGATCTGTCTCTCGTGATTAAAACAGGTTTTCTAAGGCTTCTTTTATTAACAATGAGCATCAAAACCAGTAAAAGTTCCTCTCACAGTCGGAGTCGGTGTGGATGGCGTCGACAAACTGAGCGTCGGACGGATCCAGCCGGTCGAAGGTGTCGGATCCTTTAAACATGGGACCAGCAGGGTCGAGGCCTGGAAGACAAAAAGCAGGAAAAATGTTTTTAAAAGTTAAAAATATTTCAGAATAAAGCACAAAATTCACACAGTAACCCAGGAGGATTATTTTCCTGCACTTCTGTGGGAATAAAAGTCCTGAATCTGTTGTGAAACCTGACGTCAAAGACAAGAGTTTTTATTTTCTGTTGTTTCATTTTGGTTTCATGTTGTTCCTTAAATAAAGTCTGGGTCTGGTTTCTGTGGTGACACTTGACTGGATGGAAATTTGCTTTGTGGGAATGAAATGGCTGCTGCTGTTTTTAGGAAGCAGCTGCAGAAAGTAAATATTAAAACCAAAGAAACTCAGCTTACAGTAAACGGTGTGTTTGGTTGGATTCAGCCTTAACCCTCCTGTTGTCCTGCAGGTCAAAATGACCCGTTTTAAAGTTTGAAAATGTAGAAAAAATATGTATTTATGTCCACATTTTCAACATTGTTGGGAAATTTTTGAACATTTTTTTGGTGGAAAAAAAGAAATGTTAAAAAAAAATGTTTCTTACGAACATTCACAAAAAAATCCACCAAAATCCAGTGAAATTTGCTGGATTTGGTTGATTTTTTGTGAATGTTCTTAAAGAAAATAGAAGTTTTACTGATATATATGGAATTATTTTAGATATTTTTAGGATTTTTTGGAAGATTTTTGCTAATTTTTTGAAAATATTTACAAGAATTTTCTTGCCAAATTTGAGGGATTTTTTTTTTAAAAATAAAACTTTTAGGGAATTGTTGGAATTTTCTTCCTGAAGGTTTTGCAAATTTTCAGAAATTTGTGGAATTTTTTGCTGAATTTTTGGAATTTTTTCAGACAAGGAAACAATATTTTTTGGTGCCAGTAAAAGAGGACAACAGGAGGGTTAAGCTTCACTTTCCTCTTTGTTTCTGTTTGTTTTTTGTAGAACTCCTGCTGCTTTTGAATCTTTTTCTGTCATTTATTCTTACGTTACCTTGTTTTCATGAGATTATATGAAGAAATCAAAGAAATAATGCTAAAAAATGAATTAATTCTCAAACTTTGACGGTCTGGAACTTGACAGAACTGAAAAAAACAAACATTTACAGCCAAAAGTGAAGTTTGACAACTGTTTTTCTTGCATTTCATGATTTTCCAAATGTATTCCGGTCGGCAGCTGTGAAGCCTCTGAACAGCGTCGCATTAAAACCGACACAAGCGTCTCCACTCAGACAGGAAGACCTGAAATAAACAAGAGAACAGTGGAGCTTTGTGTTCCTCTTATCAAAGTGCTGTTGTTCTTTGAAGAACCCAACAGATCTTCCAAAGAAACCTTCACTGTCCTGTTATTCAGCCAAACAAATTGTAGAAATTCTTTTCACAGGTCGTGTTTCTAGTGAAGTAGGATTAGAAATACTATTATATTACGTTATCATTTCTATAAGCACATTTTATTTTGAAAAGCCAGCATATTTCATGAAACCTAATCATTGATTGTATAAGATTTCCACTTGGGGTTCTGATATAATGGGAGTCAATGGGAGTTTTGGTCGACACACTTGTTGCTTTGTGATGATTTATGGAAGAATCATAAATCTAGAAGAAAAGTGCATATGAAAGAGTGTTAATGGAAACTTGTAAAGACAGTATATTTGGTGTATTAAAAACTATAAAAACTTCTGGACATAAATGGAAAAGTTAACGTTTAAACCGGTGAAGAAAAATGACATATAAGGTGCAGCTGTATGTAAATGTGTGTTTTCAGTAAATAAATACAAGCTGCATAAATGAATAAGTGCAAAGGTGTTGATATTTCCAGATTCTGTGAATATAAATGGTTGATTTGCAGCAGAAAAATTGAGGAAACCTGGATTTTACGACTCTAAAGGAGCAGTAAATCTAATTTCTGCAAACTAGAACACCAGTTTAAAGGAACAAAGTGTGATTTCAAGCTGATAGAAGCCACTAAAAGTGAAGTGGACCAGGTGTTCTGGACTCACCTGTGATTCGTCCGATCTTCCCTTCAAACAGAGTCCCAACAAAACCAGCAACATGAGCTCCCAGACTGACGCCGATGAAGTGGAACGACTCCAGTTTACAGCCGTGTTTCTGTCGGGTGAGACACCAGAAAGGTTTAGATTTCACATTTTATTTAAATCTTTTAGAGTTTCTTCAGCTTCTTAACCCTCCCGTTATTTTGCAGATCAAAGTGACCCATTTTAAAGTTAAAAAAATCTAAAAATTAAACTTCTTCTGCTTGACTTAATAAGTTTAATCAACATATAAAGTGAAAACGGTTCATTTCACCCTGAACAGAAGCGTCTCATGTTCATTTATCAACTCCATGAAAAGAAAAAAATCCAAAATGTAAAGTACATTAAAAAAAAAAAAAAATCAATGCTATGTAAAATTATTTTATTTTACATGTAGGTCTGTCCAATTTACATTCAAAAAAGTTCTAACATGCATTTTAAAAAAATAAAAAACGAGTGTTTTGTTCCCATTGAACCCTGATCTGTGAGAGATAAAGAACAACACTGCTTTAAATACTGATAGAAATGATTAATAATGGAATTAACCATGAGATATAAACAAAGTTCATTGGGATTTGTTTGGTTTCTGACGTGTTTCTGAAAAGAAGCGGTTTGAAAATACGAGACAGTTGAACTTAAGTTGAGTTTGTCTCCATGTAATAATGTGGTTTGCTTCTGTCTTCAGGTTGCAGTTTAATTAAACTCATTTATTTGCACTCTTAAATGTCTATTTTTTTAAGTTTTGAAGATCTGCACCACTGTGCTTTGGCACTTTCTGGTGGGAATTCAATATTTTACTGCTTAAATTTACATTTATTGCTTCTATTGTTCTTTGTGTTTGTCGCTTTGGGGTCTTGGTGAACACAGGAGACCTTATCTTGTCTTTTCTTGATTAAATCAGAGAGTTTAAGGGTAGAAAAAAGGAAGATCCACACAAATAAATCCGTGAAGCTTTATCGAAATAGTTTGGTTAAATGTAAAAAAGTGATTCTAACTTTTGTAGAATTTCCACAACATACTTCTACTTGAGAGAGTTCTAGATAATAATCCTAATTTCAATGGATCTGAGGCACCAGAATCCATCAAAACACCAAAAATATAATCAGAATTTATGCAGAAAAGACTCCAAAAACCTTAATCTAATAAGAAATGTTTGAGTTGGTCACCAGGATCTTCTTTTAGGGAAAAAATGCTTTTCAAAAACACACAAAAAAGATGAATTCAGGTGGATTTAAAGTAACTGAAGCTTCACCATCAACTGTACAATTCTGATAATCTCATTTATTTCTTACTAATAAAAGCTGCAATGGATTAAAGTTTGTTCTTTCAGTGTTCTATCAGCCATCAAAGATGTTAAAATATCTAAAAGTCATAATATTTACAACTATTTAGCTCAACTTCATGTTATTTTTAGCACCAAAACCAGAAGAAAACTCTGGATTTTGGTGTTTTTGTGACCTGCAGCTGGTTGATGAGGACGGAGATCTGCAGAGCCACCTCCTTGTAGTTCTCCACCACCAGGTTGTAGGCGAACGAAGCTCCGTAGATCCAGTCCACCACCAGAACGTTGACGTCCTGAGCCCTGAGCAGAGCCCGGCCCAGTTCCTTCACCCAGGACGGCTTACTGCCCAGAGCCCTGCAGGGGTGGGGGCAATTAATGGAAGCAAAGTAGGGCAACAAGACGCAGAAGAACATTAGTAAAGGCTGGTTTTAGCTTGTAGAAGGCTCAGGATCCATCTGTGCTCATGCAGGTGTTGAATAAATATCTTCTAAACTTGAGTTTCCTAGTTTTTATTTGCCAATTTCTTGAGTCTTTGTGTAAAATTAAGGCCAGTGGACATTTAATTTAAAAAAAACTGTCATAAAATGTGTTAAACTGATCCTTTAACCAAGAACATGAACATTTATAGCCAAAAGTCAACATCTACAACAAGAACTGAAAATGAACATCTAAAAGTTTTAATTAGAAGAACATTTCCAAAAATTAACTGAATTAATTACACGTTCAAAGAATGTTTTTCTAATGTTTTAACTTGCAGTCATGCACCTGTAAAGTTAATATAATGTTTTCAATGTTGTTGTGTTAATTTGACGTATTAATCATGGTGGAACATTCTGCCTGCAACGTTCTGAGGATGTTCTGGGAACGCTGCTGCTGAGAGCGTTCTTGTGTAAAACGTTCTCACAATGTTATATGTTGGGTGTCGTTGCAGGACTTGATCCTGCCTTTAAGAGAAACATTCTGGGAACTAAAAGAAAACATCAGGAGAACTTTCTTGGAAACCGGTGACTTTTGCTGTAAGACTTGGTTTAAGGAAGTAAAAACACCTAAAAACACCTCATTTCTGTCTCTGTGACATTAAATATCCACAAATAAATGAGAAACAATCAGAATTACAGTAAAAACACGTTCAGTTGTGATTGACGAAGAGTTTTTTGCTTTATCAGCTCAATTTTAACAGATTTAACCGACAAACAACCAGATGTTAGCAGATGTTGATGTGCTGTTAGATCACATCTATACAACTGACCCTCGCAAACTTTAAAGAGGTGACAATTTACAACAAAAACATAAAAATCTGTCAAAAGAAATCCCGGGAACTGATCTAATTATGGCAAAAACAGAGTTTTTGTCCAGACCTTCCGCCCTCAGCTCACCGGTATCCGTGGACGATGACCTTGGTGGGCCTGGAGACGTTGAAGTGGGAGTTGTGTTTGCTGAGAGACTCCTGGCTGAACCTTTGAGCACAGTCCAGGCTTGTCCTGGTCAGCAGCAGGTACTGGACCTGCAGCTTGGATCGGTGCTGCCGGTACTCCGTCCACGTGGTGTTGTTCAGTTCTGCACACTCTTCCTCCTCCTGACCTCCACCCAAACCTGGTGGACGCAAGAACATCATGTTTGTTCAACATCATCAAGGAATACAGTCAAACAGGTGTAAATAAAGTCATGAACTAAAGCTTCCATCCACTTGTAAAGTCCATGTTCATCTTCTCAGTCTGGAGACTCTAATGACTCCTGGAACTCTGAATTTTCTATGATGGAATCATTGAAACACAAAAAAACAATCCTACGTTTAGATTTTTTCTTAGATTGATCACAGGTAGATTTATTTTTCTAAATCTGACTAAACCTGTTTGGTCAAAAATAAACAGTTTTGGTGATGTAGAAAGTTTTTTGTTAATTTTTTTTTTGGTTTTCTGGCCTTCCTGGCTTTTTGATCAGTTCTAGATGTCAAATAAGTCAAACCATTGATAAAAGATCTAATGTAATAATCTAAAACTTTCATTTATAATGATTCATTAATCATCTGTGCTTTAAAAAAAGTACGTTTACTTTTGATATCTTGGTACATTTGGCTGTTTCAGGAGAACTTTGAATGCATCTGTTTTGTCGTCTGACCGTCCACAGTTTACCAGTCAAACAGAAACTAGCAGAGGATGTGAATTCCAGTAAAGTCGTGATGCAACACTTATTCTTACAAACACGCTTCATTATTTAACAAATATACTCAAACGCTGAAAAAAAACACCTAATTTAGACAATAAATTCATTTTTTAAGTGTATTTATCTGTGTTTAATTCCATAAAGTTCATAAAAGTGACTCTGAAACTACAAAATCACCTCTTTGCCTGCTCAAAATGATTCTAACTATATAATTATTCACTATTATTTAGAGTGTTTTTTAACAAACACACTTTATTGTCTTCAAAAATATACTCAAACACAGAAAAAACACCTTATTTAGACGATAAAGTTCTTATTTCAGTGTGTTTTTCTGCATATGATTCAAAGCAGTTCATGAAAGTGACTCTGAAACAGCAAAAATCAAATATCTGCATGGTCAAAATCATTCTAATTATATCATAATTCAATGTTTTAAAGAAAACACACTTTATTCTCTTTAAAAAAAATGGACTCAAACACAGAAAAACACCTTATTTAGATGATAAAGTTCATTTAGTGCATTTATCTGCCTAGAATTCAGTGTTCACAAAAGTAGCTGAAACTGCAAAACGTTTCTATTTACATGGTTAAAATCATTCTAATTATATCACAATTCAATGTTTTAAAGCAAACACACTATTCTGTTTTTTAAAAATGATTCAAATACAGAAAAATCACCTCATTGAGATGCTAAAGTCCTTATTTTAGTGAATTTATCTGTAAATAATTCAATAAAATTCACAAAAATGAATCTAAAACTGCAAAAATCACCTATTTGCATGGTCAAAATCATTCAAATTATACATTTTTTCAATTTCTTAAAACAAACTCACTTTATTTTATTTAAAAAATGGACTCAAACACAGAAAAAAAGTATGTTAATGTTGTTATTTTAGTGAATTTATCTGTGATTAATTCAATTAAGTTCACAAAAATTCATCTAAAACTACTAAACTCTTCTATTTGCTTGGTCAACATCATTCTAATTATATCACAATTCAATGTTTTAAAGCAAACACACTTTATTCCCTTAAAAAGTACCCAGCAGAAAAAACATGTAATTTCGATGTTAAAGTTGTTATTTTAGTGAATTTATCTGCATTTAATTCAATGAAGTTGACAAAAGTGACTCTGCAAAACTCTTCTATTTAGAGTTCAATGTTTTAGAGCAAACACTTTATTCTTTAGAAAAAGTATAATGAAAAGCACAAAACACACCTCATTTTGATGTTAAAGTTGTTTTCTAGTGTATTTATCCATGTTTAATTCAAATAAGTTGACAAAAATGACTCTGAAACTACAAAACTCTTCTATTTGCATGGTCAAAATCAATCCAACTACATCATTATTTCATTCTTTAAAAAACAAGCACACTTTATTCTCTTTAGAAATGTAGTCAAACTGAAAAAACACTTATTTTAGATGATAAAATCCTTATTTTGGTGAATTTATCGTCATACATTCAATGAATTTCACAAAAGTGACTCTAAAACTGCAAAAATCACCTATTTGCTTTGTAAAAATCATTGTAATTCTATGATTTTTCACAGATTTCCGTGTGAATTGCACCATAAATCTGTATTCCAGTAAGCAGGAGACTTACGTAAGAACTTCACTGAGCCAAATCCCTGCTGTTCCTGCTGGACTGAAGCATCTACTGCATGAAAACCACCAAAGATTCCTCCACCTACCGTCCACCAGAGCTGAGACGTAAAGCAGCAGGAAGCAGAGCAGGAAGGTTTGGAGTCGTGGAGACATTTCTGCACCAGCAGAGGAGTGAAGAAAGCGAGGAGCTGCTTGGTTTGGTGGATGGAGATCAGCTGTGAGCTCCAGTAAATCCCAGCTCTGGACAAAAACCTCTAACTGGCGACCGGCCGGCACCGAGCCAGGAAGGAATCCATAAAAATAAAAGCACAAACTAAGCAGATTCCTGCACGTTCAGCTCCACTTTCAGCCTGAATCTCTCCCCGTCTCTCTGCTGCTTTGCTACATTCTGCTTTTCCCTCGTTTCCCTCCAGACTGGGTTTGTTCTGCAGCCAACAAGTGTCTGAAGGTCTTTGCCTGGTGCTGAATCCGTGACCTCATTTGTGTTCAATGGCTGTTTGTTTGAGTGGTTGGACTGTGGTCGGAGTGGGAGGACCTCGTTCCATGTTTGTCAGCGGCACAAAGTCAGCAGAGGTCACCGTGGAAACCTGATAATCAATAATCAGCTGATTGATTGTTCCGCTGTCTTTTACATAATCGGTGCTGGAAGAAAAGTGGATCAGAGATTATTCAGAGGAAGTTGTTTCCTGGAGACTCACGTTTAAATTTACTGATTTACATCATGAGAAGTTGATTTTTAATCCCACAACATGAGTAACAGTAAAACACACAAAAAGTCCACAAACAGAACCACAAAATTTCCAGTTTTTAAGGAAAACTGTTTTTTTTTTTTTTACATAAACTGTTTAAATGCATTTGAAAGTATACTGTAATTTCCCAAATATTCCCTTTTAATTTAATCTATTTGAATCCATGTTCAACGTTGGAAATGTGTTTCTGAAATTACATACAATTCATGACAATTAACAGAAAAGGATGAATTAGTTCTGAAATGATCTTGTATAATTACAGACACAATGCAAATGTTGAATGAAATGTGTTTTCATCAGCCCTTCAAATAAAAACAAACTGAGACAAGTATTATTAGTATACTTGTAATGTCTCTTTGTTTCTCTAAAGATAAATAAATTCAAAGGAACTTGTGTAAACACATGAAAGCAGGAAAAAACGCTGCTCGGTCTGACGCCAAAGGAATTTGTGGATTTGGAAATTCTGTGTTTCTACAGTTTCACAAGTCTGTGACAGTTCAGTCTACCCATGTAAGGTGGTCACAGGAACACAACAACTGGTAGACCACAAAAAAAGTCTAAATTCAGATTATAAATGTCCCAAATGTAACACCTGTGGGTCAAAATGGAACAAAACCAACCATAAAGAGACACACAATTAATACAATGGGACATAAAATTGACCAAACTGGCACAAAAAATAAACACAAAGAGTCAAAAGAGGTAAAATTAACAAAACTATACAGAAAATGTCCCAAATGTAACAAAACCCAATCATAAAGAGACAAAACAAATTACAATTTGAGGTCCAAAATAACCAAAATGGGACAAAAGCAACCAATAAAAGATGAAAAATGTCTAAATCCAGACTATAAATGTTCCAAAGTGGACCAAAACGGAACAAAACCAACCATACGAGACAAAAATTTAACAATATGAGACCCAAAATAACCAAAATGGAACAAAACCAAGTGTGAAAAGATGCAAAATGTCTAGAAACAGACACAAAATGTCCCAAATGTGACTCAAAAGGAATGAAATAGAGCAAAAGCAACCAAAAAGAAACAAAAACATTAACAAATTGGGACATAAGTAGATCAAAGTGGAACAAAAAATAAATACAAAGCGATAAAATGGGCACAGACAAGGGTAGAATGGACAAAACTAGACATAAAATGTCCCAAAAGTGACACAAAATGTCCAAAGTGGAACAAAGTCACCCATAAAAAGATTTTTAAAAATGACCACAAAGAGACACAAAATTGATAAAATGGAACACAACTCAACTGAAGGGGAACACAAATTAAACACAAAGAGACCAAATGGGCACAAAGAGTGGAAAAATTAGCAAAATTAGTCATAAAATGTCCCAAATGTAACACAAAAACTACAAAATGGGACAAAAATACCATTAAAAGATAAAAAATGTCTACATTCAGACTATAAATGTCCCAAATGTGACACAAAAGGAACAAAATGGAAGAAAACCAACCATAAAGAGATGCAAAATGACCACAAAGACACACCAAATCAAGAAATTGGAACACGAATAGACCAAACTGGAAATAAAAAAAAATACAATGAGATATGATGGTAGCAAAGACAGGCAAAATTAGCAAAACTAGACACAATATTAATAAAATAGAACACGAATAGACCAAACTGGGACAAACAATAAGCACAGAGAGACAAAATGGGCACAAAGAGAAGTAAAATTACCAAAACTATACATAAAATGTCCCAAATGTAACAAAGTCAATCAAAAAGAGATGAACAAAACAAACAATTTGGGTCCCTAAATAACCATAATGGGACAAAAACAACCAATAAAAGATGAAAAATGTCTAAATTCAGACTATAAATGTCCCAAATGTGTCTCAAATGAGCTAAAATGGAACAAAATCAACCATAAACAGACAAAAAATAACAATATGAAATGCAAAATAACCAGAATGGGACAAAACCAACTGAAAAGATGAACAATGTCTAAATTCAGACTATAAATGTCAACATGAAACAAAATCAACCAGAAAGTGACAAATTAACAATTTGCAGCCCAAAATGACCAAAATGGGACAATAACAACCATTAAAAGATGAAAAATGTCTAAATTCAGACTATAAATGTCCCAAATGTGTCTCAAATGAGCTAAAATGGAACAAAATCAAGTATGAAAAGATGCAAAATGTATAGAATCAGACATAAAATGTCCCAGATGTGACTCACAAGGACCAAAATGGACCAAAACCAACCATAAAGTGACACAAAATTAACAATCTGGGGCTCGAGATAACTAAAATGGGACAATAACATCCATTAAAAGATGAAAAATTTCTAATTTCAGACTAAAACTGTCCCAAATGTGACATCAAAGGGCCAAAATAGGTTCAAACCAAATGTGAAAAGATGCAAAATGTCTAGAATCAGGCATAAAATATCCCAAATGTGACACACTAGGGTTAAAACAGAACAAAAACAACCATAAAGAGACAAAAAAAATAACAAATTGGAACACAAGTAGATCAAAGTGGAACAAAAACTGAATACACAGGCATAAAAATGGGCAGGAAGTTAAAATGGGCAAAACTAGACACAAAATGTCACAAATTTAACAACAATAAAGAGACAAAGAAAATTACAAATTGGGTCCCAAAATATGAACTGAAGTTGAAATGAGGCTCAACATTGTTGCAAAATGTCCCAAAAAGACAAAAAATAGAGAAAAACAAGGCCAGAAGATGTGTTTTAGTTTAAGAAAATGACTGTATTTTAATGAGGTGGGGAAACTTTGGGCCCACTTTCTTGAATATTATAGTTTTTTTGACGCGTTTCTTTTACAGTGTAGTTTAAGTATTTATAAAGTGTACCTGAAAAAAACTATGTTAAATGTCACTAATTGTAGTTTTAGCGACTTAGCTCAACGCGATCCGTTCCCTCTCGGTCGGCAGCTTGGACGCCAACCACTCCACGGTGGATCTTCTGGCCTCCTCCCAGCTGAACCTCGGCTCGTAGCCCAGGTCCCTCTTGGCCTTCTGGTAGGAGAAGCTGAACGAGGTGTTCAACATGGTGAGCAGCTGCCGGTTCAGCGGCGGAACGAGGCGAACAAACGGCCGGAGCATCAAGCAAAAAGTCTCCATGAAAAAACAGAAAATGTAGAAGAGTCTCAGCGGAACCATGAGGTTCTTCTGGATGCCGAAGCCCAGAGGAGCCATGACCACGTGGTTGAAGTCGGAGTAGCTCACGTGGGGCGTATCGTCGGAGATGAAGTAGAACTTTCCACCGACGGCGTCTCGTTTTCGCGGGTCTTTGAGGCTCCGGGCGGCCTGGAGGTGACCGACGGCGACGTTCCCCACGTAGACGGGGTTCACCAGAGCCTCCGGTAGAGACATCCGGTACAGAATGTCGTTGTTTCGGATCCCGTCGCTCATGTGACCCAGCAGGAAGCGACAGCCCTCTCCGTAGATGTACATCGGTCGCAGGGCGCAGGTCGCCAGCCGGTCGCCGTTCTGCAGAGGTTCTCCGTGGGCCTGCAGGGTTCTGTCCTCGGCCTCCCTCTTGGTCTTGCTGTAGTCGAACTTGAGGCTGCTATGGTAGACGGTGTCCTCGTCCCCGTTGACTATGGGTTCTCCTCTGGGGTTCGGTCCCATCACTTCGATGGTGCTGGTGTAGATGAAGGACCCAACGTTCTCCTGGATACAGGCCTCCAGGAGCAGCTGGGTTCCTGCAACGCAAAGACGTTCCTCAGTTCGAATAAGCAAACATTTAATTATCTCAGACAACTGGAACCTAGCCAGTTTCATCTAAAAATGTTCTAAGAACGTTCTTGTAATGTTTGTAGTGGTAAGTTCCCAAAACATTCTTAAAGGCAGGATTAAAGTTCTCTAAAGACACTAAAAAATGTTCTTACAACATTTTCTGAATGTCACATTGAGAACGTCCATTGTGAGAACATTTTACAGAAGAACGTTTTCAACAGCAACATCCCCAAAACATCCTCAGAACACAGCAGGAAGAATGTTCCACCTTTGTTAAATTACAGGAACGTCTTGTAAAGAATGTTCTGTCATCGGAGACCTCAGTAAAATCTTAAAAAATGTTTTCCAAATGTTCTACTGAAGAACATCCTTCCTTTGTCATCACTGTGGAAACATCCTATAGAAGAACGTTCTATAATGCATCCCCTGAACAAAAACAAAATGTTCTACTTCTAATGTATCATTATGCAAGAATGAAGATGTTATTGAGGCCTTCAAAGACAGAATTAGTTTTTATAAAATGTTCCTATAACGTGACATATCAACAAAGGTGGAACGTTTTGTCTGCAATATTCAGAAGATGTTATGGAGATGTTGCAGTTGAGAACGCTCCGTAGGAAGGACATTCTCAATGCAACCTTTGGATAACATTGTTTTTAGATAGCAAATAGACAGATAATAATGTCTTTAGAGCGTCTTCAGAGAACTTTATCTCGTCTTCAAGAAAAACATTCAAAACTGCAGTTCCATAAACGTCCACTAGAGGCTGATTCCTGAAGTGAGTCGGTTCCCACAGACCTCCATGTTAAAACGAGCAACTTTACAGCAGAAATAAACACGTTTACAGCGTGGAATATAAAAGATTTTAGTCTCTGTAGCTGATTTCCTCATTCAGGTCAACTCTACAGGTGATGCATTTTTATTTACGTCACCTGTTAAGGCTTAAAGTTTCGCAAAAAGTTGTTGATTTATACTTTTAGAAAGGAGTTGAAATGGAAGCACTGAATACAGTCAACAGAGTTCTATTTACTGCATAACATATGTCCCTGAACGTCATCATTTTTTAAAAATAATAATCCCAGAAATGAGAACAATCCGTCATGTTTCAGTGGATTAAAGTGTTCCTACCTTTGACGTTGACCCCATAAAGCTCACTGGGCTCCACGGCATCGGTGACGTCGATGATGGAAGCGATGTGGAAAACCATGGAAGCTCCTCGACACGCTTTTCTAACGAAGTCAGCATCTCTGATGTCGCCTTCAAAAGCTGTCAGTTTGGTGTCGCCTCTGCAGCCTGGAGCACAAAAAAACAGGAATAAAATTTAAATTATACTGTTTTTAAACAAAGAAATAAGGCAAAATTATTTCAGATGTAAAACGTAATCTTTGAATATATTGACTGTTGTCACATGAAGTGTTTTAGTACATCTTAACTGTGGGGTTATACACACACAACAAAGTTTTTCCATTGTTTGTCAGCTGGATAAATCGATTCTACAACACCACAGAGGTAAAGATTGTTCCTTTTTTGATATTCTACTTGGAAAAACTTATGCATTTAGTAGATTAAACCATAAAAACTGTGGATTTGGTGGTTAAATTGGCTCCATTTTGGACAATTTTTGAACTTTTTTTGAACATTTTACTGCTAAAACTTTTCAACTTTTGATATTTGTATGCATGAATCTTACTTATTTTTAATCTTATGGTGTCGCACTTTGCTTTTTGTGTTGGATTTTCAACAAGAAGAAAAGTTCTGACTTGGTTGCAACAGAAATTTAAATTTGCTGACTTTTAAAACACTTTCTCTCTGTAATGTCATGAAATAGAAGCACCTTTTCCTGCACTTTTTGGCATCATTTAAGAGCGTTTAACTGCAGAAAAACAAACAGCTGTTTACCCTCCAGACTCTGTAAAAGCTGCAGCTGGATTTGTTTGTCCAGAAGTCGGATCTCGGCTGTTTTTTCCTCCTCCAGCAGCAGCTTCACCAGCCTCCGTCCCAGAAATCCACAAGCTCCCGTCACCAGACAAACATCGCCGAGCAGAGACATCGCAGCTGGAAAAGTCACAAAAGAAACAAAACTTCTGCTCTCCTACTTCATGTAAACAGAAATCGAGCAGAAAAGCAGCTTTTTATTTGCTCCGGTGCAGAAGTGGGCCGGGCTTCTGCTGCTCCAGGCAGGAACGTGGCTCTTTAGAAGCAACAGAATGATGTCTGGACCCGCTTCAGTCTGCAGCCAAGGACACCAAACTCACAATTTAACCGAGAAAACTATGAAAACAAGGCAGCAGCTGAAGGGCGACGCTTCTTTTAATGAATCTGGCTTCAAATTTCACCAAAACAATGACAAAATAGAGATTTACTCCATTTTTTCACTTGAATAAATGTTCAGATGATAGAGAATAACAACATTTTACTGCTAGAACAGGTTCTTTTCTTCAAATTTCACTAAAACAATGAGCGGTGATTTATTCCATATTTCCATTTCAATAAATGTTTAAATGACGAAATATTTCAACAAACAAATCAAGAATTAGAGAAAAAAACATATCTAATGATGTCAAATCTGATGTTTTATCAGTTTTCGGAACCAAATCAACATTTTTACTGTAATACTTTAACTACATTTTACTGCTAAAACTGGTTATTTTACTTAATCGGCCTCCAAATTTCATTAAAACAATGACAAAATAGAGATTTGTTCCATATTTTCATTTCAATAAATGTTCAGATGACAGAGAATAACTACATTTTACTGCTTAAACTGATTCTTTGACTGAGACTTCCTTCAAATTTCACTAAAAGAATAACAAAATTGTATTTTCTCTCTATTTGTGTTTCATAAATTGTTCAAATTATCAAATATCTCAACAAAAAAATTCAAGAATTAGAGAAAAAAGTTCAAGAACTGACACTGGATTTGTGTTTTCTTCTAAAACTACATATAAAGTTGTAGCAATATTAATAATATTACATAATAATACCACTACTACTACTACTACTAATAATAATTACAGTATAGTAGGCACCAAATCAGCACTTTTATTGTAATGCTTTAACTACATTTTCCTGCTAAAACTGGTTGTTTAACTTCAGATTTTACTAAATAAACGATTTTCCAGACACCTGGTGGTTCTGAACAATATTATAATTAAAATAATTTCATTTCTACTTCTACTATGCTTCTACTAATATTTGAATTTGTGGCTCAGTTTTTGTGTTGGATTTTTGAAGTGACGTCATGAAATTCAGTAAAAGAACAAAAACGCATTGTTTACATGTTAGATGCTCACATTCCTGCACTTTTAATGTGTTTTACATCATTTGAGACCATTTAGTTTCAAATAAAAGGTTTATAATATGAAAATAATCTGATTTTAGGCTCCAGATTCTGTAAAACTGGAGGCTGGTTTTTCATTTTCTCTGCATTTTTTTTTACAATTTTCAGGCCTAAAGAGTTTATATTCCAGCTGTGAAAAACTCAATTTCACACAATAATCATCCAAAAAAGGCCTCTTTGTGTAATATTGACACTATTATATGAAGCTTTCTGCAGCACAAGATAAAAACATGATGCTTATTTCCAGTTCTGGTCGTTTTCCTGCTCAGTTTCAGAGGAAAAGTTCTGCTGAATCCTTGAAAGGAGTGAATCTCGTCTGTGTTTCATCAGGAGGATTCAAGGCTGCAGCAGCAAAACAAACCAGAGTTTGAAGGTGATTCAGTCGGACAGACGTGTTTTTTCACTCATTCATTAGAAATGTTAGAAAAACTGAACTCTGAGCCTCACAAGGTTTGTTTAAACTTTATTTAGCAAATTATGAGCCTAAAAGTAGCAGAAATGTGCAAAGGTTGAAGAGCTACATGACAGAATGATTTCTACTCGTTTACATCCTAAAGATCATAATTATCATTGTTATTTAAATATAATAATCATAAAAATAAAAATGAACAAATATTCATGAATCTGAGTTTCCTAAAGGCTGAAAAGCTGAATCACAAAAAAACACCAAAAACCTCTGAAGTAAAAACTAGAGAGAAGAAAGGAGAAAGTGAAAGATAAACAGGAAAAATATCAGTCAGTAACTAAATCATTCAGTAAATAAGTAATTAAGTAACTAAGTAATTCAGTAATTAAGTCAATAAGCAAGTCATTAAGTATGTAATTCAGTAACTAAATAAGTTAAGTCTGTTAAATAGTAACTGAGTCAGTAAGTAACTAAGTTATTAAGTCAGTAACTAAGTAATTAAGTAAATAACTAAATTATTAACTCATTAAGTCAGTATTTAAGTAATTAAGTGACTAAGTAAATAACTAAGTACGTAAGTCAGTAACTAAGTAACTAAGTAATTCATTTAGTCAGTAACTAAGTAATTAAGTAACAAAGTAAATAACTAAGTCCGTAAATAAGTAGCAAAGTAAGTCAGTAAGTAACTAAGTAAAAAGTCATTAAGTCAGTAACTAAGTAAATAAATAGGAAACTAAGTACATAAGTCACTAAAATAACTATTTAAATCAGTAACTAAATAAGTATGTAAATCAGTAAGTAACTAAGTAAATACGTCAGTAAGTAATTAAGTCACCAAGTCAGTAACTAAGTAATTAAGTAAATAATTAAGTAATTAACTCATTAAGTCAGTAAGGAAGCAAGTAAATAACTAAGTACGCAAGTCAAATTAAGTAACCAAGTCTGTACGTTAAGTCAATAACTAAGTGATTAAATAAGTAACTAAGTACGTAAGTCAGTAAATTAGTAAGTATGTAAATCAGTAACTATGTTAGTAATTAAATCAGCAAGTAACTAATTAAGTCAGTAACTAAGTAAGTCAGTAACTAATTAAGTCTGTAACCATTTAAGTCAGTAAGTAACTAATTAAGTCAGTAAGTAACTAAATCAGCAAGAAAAATCACATTTTTTGGGTGTTTTCTTGACAAAATTTGGGATTTTTCTTCCAAAAAGCATATTTGCAGTTGTTTTCGCCATAGAAAAAGACGTGACAGAACTTTTTCTGAACCATTTCATTCTTTAAAAAACTCAAACTCACGGACTTGCAGCTGCTCAGCGTCCGTCTGTGTTTCATCTCCTGAAGGCCTCGGCTGATATCAGCTGTGGTTCTTCGTATCCGGAGGTGAAGGACGAAGGTTCAAGGATCGTCGTCATCCTCAGACATCAGACGTCCAGCAGTTTGTGTTCTTCCGGCTGAGAAGAACTGTTAGTGACGGTAAATAATCTGATTCTCCAGTGAAGTCCAGAATAAAGGTTTTATTTCATCTTAAAGCAGCAGAACTGTACAAAACACAACTAACCAGAAGATATTAAACTCGTGATGTTCAGAAACATTTAGTCGGTTTTTATTTGGTGAAACTCATTAAAAGTGGATCAACGAGTCTTTAAATGACACAAAGAAAGTTTGTTAAGTCTGACTTTGTTGGTTTCAGGCCGAATTAAGAGAAGGACGAGAATTTCAGTCTACGAATCGGAATAAAACGTTGTTATGGTTTAAAAACCTCCTGACTGGAAGATCAGTTATCTGGTAAAACACCGTTCATTAGGAAACAGAGAATTCAGTTCCTTTAGTTTACAGACGAATTACAGGAAGTCAGCTTACTGAAAGTAATTAAATCAGTCAATAAGTAACTGAGTAAGTCAGTAAGTAACTAAGTATGTAAGTCAGTAATTAAGTCAGTAAGTACCTAAGCAAGTAACTAAGCAAGTAACTAAGTCAGTAAGTAACTAAGTATGTAAGTCAGTAAGTACCTAAATAAGCAACTAAGTAAGTAAGTAACTAAGTACGTAAGTTAGTAAGTAAATAAGTACTTAAGTTAGAAAGTACCTAAGTAAGCAACTAAGTACATAAATCAGGAAGTAACTAAGTGTGTAAGTTAGTAAGTAAATAAGTACTTAAGTTAGTAAGTACCTAAGTAAGCAACTAAGTACATAAGTCAGTAAGTAACTAAGTGTGTAAGTCAGTAAGTAATTAAGTCAGTAAAACAGTAAATAAGTAATTAAGTACGTAAATTAGTAAGTCAGTAAGTAAGTAAGTAGCTAAGTAACTAAATACGTAAGTCAGTAAATAAGTCAGTAACTAAGTAAGTAAATAAGTACGTAAGTCAGTAAATAAGTCAGTAAGTATCTAAATAAGTAACCATGTAAGTAACTATGTACGTCAGTAAGTACATAAGCAAGTACTTAAGTCAGTAAGTAACTAAGTGTGTAAGTCAGTAAATAACTAAGTAATTAAGTCAGTAAATAAGTAATTAAGTAAATAAGTAACTAAGTATGTAAGTCAGTAAGTAAATAACTAAGTCAGTAAGCATCCATCCATCTGTCTGTCTTTCTGTATCAACCAAAACCACAGCGACTCCTTCATCCTTCATCATGAAACAGAGAGTTCAGTTTGTTCCTTTTAGTTTACAGATGATTAACTGAAACACTGATGGTTTAACGCCGTCTTTACGCTTCATTAGCAGTATTTTGGTGCTGAATTGGAGGATTTGTCTTCGAGTTGGTTCTGATCTGTTTTCCTGACTGATGAAGCTCAAAGTCAAATGAATTGAGCAGTTTGGTCTTTCATTCAGAGAATCTGGACCAAGCAGCAGAGCAGGAGGGACATGAGATGAATTGTTTGGTAGAAAACATGTGAAAGTTTCATGGCAGAATGCTAATAATAGCTAGCTGCCTCTCCTACACATGAAGCTTGTTTGGTAGAAAACGTGAAAGTTTCAGACTGCAGAATGCTAATAATAGCTAGCTGCCTCTCCTACACATGAAGCTTGTTTGGTAGAAAACGTGAAAGTTTCAGATTGCAGAATGCTAATAATAGCTAGCTGCCTCGCCTACATATGAAGCCTGTGTTTGGTAGAAAACATGGAAGTTTCAGACTGCAGAATGCTAATATTAGCTAGCCATCTCACCTGAACATGAAGCCTGTGCTTGGTAGAAAAAGCGAAAGTTTCTGACTGCAGAATGCTAATATTAGCTAGCCGCCTCGCCTACACATGAAGCCTGTGTTTGCAGCCCACACAGCTTCCTGTTTTGCTGCTGCAGACTTCCTCCTGCAACTCCCCTGCTGCTCTCAGCTCTTGGCGGTGGGTAACGGACACTCCTGGATCTGGGCCTCATCCACCGAACCCTCCGGCAGGTGGACCGTCATCGTGCAGGCCCGGATGCCCCCCAGCGGCTCCAGGACGTTGAAGACTCGGTCCCAGACGTCACGCTCTGGATCGTAGCGCTGCACGATGTCCACCATGCAGCGGCTGTTCCAGGAGTAGCCTCCCACCACGTAGATGTGGCCGTTGAACACGGTGACACCGACATCGCTCTGCCCCCGGGGCATCGGCGACACCACCGTCCACTGGTCCGAGTCCGGGCTGTAGATCTCGCAGCTGAGGACGTCGTCGTAGTCACTGCTGCCCCTGAAGTGGTTTCCTCCCATCACGTAGAGCCGGTCCTCCACCGTGCACATGCAATGGAGCCCTCGGAGATCCATCATGTCGGCCCGGCGGCTCCACGTGTCGGATCCAGGGTCGTAACACCAGAGCTCCTTCTGGAAGGTGTCGCGAGTGATGCCCCCTGGAGGAAAGAGAAACAAGTAATCAGATACACTGATCAGCTGCAACATTAAACCACTGACAGGTGAAGTGAATAACATCGATTATATTGGTTCTATGTGGTGTTCTGCTGAAAATCCTTGGATTTTGGCATCTGTGTTGATGAGACTTAGACACCCAAATATACGCTGTCTCATAACTAGATCACTCCTTCATGCAAACAACAATCATGAATGTCACTGGCCTACCCCCGCAGGAAAATGCACTCCATCACATTGCAAAAACATCAATCAGGAACATCTTGGGAACATGACATTCACTCAACATGTTGATTTGACCTCCAAATTTCCTAGACCCCATTCTGATCAAACATCAACAGGAAGCAGTGGAACCAGTTTGATTCCCAGAGAACCCACTGCACAACCCAGGGTACCCAAAGGATCCACTGCCAACGTCCTGGTCCAGGTCCCATAGGACACCCTTAGAGGTCCTCTGGTCCAGACCCCATAGGACACCCTGAGAAGTCCTCTGGTCCAGACCCCATAGGACACCCTGAGAGGTCCTCTGGTCCAAGTCCCATAGGACACCCTGAGAGGTCCTCTGGTCCAAGTCCCATAGGACAACCCAGGAGATCCTCTGGTCCAGACCCCATGGGACACCCTTAAAGGTCCTCTGGTCCAGACCCAATGGTTCAGAGCATTTTTGACCGCATAAGGGGGACAAACACAGTATTAGGCCAGTAGTCATTTTTTAAAAATTATTTTTCATTAATTTTTAAATTTTACTATTCTTTATTTAATTGATGTAAATTGTTAAATTTAAATTTAACATTGTAAATATATTTATAAAATTAGATTCAATTGGTGACGAATAACAGAAAAAGACAAACTGGCTTTTTAATTTTACAGGGATTTGTTTGAAATATTTTGCATAATTACAGATGTTTTCATGACAAAATTAGGTTTATGTTTTTATCAGTGTATAATAATATGATATCCATCCATCCATCCATAGAAAGACAAAAAAATTAACAATATGATACACAAAATAACCAAAATAGTAAAAAAAAAAAACAACCAATAATAGATGAAAAATGCCTGAATTCAGACACAAAATGTCACAGTAAAGGTGGAAAAAATGTCACAATCAGCAATTATCATCTCTGAATTTAACCATTCAGCACTGAGTTTTTCAGTCCTGCGAAGATGTACTGACCCTGGATTAGATGCTTTTTTATTCTGAACAACAGCCCAGAATAGGAAGCAAAGGAGTAAGATTAAATAAATGAGGGAAAAAAAGCAAAAACAACAACAAACACACAAATCTAAAACCTTTTACAACAAGAAGTCTTAAGTCATTTAAAAGAAGCTAAAGAGAAAAAAGAAGTCAGAGTTCCCTGTTCTGGAAGCTAAAATAGTAAAACGTCATGAACCAGACACTGAACTGAGATAGAGTGAAGTCAGAAACTTTTCACAGGAATTCTCTCATTGACTTGTTTCCGCTGGATCTGAAACTTTCTGTTTGTCTTAATGTGTCCGTCATAACACTTTAACAACACAGTTTCACACTACACCACATGAACAGAGTGAGATCAAAACAGTCGAGGAGCAGCTTTAAATCCTTCACAGCCTCGACCACAGGTCTGTTGTGTGTCCTGGTTCTCAGGAAACACAAAGAGTTTAGTCTAGCTCGTCTCGTCAAGGTGGAACTTCAGATAATTCTGGTTAAAATCCACCAAAACAGCCTGAAATATTCATGAAAACGCTGCAGACAGATGAACAGACGCTCATCTTGTAGGAGTCTGTTAAGACTTGTGCTTCAGTTCAACCTAAACTCATTTGTTAGCTTCTCTACAGATGCTTCTGCTAACCTTAAAATGTTTTAAAGTTCACCAAATGTCCTTCTACTGGCTGCAAGAGTGAACACAACAGTTTTCATGCACTTCCAATGTTAATTTAACCGAGTAAACAAGGACTGGGAGGGTTACTGTGTTTTCATGTTTAGACTAAACTCAGCTGCTGTTAGCATGTTAGCTTCTCTCCAGTTCTCCAACAGGTTTATTTACTTTCTACAGATGCTTTTGTAAACTTTAAAATATTAAAACAAAAAGAGTAAAGTGACCAAATACAAACAAATAAGCAGAAATATCCAGTAAAGTAAGATATTATATAAATATTCAGTGAAATGAGGAAATTAAATGTTCTGTAAGCAGCAGAGCAACATGTGCAAGTAATATATAAATATAAAATATGTATTTAAAATAAAATAAAATAAAATAGATACAATTTATTGATCCCCAAGGGGAAGCAAAAAGCAGAAATATCCGGAAAAGTAAGGTAGAAATAAGAAATAAGGAAAACATACTAAAGTAAAACCTGCACAATAAAGTGTGAAATATAATCATGAGTAAAAATGTATTAAAAAATAGTAAAAATATTCAGTGAAACGGGGGAATTAAAATGCAACATGTGCAAGTTATATATTTATGAATAAAAATAATACAACATGTATTTTTATTTTATTTATTTACATTTTTTTGGTTTATTTCTTTTAATGGATAAAATTAATTCTAGTGGTTTTAAAAGATGTAGGTTAACATTTTATTCTTTTTTTTAGCATTGTCAACATACCTAAATATGAACTTCACATGCCACACAGTACTAAATATGTATTTAAAAATACATTTAAAAAGTATATATAATAAAATGTAATTACATATAAATAAATAAAATACAATTAAATTAATTTAATTTAATTTAAATAAGTTAAAATACAAATACTTCATTGATCCCCAAGGGGAAGCAAGAAGCAGAAATATCCCAGAAAAATAAGAAAGAAAATATACTAAAGTACTAAATGGACACTGAAGTGAAAAACGCACCATATAATACAACATATGTATTTTAAACCTTCTTTTTTCTTTAACAAACCAATTTATTTATGTAATGAATCATTTTAATAATTCATATTTTGAATTTTAGTGAACAATGAGCTTCATGTTGCTGCTTCTCCAGGTTCACTCATGACTATTTACAACATTTACACAGTAAACCATCACCTGTTCATTGGTCTGTGGTGATTTTATTCACATCTATTTATTTATTCACGTCTCAGGCAGTTTTTTTGGTAGATTTTGACCAGAAACGTTCTGAGAACCTTCTGACTAGAAATAATTTACCAGCAGAACTGTCGGTTTTCTTTCCGTCCTGAACGTCGAGTCCCACCTCAACCACAGGTCTCACAGCTTCCTGCTTCTCAGACCGTCGTGTGAAACTTCCGCCGTCAACGTGAGAAGCTGCTTTTTCCTGTCCAGGGTTGCTAGGCGACCGGCCCGCGATGACAGGAAGTGGTTTTAAATAGGTCAGCTGAGGGCGTTTAGTCTGGTGGGACTTTTAGTTGACTGGAGAGAATTCTAGTTAAAATCTAACAAAGTAGCCTGAGAAATGCCTAAAAACACTGTAGACAAATAAAATATACCTCATTAAACTGATGGAATGGATTAATAAATAGGATTTGTTTAAAATACACATTTTGTATTGTATTTATTTATATTTAACCTGCACATGTTGTTCTGCTGTAAAGGACATTTTAATTTCTACATTTCACTGAATATTTTTACTATATTTGACACTTTATGGTGCATTTCCAGAATTTTTTTTTGTATATTTTACACTTTATCATGCATTTTTTACTTTAGTATATTTTTCTTATTTCTTATTTCTACCTTACTGGATATTTCTGCTTTTTGCTTCCCTTGGGGATCAATAAATTATTCTAATTTAATTTAATTTAATGTAATTTAATATAAAAAACATATTTAGTACTGTTTGTCGAAGGCTAAAAATGTTTAGACACATCGTGTAGAACTACTAGAATTAATTACAGTAAGTTTAAAATGGAATTGTTGCATTGTTTGTTTATTTATATATTATTGTACGTTGCAGTGTTGTTTACAGAGCATTATAATTTCCACATTTCACTGAATATTTTTACAATATTTTACACTTTATTGTGCATTTTTACCTTAGTATATTATTCTTATTTCTTTTTATATCTTTACTTTAATGGATATTTCTGCTTTTTGCTTCCATTGGGGATCAATAAGGTATTTCAATTTAATTTTATTTAATTTAAAAAAAAATCTGTATTGTTTGTCGAGCATCAGGTTCATATTTAAAAACATGGAGAATGCTAAAAAATAAAAACATCTTGTAAAACCACTAGAATTGATTTTATTTATTGAAAAGGACAGTAATGTTGTATTGAATTTATTTCTTTATATTTAACCTGCAGATGTTGCTCTGCCATGTACAGAACATTTAATTTCAACATTTCACTGAGTATTTTTACTTTATTTGACACTTTAAGGTGCATTTTTCACTTTGCACTTTCACATTTTTTTTACTCAAAGTATATTTTACACTTTGCTTTGCATTTAGTACTCTTATTTCTTGTTTTTATCTTATTTTACTGGATATTTCAGACTTTTGGTACCCCCTTATGGGATCATTACAATATTAAATTAAATTAAATTTAAATTAATAACAAGAAAAAGAGACATTTAGCACAGTGTCAGGTTCCTATGTACCCTCTCTATACCTGAGCTTTGCTTGGGCTTGCATTTTAGATTTCTTATAGTTATTTGGGATAAGGAGTAATCAATAAATACAGTAATCAGATAATATCTAATATCGGATTATTATATTTTATTAGATTTATATATTATTGTCATTGTTGTTATTATTATTATTATTATTATTATTATTATTATCATTAATAATAATTATTAGTAGTAGGACTGCCGATATCTTGCAAAACCACTAGATTTCCTTTCTTTCTTTTATAAATATTTTTTAAATTTTACTTTACCAGATATTTTTGCTATTTTATTTGTATCTGGTCACTACAGTCTTTCTGCTTCCTACTTTAACAACATAATTTTTCGGGGGGATCAATTATGTATTTCTATTCTCTTCTATTTAAAAAGAATTCTCATTTCGTACAGGTGGCAGGTGTCAAGTTCATATTTAAGGGTCCTGAGATTATTAATTTACCCCTTTTATTTCTTACAGGAGTGCTGAGTCATCAGCTACTCAAATTATTTCTGTTTCACTTCAATAAAGGGGCTGAAAAGTTGCGAAATTGCTCATATTACATTATGTTTTTAATTAATCGACATTATTTAGTAAAAATCTGTTTACTTTGACAGGAAATGGTCTTTTTTGGTAAATTCTTTTCAAAAAAAGCCAAATAAATTGACAATTATTCAATTCTGAAAGGCAATAAATGGAGGAAGCTTACTAGGGTTTGAATACTGATTAATCCAGTGAAGGATATTGTTATTTTGCTTGTTCTTGTTTTGGTTAAAGAGCCACCAAGTTGGCCTTTTACCACCGACCCACCACTGACCCAAAAGGCAACCTGTTGAAATACCTAAAAGGAACGTGGTGCAGGTTTTCTGCATCAGTTGCGACTGTTTGGTAGAAAAGGGGGAAGTTAAATGAGGTTGTTTAACAGCTGTAAAAAAAAAACAAAAACAAAAAAACAACAAAAACCCCGTTTGTGAGGAAGTGCGGTTAGATGTTTGGCTGTACAGAGCGTTCGCTGTCAGCTGTGAGTGGATGTTGCAGCTCTTTGCCTACCGACCAGAGGGTGTTGGTTTCTCAAACTCCCACCATGACAGTGATCTTTAACTCACATAGTTCTGCTAAGTCTAACCGCAGAGACAGCAGATTGGAAGATGGTACATATGAGTCATTTTAAAACAGTCACCGATGTATTTACAGTAGAGAGATACTGACAGACGAAGACTTCAGAGATTAAACAAACGCCATCAAACTATTAAAAAATCAACTCAGTTTTAGAAAATGTGATCATGATTTCTTGGTCTTTTATGAGTGTTTTAAAAGCAGACGTAAACAACATGAACAAAAGTTTACATCCGCTTATAAAGACCATGTATATCCTGGAAGGGTTGAGTTTCCAATGACTTCTTGAATTTTCTGTGTCATTGAAACACATGAATCTTTATGTAGAAAGTTGTGTTGATCAGATTTTCTTAGTTTCATGATCTCTTAACTTCTTGTCAGTGATTACGATCGACTACAGCTGCTGACTCCTCTGAGTATACATATAAATATTCATACAGAAATGTTAATATTTTGTTAAATTTCCACTTTAGTTCGGCTCTTTTGGTTTTCATCTACAAGCTTTTGGTTTCTCTTTGACTCCTCTGGACAGAATTGGTTCAGTTCAACTAAAGTTGTCGTCTTTCTGACTCAGACTTGTTTCTTCATCAGTCCACAGGTTCTTCATGAAAGTCAGGAATTTGGGGAGACCAGTCTAGAACCTTCATTCTAGCCTGATGGAACCATTTCTTTACCACGTCTGATGTGTGTTTGGACTCATTGTCTTGTTGAAACATCCAGCTGTGTCCAAGATCAACCTTCTGCTGATGATTTTAGGTTTTCCTGAAGAATGTGTTTAAGTCTAATGAGTGGATCTAATGGGTTCTATTTAAACTGGATCAGAGGAGTCAGCAGCTGTAGTCGACTGTAATCACTCAGGAGAAGTTAAAAGAGTATATCACTAAAAAAATCTGATAGACAACTTTCTACATCATTAAAACTGATAATTCAAGTTGCTAATGAGTCGATCTAATGGGTTCTCTTTAAATTGGCTCAGTGGAGTCAGCAGCTGTAGTTCATCATAATCACTTACAACAAGTTTAGAGGCCATGAAACTAAGAAAATTTGACTAATACAACTTTTTACATCATCAAAACTGATAATTCAAGTTACTGTATGTATATTTGTGACTAGATTGTGTCATATTTCCAGAAGAACTTTAATAAATCTATGAAAGAACCAAAATACATGACTGTTGTTTTGGGACAAAGATTTGTGTGTTTCAATGATTCCATCCGAGGAAATTCCAAGTTGAAGGCATCATTAGAAACTCAAGACTGCCACAATACACATGGTCTTCACAAGTGTATGTGGACTTTTGAAAATGTGATTCCTTTATCTTACCTGAGATGTACATGAGATCCCCATGAACTGTTCCTGCATGTCCATAGTGAGGCTCCACCATGCTGGTCACAAACGTCCACTCGTTTTTCTTCAGGTTGTAGCACTCCACTGTGTCTGTTGAATATCACAGGGAGAAGTTTGTGTATTTTATTTAGAGCTTTTTGTCCAATAGCAATCTCAAAGACTCCAGCAACAGTAGCAGGAGTGGTGCAAGAAGGAGCAGAAGTAATACAGGTTATACTGGAAGTCATTTTTGTTTCAGTAGTGATTTAATCCTAAATTGCAGCTTACTGATCTCTCCTGATGCATTCCTTCCTCCCACAGCCAACAGTTTCCCCTTCAGAGCGCTGAGGTGGAAGAAGGTCCTCTTTTCATTGAGGGAAGCGATCTGAAGCCACTTGTCGAATCTGGGGTCGTATCTGTAGGCGCTGTCGATGGCTGTCTTCCCCTTTGTGTCGTAGGTACTCTGACCTGAGAGGAACGAGATTTAGTAACACAAAACCAGTAATTTGAGCTCATATTTCCAGAAATCTGCGTCTTTTTCATCTAAGTTCATATCATTCAGTTGTGCTTCAAGTCTTGATGTTGCAAAATGCACCCCGACTTTAACTCGGTGGTCCCATATGATGAAAATCAGTTTTTATTGTGTTTTGCATGTTTAATAAACTGTTACAATATGAAAATGGGGTTAAAGGCCTCACCTTATCTCCTCCAAACATATTTCTGCTCAGTTTTTGTTCCATCTGACCACACAACTTTTCTCCAGAAGGCCTTTTCTTTGTCCATGTCATCAGCAGCACTTTATACTTCAAAACAATGGTTTGTACAGATGATTTGGGGATCTTTAGCTGCTTTGGGATGACTCCAAGTGGCTTTCCTGACATGTCAAGTCAGAGATCTACTTATTCAGATCTTTGCTGAGCTCCTCAGACTTCCCCACTGTTGTGTTTGAGTCTAATGAAGGAATCAAACTGGTCCTATTTAACTGGCTCAGAGTGGTCAGAAGCTGTAGTCAATCATAATCACTCACAACCATGGTGAAATGAACCATTTTTGTAGTATTTTGTGCTACAAGTTGACACATTGTGGAGACATCCAGCCATCATTAATTTGCCAAAAAGCAGCTCAATATTGAACCTTTAAATCATTAATTCTAGATGTTTTGTTTGACTTGTTCACGTCTACATTCAGAAATGCTTCTTTGTTATTGGATTTTCAAACTTAGAGAACATGCTGCACTTACAGTAGTCTCCAATAATATAGTTTATGTGGACCAAGACTGATGTTATCTAAGATTTGGTTTGTTTCAAATCATATGCTCATGTTAAATGAAGCAAAAAAGGTAAATACACCACCGTTCAAAGTTTGGGGTCACCCAGACAATTCCATGTTTCCCATGAAAACTCCCACTTTTATCCATGTACTAACATAACTGCACAAGCGTTTTCTAATCATCAACTAGCCTTTCAACACCATTAGCTAACACAATGTAGCATTAGAACACAGGAGTGATGGTTGCTGGAAATGTTCCTCTGTACTTCTATGGAGATATTCCATTAAAAATCAGCTGTTTCCAGCTACAATAGTCACTTACCACATTAACAATGTCTAGACTGGATTTATCATTCATTTAATGTTATCTTCATTGAAAAAAACTGCTTTTCTTTCACAAATAAGGACATTTCTAAGTGACCCCAAACTTTAGAATGGTAGTGTATATCATGCTTTTCTACCTTAGTGGTACTCTAAACACTTTCCATCGGGAGGAACTTTGGGTTCAGTGTCTTGGCAGTAACACCTCGACATGGTGTGGGGGATCGAACCACCAACCTTAGTGGACAACCTGGTCTAATGGAGCCATAGATGCCTGAAACGTGGTATAAACTGACTGCTTGAGTGTAAAGTGTAAACTGTGGGTGTTCTGACCTCCAACGATGAAGAGGAAGCCTCCCAGCAGAGCGACTCCATGCTGGTAGCGAGGCGCCTCCATGGGCCTCAGGGCTCTCCAGTGGCCAGTCTTCTCATCGTACAGCCTCAGCTCTCGGCTCACCACCAGCTGCTGTCGCATCACGCCGCCCAGCGCCAGGATGTGCGTGGCATCCGAGCGGATCTGCGTCCTCTCGGTCTGCAGGGCCGGCTGCATGAAAGGCATCATCTGGTAGTTGCTGGCCTCCAGCAGCAGGTTGACGCAGGACGTCTCCGAGCGCATCATGGAGTCGCCTCCTTCTTCGTCGTCCTGGGAGATCTGGATGAGCTCGCTGGGGCTCATCAGAGGGAAGCGAATGTGGTGCATCAAGGCGTAAACGGAGGAGCGGCGTTTGGGAAGGTCGTGGTCCAGCCATCCTCTGGCGATGTGGTAGAGCTCCAGCTCAGAGAAACCCTTCAGAGAGTTGCTGGCCAGAGCGTTGGCCATGGTGGTCTCAGAGAGCTGCAGGTAGCGACCACATTCCACCAGCTCAGACAGGTTCTGGCTCACAAACTCACCTACAGAGACAACCAGCAACAATGATGGCAATTATCCAGTGGATTATAGGTTTGTTAGCAAAACTATGCAGGGAGAACTAATATTTCTGGCTCTAACTTTACCTTTTATTGTGGAATTTGACGTTGCAGATAGTTTTAGGGAGTGTTGAGGACCAGACAGTTAACACACCTGGTACAGAAGCTTTATACTAATCACACCTTCCACTGAGTCCATGACAAAATCCTGAACTCATGAACTATGTAGGAAGAGAACAACTTCCAGATTCTACTTGTGTCTTTGCTCTATTAATTACGTCATTGTTGTGGCTTTAGTAGTGAGCCAACTTCCTATTATACAGAGCAAATTATTTAAAATTAATGAATAAAAATACATTTTTTGTTTGTTGTGATATATTGCTCTGTTTCCATTAAATATGTCAATACGAATTATAACTTTTAATATTTTTGTGCCATGATGTATGGATTTGTCTTGTGCCTGTTGTCATTTCAACAAGTTACACATATACAGAAAAGATGTAATCTGTATATACGTCTTAACATTAGAAATTATGTCCTAACATCAGAAAATATATCTTACCAGACTATAAAATACATCAACACTATAAAATTTGTCTTAACAAACTAGAAAATGCATCTTAACATGATAAAATAAGTCTTAATACTATAAAACGCATCTTAACAGACGAGAAAATACGTCTCAACACTATAAAATACGTCTTAAAAAACAGGAAACCACATCTTAAACACCAGAAACCACTTCGTAACGCTGCACAATACTTCTCAACAAACTAGACAATATGTCGTAACACCAGAAAATACGTCTCCACTAGAAAATATGTGCTAAAACTAGCAAGTACATATTAACATTATAAAATACATCTTAATACTATAAAATCCGTCTGAACAAATTAGAAAATACATCCTAAGAATAGAAAATCCGTCTAAACACCAGAAAATAAATCCTAATATGATAAAATAGCATCAGAAATCTGTGAAAATGCCACCACTCCTCAGTTTTCTCTGTCATCCATCAGCCTTTCCCCTTTAACACAATGATGGGACTGATTTCTTGGTTAGTGACCATCAGCTGTTCGCTACTTTTCCTGGTGCATTGTGGGAAACTCTGAGTGGCTATATAGGCTGTAACTGTTAAAACTAGACATTTGGACAGAACTACATAATGGAGACCACGCTTTATAGAGACCGACTATCTATCAGTAAAGGCTGTGCTTCTTCTTTGATACGTTTCCCATCACTCACCTATGTTGAGCTGAACGTCCTCCAGGAGTAAATCTGTGGCGATGTGCTCCACTTCCACACAGTTATCAATAGTGATCTGCAATAAACAGCAGCACAGGAAATAGATTTACCACAGACATGGTTCATTCTAGGGATCGACCGATATTAGTTCTCTTTAGGGCCAGTTCCAGTGCCAGTTATTGGTAATCATGTAAGACCGATCAACATCTGGAGCTGTTACATGTTAACTACAATGTTTTAACAGGATTTAATGACAGAGAACCTGCCATTCATAACTAGACTTCTTCATTTTTAAGGGTGACTATGGCTGGATATGTAAAACAGAAACAGGAGTGATTAAATTATCTACTTATGTGCCATTGACTGACAAAAATTTCTCCAAAGTGACTCAAGTTTAGATGAACTTATTTAAAATTCTGTACAATGACTCAAAAAGTTTCCAAAATGACTCAATTGTTTCCCAAAATAGTTAAAGAATCAAACTGGCTCAAAATTTTGTCAATGTGATTTTAAAAATCTTCAAAATGGTTTAAAAAGTTGTCCAAAATGACTTAAATTAGATGAAATGACTTAAAATTCTCTAAAATGCCTCAAAACTTTTCCAAAGCAATTCAGATTTTTTTCAAAGTGGTTACAGAAATTGTCCACAATGCCTTAAAATTTGATAAAAAATATTTCCAAAGTGACTCAAAAAAATCTTCAAAATGGTCTAAAAAGCCGTCCGAAAATGGCTCAGAATTCAACATAAATGAGTCAAAATGTTTCCAAAGAGACTCTCTAAATTCTGTAAAATAGAACCAGGAGTGATTAAAATAAATTATCTCCTCTGTTTATTGACTAAGATTTATTAGTTTGTCTCCTGCTGTTATTCTCCACTTTCTTTCACTGTTTTGTCACTTTTATCGTCCACTAAGGTCCAGAAAATAAATCTAATTTACCATTAATCAGTCAATAAAAACACCAATAATTGGAAAAATGTCAAATATCAGCCACAATAATTGACCAGGCTGATAATTGGTCGATCCGTGGTTCATACATAATGTCTGTTCTGCTCTATACTTCAACCCTCGTGTCGTCCTGTGGAGCAAAATCGACCTGTTTTATAGTTTGAAAACATGGAAAAAAGAAAATATTTTCATAGTGAAACTTCTGATGTCCACATTTTCAACATTTTTGGGAAATTTTTGAACATTTTTTGGTGGAAAAAAAGAAATGTTAAAAATGTGTCTTAAGAACATTCACAAAAAAATCAACCAAAGTCCAGCGAAATTTGCTGGATTTTGGTTGATTTTTTTTGGTGAATGTTCTTAAAGAAAATATTAGAAGTTTTACTGATATATATGGAATCACTTTAGATATTTTTAGGATTTTTTTGGAAGATTTTTACTCATTTGTTGAAAATATTTACAAGAATTTTCTTGTTAAATTTGGGGGATTTTTTAAAAAACTTTTGGGGGAAATTTATAAGGAATTATTGGAATTTTTTTCATGAAGGTTTTGCAAATTTTCAGAAATTTGGGGAATTTTTTTGGCTGAATTTTTGGATTTTTTTCAGATGAGGAAACAATATTTTTTGGTGCCTGTAAGGATTAACTGACACCAACAAAGTGTGGATTAGAGGGTGAGAAGGACGTGACAGTGTGATAAACCAGACCTCCAATCTACCTGAATATATTTATGAGACCTCCAGTCTACCTGTATATATATTTAGCACAACTTTGAGATAAAGAGCTCGACATGAACCTGAACCGACCGCCTCACCTCACTGCTCAGCAGCTGGTTGCAGAAGCTCAGGACGGGCATGACCTGCAGGAAGTTTGCAGCCTCCAGCGTGTCCTGCAGGTTCCCCATGTCCAGGCTGACTTTGGAGGTGTAAATGAAGTCGATGATGTTCTTCAGGCCCGTCTTAGTCACCCCATGCAGCTTGATCTCCCTCATCTCCTGCTCCCTCATGCCTCCTGGTGAAGGCATGAATACGCATTAGTTCAGAGGATTTGCTTTGAGCGCCGTCAGCAGCCTGAAGACATCGATAAATTTGGTCAAATGCAAATATCTCCCGCGAGGCTGCGACTGAAAGGAAGTTTGAAGCAGAACTGAGTCAAGCATCCACTTCGTCTTTCAGGCCTGTTTATCTAAAAGTAAAAGTTGAGGCACGGCGAAAACAATAGATTTTTAAACTGACTTCTTTCAGTCAAACAGAGAAAAAGAAGTAGAACAGATATTTCAGCAGAGCTACTGAGGGTAGCAGTGCCTCGTAAACACAGTTTTACTTCTAGCTTGAGGTGGCTTTTAGCTTATTCACGTATTAGAATTAGGATGTCAGTGTGTCCAACGGCTCTTAAATGACCTGTTGTCATGTAAAAAAACAAGTCTTCTTAATTATATTATTAATGTTATTTATTCTTCATGTTCTGCAGCTTCACAAGAGCAAAAGGGCTGAAAGATGAAACAAAAACCTGCAGTTCCTCAAACGTCCACTTGAGGCTTGAAAAGGGAGTTTATCCCCAAAGAAGCTTTGTGTTAAAATGTCCAATTTTATATTAGAAATAATCATATTTACAATTTGGAACCAAAAACTGTTTTGGTCTTCATATATAGATTCATTAAAGGTCTTCTGGAAATATGACAAATCTGTTGGGTCAAAAATATACAAACAGCAGCTATAAGATTCGGTTTAAAGTCTTTTTGTCAGTTTCCTCCTCAGTTGGGTTCTTCTGGTTTCAACCTTCTGGTTTCTCTTTGACTCCTCTGGACAGAATTGGTTCAGTTCAACTGAACTTGTCGTCTTTCTGACTCAGACTTGGTTCTTCATCAGTCCACAGATTCTTGATGGGTTTAAGTGAGGATTTTTTTGATTTGTTCAAGTCAATGATTTGCTTTTTCAGATCTTTGCTGAGCTCCTCAGACTTTCCCACTGTAGTGTTTGAGTCTAATGAGTGGATCTGATGGTTCTATTTAAACTGGATCAGAGGAGTCAGCAGCTGTAGTCGACTGGAATCCCTCAGGAGAAGAGGCCATGAAACTAAGAAAATTAGATTAACACAACTCTGTACATCATCAAAACTGATAACTGAAGTTGCTGTATGTATATTTATGACCCAGCAGAGTTTGTTAAACTTCCAGTAGACTTTTAATGAATCTATGAAAGAATCAAAAATACATGATTGTTATTTGTGTCAAAGATTCATGTGTTTCAATGATTCCATCTTCCATCCAGTTACAGGAATCATTGGCAAACTCAAGACAAACATGGTCTTTACAAGTTTGTTCATGACTGTACATGTAGCTAACATGGGCTACAGTGTGGTTGTGGGTTAAATGACTCTAATTCAAAGTTTCCTGTTCTGTCTGAATTCAACCATACGAGAACCAACCTGTGAACATGGCCTTGAAGTAGTCGCTGGATGAAGCCATGATGACTCTGTGGACTGGAAATGTGTCTTTACTGTCTCCAGGAACCAGAACAACGTCACAGAGAGTCTCATCGGACCGGAAACTATCGAAGCCCTTAGGGGGAAAACATATGGTTAGATTGGTATGTTGCATTTTAACAGTCATAAACCACTATTCTAATAACATTGAAGAACTCCAGAGGAGACTGGTGCCTTCTTTAACATGTTTTTCTGCCTCTGTATCATGCAACTGTATTGGATTTGAATGGTAATACAGTGACATAAGCCTAAGAAAACTCCTTTAAAGATGTGTGCAGCACCTTTTAGAGTGTAAGACAAATAGTTTTAAATACAGGAAGTAAAATCCAGCTCATAGCAGAGGGTTTATGCACAATCTGGAACATATATATAACAAATATGGATTTTTTTTTGCCTTTTTTATTGAGGGAACACTGTTATACCTAATATTCAAACAACGTTTTCAAGATGTTATTGTGACCTCAGATGGCAGAACGTTCTTTCTAAGATGTTCCTGTGTTGTGATATGTTAAAAAAAGGTTCTGAGGAGTTTTTAAATTTTTTTTTTTTTTTTTTTTACAGATATTCTTGGAGGAACTAATCATAGAATTTAAAAACGGTTCCCACAATGTTCCGCAATCTTACACGATGACAAATAGTTTTAAATACAGGAAATAAAGTAAGTTGTCTGTTGTCTTTACAATGAGCAAACCTGAAACCAGTATGGAGTTAAATGTGTACAAAAGGGTCAAATTTGCAACTGAAACTGAACTGAAAAACTGAAATAGCAGGAAAACTTGTTGTTTTATTTGCATGTTGGTGCTCAACCTGCAACACAGCAGCTCCATGCTCAGTGCTGCTGAACACTTTGGACATGGGTCGAGGGGGAAGCTTCGGTTTGGTTGCTTTGTCGGGACGTCTGGGTTTTATCTCCATAGGTGGAGGAAGAGGAGCTGGAGCTGGAGCTGGTGGAGGAGGACGCTCATCTGTAGTGTAAAGCATAAAAGAAGAATAAATCCACGATACTGTTGTTACTGCCTGTTAACTGGAAATGCAAACCTGCTTCTATGTGACTGAAGCCTTTAAAATGTCATCTATTTCTGTCACATCAAACAGTAAAAGCTTAAAAAACTAAAATATCCAAAGTAAAGCTGCAGAAGTGCTCCTGGAAGTGTAGTAATATTAGATTAATATGGAGGAATTCATGTGTAATTAGTATTTTAACCTTGTGGATCATTGAGGCGGAGCTAATTTTATTGAATTTATACACAGAAAGCAGTTTAATCAAAAGCATATGCTATATACATTTTAATATTGAAGCTAAGCTAAGCTAAGATACGATAAGCTAAGCTAAGATACAATAAGCTAAGACAAGCCAAGCTAAGATAAGATATGATAAGCTAAGATAAGCTAAGCTAAGACGAGACAAGACAAGCTAAGTTAAGCTAAGATAAGATAAGCTATGATACAATAAGATAAACTAAGCTAAGATAAGCTAAGCTAAGCTAACATGCGCAAAGATAAGCAAAGATAAGCTAAGATATGATAAGCTAAGCTAAGCTAAGACGAGACAAGGCAAGCTAAGCTAAGATAAGCTAAGATAAGCTATGATATGATCAGGTACGATAAGCTAAGATACGCTAAAATAAGATAAGCTAAGATTTTATTCATCCTAAAGTAAATTCTTGTGACAGATGTTGCTCAGAAAAAACAAAACATGAGAAATGCAGTGTTTAAAACATTGAAAAACAATAAAATATAAGTTGAATACATTACTGAACTAAAATAAGAGTAAGAAGTAATATTGGCAAATATACTGAAGTGATAAATAATATCACACATGGTAATATGAAATATTGCACCCAAAAATCAGATAACAACGAAATATTGGACAATAGATGGAGAATGTTGTAAATGAAACTGAAATATTGCACACGTAATCAATAGGTGGCAAATGGAAATTAAAAATCCACATGGAACTGAAATTTTACACCTGAGAAAGTAAAATATAAAATATTGCACATGTAATAAAAATTCTAAACGTGATGTAGAACCTGATGTTAGATAACTACTGAGAAAAGTAATATAGATATTATAGTTTACTAGTCAGCATCTGATCTTTTAGCTGTGATTTCTGCAGTTCTACAGTTAAACCGACAGTCGTCTCAGCTGTTGTTCTTGTTGCTGTTCTGCGTGGAACCCTGTGGACAGAGAACCCACCTTGTAGAACCGGGGCGGCTGCAGGTCTGTCCGGCTGGGCTGGAGGTCTGGGAGGATCCCTGGACTGATGCCTGCTGCCCAGACGAGACAGTCGGCGGCTCAGCCTGCCGGGTCCACCGTCATCCCCACTTCCTCTGCAGAACAGGAACCGCAGTCAGACATCGTCACATAACACCACCAGCACGTTCCAATAATGTTTCTAGACAAAACGTTTTGATCAAATGTTCAGAGAGAGTTTAGTTCCAGTGAAGTTAATACAACATTTTAATGTCAACCTTCAGAGGATGTTGTCAGGAACATGGATGATGTTCCGTGATCACAAAGGTTCTCAAACCAACATTCAAGAAACGCTTTCCAGATGTTATTGACACCTCAGATGATTTCTGTAAAATGTTCCTGCAATGTGATTTATTAACAAAGGTGGAATGTTCTACCTACAATGTTCTTGTAAAACGTTTTTACTTTGTTATCATGGAACACTGTTAGAATGTTTTTACAGAAGAACGTTTTGTAAACTAATATTTCAAAAATACTTTCCAGGTGTCATCAAAGCCTCAGAAGACAGAATGTGTTTGATACACAAACAAAAAAAAGGATAAAAGGTGGAACATTTAGCCTTTTAATGAAGGAACATATTACAGGATGTTCTTCTGTAATACCACTCTCACAATGTTCCATACATGAAGAACGTTCTCAAACCAACATTCTTCAATGTTTTCAAGATGTTATTGTGACCTCAGATGGCAGAACGTTCTTTATAAAATGTTCCTGTACTGTGATATATTGATAAAGATGGAACGTTCTAGCTGCAATGCTCTGAGGATGTTGTTGAGGGAACACATCTAAAACGTTCTTCTATAAACCATTCTTACAGTGTTGCATGATAACAAAGTATGAATGTTTTTATACAGAATGTTTTGGAACATTACTGCAACTCAATATCATTAAAGGTGAAACATTTTCAGTTTTGGGCTAATTTGAGGAAACCCAATATAGAATCTAGAAAACGTTCCCACAATGTTCTGCAATCATACATGACAACCAAGAAAGAACATTTTTTGAGAACAGTCCAACAATGTTATCAGCAAACATTTTTAGAACGTCTTTAGTTGTCCTGAGTCAAAGAGAGCACTCTAGGAACTAAAAAAAGAACTTCCCGCTCAAAACATTTGAGGAACTTTGCAGAATTTTCTGAGAACGTTTCTGAATCAAGGAAATTCCAGCTGGGTTGTTCCTCAGTGACTCATTTTAACAGAACCCATGGTGATTAGACATGTGTAGGTTGTTCGGCAGTTTTTAATGCCAGCCTTGTTCTCTCTGCAGTTCCTCTTTGTGGGTTTTCTACAATTCCACTTTCTTTTCCTTCAACCGGCCACAACTTCACTTTAACCTTCTCAAAATAGGCACATTTGAGTGACGGAGCTGCTTTGCTGGGAAGAGGTCTGACCTCCACATAAATTCTGTTCATGTGTCATTTTCTAGTAACATGACGTGCAAAATATA
Organism: Amphiprion ocellaris; assembly: GCF_022539595.1. Classification (NCBI taxonomy): domain Eukaryota; kingdom Metazoa; phylum Chordata; class Actinopteri; family Pomacentridae; genus Amphiprion; species Amphiprion ocellaris. The sequence goes on along the minus strand of NC_072776.1, from coordinate 33,070,769 downwards.
ATTCAAATGTCTTTTTTTTTTTTTACATGAATTTACCAGCCCAATAGTCTACACTCTATAGAGCAAGTCCTGTATGGGTTATTCCACCTCAGTTCACCAAATCATAGTAAAAGTTCACATCTGACCATCTCATAGTTGTGTGATTTTTTTTCTGTGCATGTTATTCAGTAAAATGTGTAAAATGTTTGTTCACAGGTGTTGCAACATTTTGCTTTTGGCACCACATTTGATAAAATTATTCAGAGCACTATGAGTTGGATGATTTTTCTTTTGGCCCAGCAACAATATTGTACAACTTTTCCACTTTCAGACCGGTTTCACCATCATACCTGCACAATACATGTTCAAATATTGCACATAAATGCAAAAAAATGTCATTTTAATATTGTTTCTTCTCATAAAGTCTGCCTCTGACTGGTAAAACTTCTACTGGTGTCAAACACAGGGAAAAAATCTGCCTCTTAGGGTGAAAAGCAAAGGTTTGACAGTTGGTGAAACATCAGAATTGACAGAAAAATGGATATTTTTGGACCAAATTTGCTGGTTTGTATTATTCTATCAAATCAGGGTTGTATCCTTTGAAGACCAGATATACAGATCAATGAACCTGCAAAATTTCAGGAGTCCAGCTACATTATTTCTACAGTTATGTCACTTCAAACGTTGACCCACGGCATGATACCACCACCACCATGTCCTGCAGAAATCAACATTTTTGGACCAAATTTGCACCATTTTATAACTGTTTTGTTTTATTTTATCAAAGCAGGTTTGTACTATTGACGACCAGATGTACATATCAATAAACCTGCAAAATTTCAGGACTCCAGCTACGTTATTTCTCAAGTTATGGCTTCAAACGTTATCCAACAGCATGATACTGCCACCACCATGCTCCGCAAAAATCAACATTTTTGGACCAAATTACCACCATCATATAACTTATTTGTATTATTCTACCAAAGCAGGGTTCTACCATCGAAGATCAGATGTATATATCAATGAACCTGCAAAATCTGAAGACTCAAACTACATTATTTCTCAAGTTCAAATGTTGATCCACAGCATGATACTGCCACCACCATGCCCTGCAGAAATCAACATGACCCCACCTTCTTTAAAACGAATGTTACCTATGAAACCAGATTTTACACATTGTTAACTCAATCAATTTTCAACATTTTAAATAAAAACCTGTTAAACTGAAGATGCGTGGCATATTCGGTGAATTAAGGTGGAGCAACCCAGATACAAGATTCAACCATATTAAGCGATTACACGTTTAGAAACTCTAAAAACTCAAGATTTCATCCAGTAACTTATAAATTTGCAACTCATTTCTATTATATATCATCCAAGAGTGATGAAATATGGTGTAAAAAGTTCAATGTAGAGCAGAAGTAGTTGAAGTCTATAAACTGAAGGGTGGAACCCGTCTTACCCCATTTCATTGTCCTCTGGGGGTTGAGGGCTGTTGTTTCGCCTCCTACATGGAACAAAAGGAAGACATTTAGTGGATAGGAACATGTCTTTTGGGCTACACAGGATTGTTTGGTTATGTATGATGCTGTTTTGACCAAATGTACAATTAGATGTTTGATTTTTAGGAAAATTAATTGAGGACAAGTCCAAAAATGTTGCTTTTCAGTGGGTGAAATGTAATAAGTTTGAGCTTTCACTGCAAATTCAAGGGGATTTCCTGAAAGTATTTCCACTTTTGCAGCATTTACTCCATTACATCTCTTGACTTTAGTGGAAAATATTGTACTTTTTACTCAACTACATTCATCTGATCGCTAGTTTCTTTCCATATTACTACTTTTATACCTTTAAAACTCCATATATTCAAATTCAGTTTCATTTTAGACTCAAAATCTTGACCTAAAGGTGAAGAAAAATGGACTGATCAAGTCAATTCCGTTAAGCTACCTTTTTGTTTTAAACCAACTAATGCAGAAAGTTGAATTCAAACTATACCAAATATTAAACTGATGCAATTACGACTAGTATTTCCCCATCATTAAAAAGGAAATTTTCAGTGCTATGTACTTAATTATCATACTTATGAAGACAAGTTGGCAAATCTGGAAAATAAAGTTGCTCCAGTGGCAAAATCATGACCTTAAGGTGAAGAAAAATGCAGTTTTAACACAATTTCATCAAACTACCTCAACTACAATTTATTTTTTGACCAATTAATGCTGAAATTTGAAGTTAATTTACATATAATATTGAGCTGATGCAACATTATAATGTCAACACAACTCATCAAAATAATGTCTGTAACTTAAAAAGGTTCATCTAAATCTTAAAATATATAAACTACTTTTATAAAAAAAACTTCTTGGATTAGTGTTTTCTTGTTTTTTGCACATATAATATATGACTCTTTGCTGTAGATTTAGTTGCCCAACAGTGTATAAAGTAGTTTAATTAGCACAACATTGCAGTAAGACACAAAATACATGAATAATTTGCTGTAATATAAATCCAAAAACAGCATATATCACATCAAAACCCCAATAAGGACCATGTTTTTAATGCAGAATGAGTACTTTTACCTTTGATACTTTCAGTGAACTTTGCTGAAAATACTTGCAAACCTTTAGTAAATTTGGAATGCAGAACTTTTACTTACAGTTGAGTATTTTCACAGTATAATACTGCTACTTTCACTTACGTAAAGAACCCAAACACTTCTTTTATCAGTCAACTTTTTACTTTTACATTTACTAAAACGCAAAATACACAAAAACTCAGCTGTAGTATAAATCCAAAAACTTCATATATCACAGTAAAACACTGACAGGGACCATGTTTCTATGCAGAATAAATACTCTTACCTTTGATATTTGAAGTAAACTTCTTTTAAAGTTGTAATGTAGGAGTTTTACTTGCAGTTGAGCATTTTAATAGTATAAAACTGCAGTTTTTACTTAAGTAACGGACCTGAATACTTCCTTTATCACTGCAAGTTTCCAAATGTCTCGTTTTCTTGGTCAGAATAAGTACTTTAACCTTTGATACGTAAACTTATCTGACAATCCATACCAACCCTTACTTCAGCAACATTTGGAACGTTTACTTCCAGCTGAGTATTTCTAACGTGTATTACTGCTGTTTCTACTGAAGTAAAGGGTCTGAATACTTCTGTCATCACTCCATTGACCTTGTTTTTGAGTCTGGAAGTTTGCTGCTGTGACGTTTTCCGTTTCCTCCAAGATGGATTCTGGGTGTTTGATGTGGTCCGACAGCTCCGACTTTGCTTTTCAAAAACAATCCTACACACATTTATGATATTTATGTTGAGAAATCTGTGGTCGAGTTTTTATTTCTTCTGTTTGTGGGACGGTAAAGCAAGTCGGCTCCATGTTTTCTAGGCTGCAGCGTAGCATAATTAGCATTAGCTGGTTGTTTTTTTTGTTTATTTTAAGTTAAACGTGTTGTTGTGGTGCCTTTAAAAAGCTTCTATCTCCCACAGTTTCTGCGATCAACATTAGAATTTATCTGAACCACTGTGACAGTTATTGACTCAGAGTAAATTATTAGTTTTGTTGTTGTGGTTTTCCTAAAACTAACTCACTGAGTCAGCGTTTTCATAGTTTACTGTAACTTTACTCGTGTTTTACTGCTTTTTACTGTCACATCTTCACAGTGGATCAAGGACTGGCATGAAATGAACTTATTTCAATGACAAGTTCACATAATGTTAAAAAAAGAATATAAAAAGACACCTGCCACTCTAAAAACTACTACAACACAGTAAACGTTGCTTATAATTCTTGTAAACCTTCATCTATGACAGATTGGAACTTGCAGTATTTATATAATATACTACTGCAACTTGTACTTAATCTGAATACTTCTTCCATCGCTGCATTTCTTCTGTGAGAAAACCTGGTTTTAGTGACATAAACACGAGTTTTTAAGCCGATTACTCATAAAAGTTGAAAAAGAAATCAGTATTTCCACATCATTTGTGTGTGTAATGTACTGAACTATCAGAATTATGAAAACAAGTTGGTAAATCTGGAAAGTTGAGCTGCTCCAGTGTTAAAGTCATGACCTTAAGGTGAAGAAAAGTTGAATTTTAAAGCCAATTTCATGAAGTTACATCAACTAATACAGATTTTGAGTTTAAATTACACAAAATGTTAAGTTGATGTAACATTATTATGTCAACACAACTCTTCAAAATAATGTTTGCAGCTTATAAGGTTTATCTAAATCAATTGTCTTGCTGGCCTGCATTTAATTAAATGGTGGGAAAAAGTTCCTTTTATTACTTGGTAACAAGTTTTAATTCTGATTACTTATAAAAAATGAGGTGGTTCCAAGTTTCACATCATTTAAAATGAAATTTTAAGTGTTATGTAGTTAACTAGCATTTTTATGAAGAGAAGCTGTTTAAATCATGACCTGAAAGTAAAGAAAAATTTGCCTTTAAAGCCAATTTCATGAAGTTACATCCACTAGAATTCAGTTTTAAGGCAACTTATGCAGAAATTTGAGTTTAAATGACATAAAATATTAAGTTGATGCAACATTATTATGTCACCTCAACCCATCAAAATAATGTTTACACCTTAAAAATCAATAAAGCACTGACTTTTTTATTATCTTGCAGGCATGCGCTTAATTAATTGGTGGGAAAAGGTCCCACCAATGAACTTAAATGAACTTTTTAGAGTGTTTTCCTTTTGTTAAACCTCTAGTTTAGGTCACCTCCAGTCACCTCTTACAGAAAACATTAAGACACTGAAATTCTTCCTCAACTGACACATGTAATAATGAGAAGATACTACATTTAAATGTCATGAAAATCTAGAAAATGTAAGTTATAAATGCAACTCTCGCCCTAAATGTACTCAGTAATGTAAAGGTATGTACTTTATTAGCATGATTATGAAATGAAGTTGGCAAATCTGGAAAGTTGTTGCTCTAGTGTTAAAATCAAGACCTCATAGTGAAGAAAAATGTAGTTTTAAATCCAATTTCATGAAGTTATATCAATTTGAATACAGTTTAAAGGCAACTTATGCAGAAATTTGAGTTTAAATGACACAAAATATTAAGTTTGTGTAACATTATTATGTCAACAACCCATTAAAATAATGTTTACAACGTCTTCTGTCCAAATCTAAATCAATAAAGTGGATACATTTAATAAAATGATGGGGAAAGGTCCCTTAAATGAGCTTTTTACAGAGTTTCAGAGTGTTTTCCTGCTGTTAGGCCTCCAGTTTGTCACCTCTTCTCTTGCAGAAACAAATGTTAAGACAGTCAGGAAACATGAAGACATTCAAACTTTCTCAATTTACACATGAAATAAGGAGAAGAGTCAACACTTAAGTGTCATAAAACTAAAGAAAGTTAAACGTTTATGGCCACCCTCGACCTACATCCACCTTCCTGTACATGAAGTAGCAGCATCTGAACACAGACTCATGATCTAGTGCTGTTTTCCTGTCAGGTGCCTCACATTTCCATCCAAACATGGCTGTAAAGTGTCCTACCTGGAAGAGATCTTCCTCAGCAGACTGGACCCGAGGCCTCCCTCCAGCCTGTCCGTGGAAGCGAGCAGAAGTCTACGAAGAAGCTGGAGCAGCAGCCGTGTGGAGCAGCAGCCGTGTGGAGAAGAAGCCGTGTGGAGAAGAAGCCGTGTGGAGAAGAAGCCGTGTGGAGAAGAAGCCGTGTGGAGCAGCAGCCGTGTGCTGCAGCAGCCGGTTGGAGAGTCGCAGCGTCTGAACGAACATCGTTTGTTCGGCTCAAACCAAGACCTCAGTCACTTCCTGTGCCACTTCTCTTTCTCACTGCTCGAGTCTTTTCCGCATCTTCAGCCCACAAAGTCACGCTTGTGATTCGAAATCAACAAAAAAGTTTCACAGCTTGTGAAGCAAACAAACAGATGCCCTGGTAGGACTTTAATAAACTAAATGCAGTGTTGAGACGGTTTGGAAGTAAAAATCTGACAGGAAGCTGATATTTTTAAAGGCAAACTCGAGAATCTAACTTTAAATTCATGCTTTTGATTGATTCGATAGATTTTATGTATTTCTTACTACTCTTAGAACCAACTTCAATCACTGATTTCTCTATTTATTCACATATCTACATATTTTAGTGTAATTAACCCTCCTGTTGTCCTCATTTACCAAAAAATATTGTTTCCTTGTCTGAAAAAAATCCAAAAATTCAGCAAAAAAATTCCCCAAATTCCTGAAAATTTGCAAAAATTTCAGGAAGAAAATTCCAATAATCCCTTAAAAGTTTTATTTTAAAAAAAATCCTCTAAATTTGGCAAGACAATTCTTGTAAATATTTTTTTTAAAAAATGAGTAAAAATCTTCCAAAAAAATCCTAAAAATATCTAATGTGATTCCATATATATCAGTAAAACTTCTAATATTTTTTTTAAGAACATTCACAAAAAAATCTAACAAAATCCAGTGAATTTCACTGGATTTTGGTTGATTTTTCTGTGAATGTTCTTAAGAAACATTTTTAGCATTTATTTTTTCCACCAAAAAAATGTTCAAAGATTTCCCAAAAATGTTAAAAATGTGGACATCAGAAGTTCCATTGTGAAAATATATTTTTTCCACATTTTCAAACTTAAAAACGGATCAATTTTGACCTGCAGGACGACACCAGGGTTAAAACTAAGCTGAAGACCCACTGGTTTACTGTTACATATAAATCTTAAATGGTTTGTTTTACTGATGTCCTTTTTTGTTTCAGTATGTTTGTAAATGTTTGTGGAGTTCTCATGTTTTTATTGTTTTTATCTCCATGTACAGCGCTTTGACTAAAAGCTCTTTATAAATACATTTTATTATTATTTATTATCTCATCAGGGATTTCCTCATTGCTTGTGTTATAAAGGAAAGCGTTTGAGTCCTTTATTAACATGACTTTGGTGGTGGGTATGTTTTTTGGGGTTTTTTTTGGCATTTTTGTAACGTTTAACTGCATTTTAATTTGTACTGTAAGAAAGAGTAGAGTGACCACCACAATAGAAAAATATATAAAATTGACAATAAAGTGTAAAATATACTATGAATAAAAAACACTCTAAAATGAATAAGGTGGCATAAAGTGTCAGACGTTATATACAGCGCTGCTTGAAAGTCTGTGAACCATTTGAGTAGTTTAGATTATTCTGTTGTCTTAGCATCATGTTCTTATATCATCATCATTTTAATTTTTTTTTTACATATGAAATGTCAGGTTTATGTTTATCAAGTCCATGTTGTTGTTTTGAGGGAACTGTGTCAGCAGCCAGCAGGCTAGGTGAAACATGGAATCAGAGGATGTGTAAAGTAAGGGAAGCCCAGCTGCACTGGTAAAGTCAAATGGGTTTTAGGCTCAGCTCAAACACATGTAGGTGCTCAAGTCGTCAATTAAGGAGACCAATCAAATGAGACGTCCTTAGGAAAGGTTCTGAGCAGCACTGATTAAAAGAGAGGAAACCAACCAAAGCACTGATGTGATGAGGCATAAAGCACACAGATCAACAATGCAGAGAGGAAAGGGGACATCTGAGGACATCAGGATGAAGGTGGTGATGGACCATCAGTCTGGGGAAAGTTACAAAACCATCTCCAGAAGATTCCTGCTCCATCTGTCCACTCTAAGACAAATCATTCACAAATGGTGGGACTAAGCATGACTGCAACTCTGCTGAGAAGTGGACGGCCATCAAAAGTTTCACCAAGAAAAGCCAAGCATCACCTCTAGAGTTACAGACCTGTCTGGCAGCATCTATGATGAACGTGGATGCGTCTACAATCAGACGAACAGTGAATAGACGTGGCATTCATGGGGGAGTGGCTATAAGGAAGCCTCTGCTCTCAAGAAAGAACAAAGTTGCCCATTTAAACTTTGCCAGACAACACTTGGACAAACCAGAGGCCTTCTGGAAGTCCATTCTCTGGACAGATGAGTCCAAAATTGAATGTTTTTGGCCATAATCAGAGGCGCCATGTTTGGAGAAAAGTCAACACTGCATGTCAAGGAACGAACCTCCTCCCAGCGATGAAGCATGGTGGTGGAAATGTGAAGGTCTGGTCCTGCTTTTCAGCCTCTGGACCTGAGGAATTCCCAGGCTCATCAACAAATTCTTGACCAGAATCTCCTGCCATCAGTCAGGGAGTGGAAGCTGGGACAGAAACGGAATACGCAACAAGACAACGAAACCCAAAGCATTCCAGCAAAATGACCAAAGAACAGCCTGAGAGAAAGAAGATTTTCACTCTGGATTGGTCCAAAGTCCAGACCTCAAGCTCATAGAAATGCTGTGGTAAGACCTGAAGGGGGCGGTACATGATGGATATCCCTCCCACATCTCTGAACTGGATCAGTTCTGCACAGACAAGTGGACAAAAATCCCATAAGCAGATGTAAGCGCTGGTTAGTGGTTACAGAAGACGTTTGGTTGAATTAACGGCTGCAAAAGGAGGCGCCACAAGATACTAACTAAAAGGGTTCAAACTTTTGGACAGAGATTTCAGTTTTTTGGCAGATGAATTACTTTTGTTGAATAATAATGAAAATATCTTTTTTTTCTGTGCCTTCCTTATTTGGAAGGTTTGCTTTACAAATGGGATGTTCATTTCATAAGGTTATTCACATGTTTTCTAACATGAATAATAAGCATGTTTGGTGGGTTCACAAACTTTAAAGCAGCACTGTAAAATATTCTAACTGATGAATGCTACACCCAGATCTTTCCAGCTAGTTGCTCGTGTAATTTTACAGTATTCAAAGCAGTCAAACTTTTTTCTGTTAATAAATCCTGAAAAGGTCAAGTGTTCGTCACCTCAGCAGGCGTTTATTCAACCACGTCACTTTGCAGCATTTCAAAATAAAGCGCACAGAGCGTTATTATCTTCCACTACAATAAAACCTTCGTAAGTGCCTCCATCCCTTCCAAAACTAAAAAGCAAAAACACTTTCATTGTTCACTTACTAAACCTTCAGCTTCTCTCTCACTCAAACAATCCGTCATTAAAACCCGTCAGACACAAACTGATGGAAGCTGCTCACATGTTCCCTGATTTCCTGGCAAGATAAAAGAGTTCTGAGGTAAATATCTTTGAATTTCACGGTGAAATCTGAGGCTCCTGGTGGGTTCGAGTCCCCATCTGTCCTCTTTGCTGCCCCCTGCTGTTAGAGTCTGGAGAACTGAATGAGGTTCCGGTTGATTTCAGCGACGTTCCTGCAGCCTGCATGACACGAATAGATTTAAAAATACACTAAATACGGCTGTAGTTTGGTTCCAGTGAGCAGTTGCTTAGTTTTAGGGACTCACCTGATAAAGCCATCGACAGACGGAACTCATCATTTAGGATTTGTAGAACTTCTCTCACTCCTTCCTCACCCTGAAAGATCACGCAGGACAAACTACGGTCAAAGATGATTTGTGAGGTTTTTGTTGAAATAACTTTTGTATTATTTTGAATCAACTTTGATTTTGAAAAGTTCTCTATAGATCAGGAGCGTCAAACTGGTCTAAAACTGTCCCTCCAGAGGGTCCAATCCGGCTGCAGGACCACTTTACAGGAAGACATTAACGGCAGAACGGAAACTTGTAAAACTGTAAATTTAAAATAATTTCCAGACCATGACAAGTTGTTCTGATCATTAAGGAAAATACTAGATTGTTCATTGTTCTTTTGTCATTTTGTGTCTCGTTTTTGTCGTATGTTGTCTTGTTTTGTTGTCTGTTTTTGTCTGACTTTTACCGTGTCTTACGTTTTTGTCATTTTGTGTTTTGCTTGTTTTATGTATCGTTTTTGTCATTTTGTTTCACGCTTTGTCATTTTTTGTATTGTCTGTGTCCATTTTTTGTCGCTTTGTAACTTTTTAATTTTTGTCATGTTTTTGTTTTGTCTCATTTTTTGTCATTTTGTTTCTCGCTTTTGTCATTTTGTGTCTCATTCTTGTAATATTTTGTCTTGTTTTTATTGTTTTTTTTTTGTCTTTTTTTAAAGTAAAACACTATATCACCAGTTCCAGGTGACTATATGTTGTGTTCCTTTGTCGACACTCTGTGATCTGGAAGTTGTAATGTGGAAATGATAAACTGAGGCTGAATGTTGATGAAACTGAATTTATTTTTCTTCAGAAATTTTAGTTTGTTCATGATGTTTTGTAAAAAGATAATTCCTTAAATGTGAACATTTTCAGAATGGACTTATTTGCACTAAAACAAAGGAAAAATTTGGAGCTGTGGTTATTTATTGGTCATTATGCTCTGGTTTTACTGGTTTGGTCCACTTCAGATCAAACTGGGCTGAATGTGGAACCTGGACTAGAATGACTTTGACATCCCTGCTATAAATAAAGAACTTTAGATGTTTATTTCCTAGTACAATGTGTGTTTTTCAATGTTATATTTATATTTTTCTACTCATGTTTTATGTTCCGTTTTCAATTTCTAAGACTTTAAATAGGAGCAAATTTAACATTCCCCTTTGGAGATCAATAAAGTATTTCTGATTCTGATTATAAAGAATCAGAAAATATTCTAAATATTCTAGATAATAGCAGGCAGAGCAAGTAAAGTCACCATCACAACAGAAAAATACTAAATATAAGAGAAATACAAAGGTACCCAGCTATACTGACAAACATTTATATAATTTTTTTATTCCTGTCCAGATGCCGTTATTGCTCTTTTAAGGCTGCACAGTTTTTCACTAATGTTTTGTGTATTCTAATGTTTTATGAAGCACTTTGTGACTCCAGTTTGGAAAGATCCACAGAGATAGCATTTAATAAATCTTACAATCAGTCCTAAAACACACACCAAGCATGCCACAGAGGTCACAGTGTTGTTGTTGTACCTTGTATGCGAGGCCCCACACTGCTGGACGGCCAATGAACACACACTTTGCTCCCAGGGCCAGAGCCTTCAGGACGTCGCTTCCGGTCCGGATTCCTCCGTCCACGTAGACCTCGATCCTCCCCTGGACCGTCTCCACGATCTCTGACAGAGCATCGATCTGTTAGCAACACAGAAGAAGCTCTAACAAGGACAGCATGGACCCACTAAAGGGCATTTATCAAGATATTACGAGCTGGAAGCATTTCCTGTTTGTATTTGAGGAAGAAACAAACAACCTGCTGGGTTTAACTCGACCATAACTAATCATCTACAGCTCAGGTTAATCAGCACCAAATGCTACAAGCGCTGCTGCTAACGTTGAAGGAAAAGTTGTGAAATGCACATTTTATTTCCTGTTTGATGAGAAGATTGATTGGACTTTTAGTGAAGCCTGAAGTTCAGCCTTGTGTTGCTCAACTCTACATGAAAACTGCTCCGTCAGTTGTTTCTGTGCAGTTTTACAAAAACAAAGAAGCTGCAGCTGCCACCATTTATTCAGTAGCATCACTGGAGGCGAAAGCGATGCTGTAAACGAGGAAGTGAAAGTTGCAGGACTAAACACACACTTAAATACAAATTCACCTCTGCCTGGTCATCCTTCTCTCTGATTATTTAAGATTCATTTTTCTCATCAACTCCTCCTCACACACTTTTTAATTAGATTTTTTATTTTTCTGCCTACTTGCACACCATCTACACAGTATTTATCTTTAGTATATACATTACCATTCAAAAGTTTGGGGTCACCCAGACAATCCCATGTTTTCTAGTGCTGACCACTGTAGCTTTATAATAGTCTCTAATGGATGCTATTTGTGTTGCTCTAAACTACTTCTGTTGCTCTAAAATAACACCAACACTGGAACTATTCCTGCTGCTGCTTCTGTACTTTTAATAAAAAGTACTGCTACTACCACTGCTCATAAACCCTCTAACTAGGCTGCTTCACAGTGCCCTACCTTGTTTAACACTCCCGTTGTCCTCATTTACAGGCACCAAAAAATATTGTTTTCTTGTCTGAAAAAACTCCAAAAATTCAGCCAATAAATTCCCCACATTTATGAAAATTTGCAAAACCTTCAGGAAGAAAATTCCAATAATTCCTTAAAAGTTTCCTTTAAAAGTTTTATTTAAAAAAAAAAATAATAATAATAAAAAAATCCCCAAATTTGGTAAGAAAATTCTTGTAAATATTTTCAAAAAATGAGTAAAAATCTTCCCAAAAAAATCCTAAAAATTACTAAAGTGATTCCATATATATCAGTAAAACTTCTAATATTTTCCAAACATTTTTAACATTTCTTTTTTCCCCATCAAAAAATGTTCAAAGATTTCCCAAAAATGTTGAAGATGTGGACACTGTGAAAGTGTTTTTTTCCTCCCACATTTTCAAACTTTAAAACGGGTCAGTTTTGACCCGCAGGATGACAGCAGGGTTAAGTGATCTTAAACCCAGTAATAAGTGTGTTGGGCGTGTACCGAGGCCGGCCCTCCGTCCAGCTGCCTCCCCCCGTGGTTGGACACGATGATGCCCTGGACGCCGTGCTCCACGGCCAGCTCGGCGTCCTCCTTGGTCAGGATGCCCTTGATGATAATGGGGAGGCGGGTGATGGACTGCAGCCAGTAGACGTCCTTCCAGCTGATGGAGGGGTCCAGGGTGTTGGCTGGGATCCCGTACTCCTCTGGACCTGCCGTCTCCTGCTATAAGAGCATGTGGTACAGTTTACAGAGCAGCTGCAGCTCAGCGTTACAGTTTCAGAATGCAGGAGTTGGAGAAAGTCAGTGAATTCCACCATCTGTTGCAGTGTACGAGGGTCCGGATACAGCAAACTGCTTTACATTTAACAGCCCAGTGTGACCACGTGGAATTAAAATTACACATCAGTTTAACTAGTCGTGGTTATACTGTGACTGCTCAGAACTTTATTCCAGACTGGACAGGGAGAAGAAACTGGAATTCAGTTTGGACTAGTCAGAATAATAGTTATGAATATTTTCTCATGACTAAACCAGATAGTTGTACATGATATTACCAGTTATGGTCCTTAAATGGGATTGAACTCATCAGTGTGGACTTTAAGGAGAACAACAGCTTCATTCATTAGAAATTTGTGATCAGAATTTACCAGAACTTTGCCCTCAGGCTGCTCTGAAATGCCAATAAAATGGTTCATCACATGCAGTAAGGGTTGAAGAGCCATTAAAGGTTTGAATCCTGCAGCTTGTGACGAAAATCTGCAACATCAAAACTCCATTTCAAGATGTCTGTATTTACGTTTTGATGAGGCAGAGACCTGCAGTATCATTCTGACTGGTTCAAACTTAATTCAAGAACAGAAAATTGACAAATTTTGAAGGGAACTGAAGATATCTTGAGTCAGACAGATTGAAACTGTAGAAATCTGAAACTAGTTATAATCCGTTCAGTGTGAATTACATATGAATAAATGGTAAATGTGACATCATTTGTCCTTTAAGAGTGGCAATGTGGGGATTTGAAATGTTCTTTTTCACAAGAAATATTCATATTACAGATATCTGCAACACAAGTCCAGACTAGCTAATAAATGATCTGACACATCTTTTAAATCCACCAACATACTCTTGATTACTACCAGAGACTGATCGATTATCGGATCCCATATTTAGCATTTTTTTCAAATAAATGTATTATTTTCTTTAAACAGATTCCTGAACAATTAAATATGTTGAAGAATCTACCACTCACAGCTCTATCTGAGTAATAGTTCAACTACTAACCTGCCATTAGTGCTGAACTTTAAACAGCGAAAAGTTGTCTTTAACTTAAAAATATGTAAAATACAAATAAACAAAAGGAAATTCACTCAAGTTTGGTGCTGGAGTTCATGTTATTCTAAATTTTGATACCAAAATTTTCAGTTTTATTGCAAATGTTACGTCTATCTTTGATAACAAATATTACCAAATTATCATTAAATTTAACATAGAAAATACTGAGAAGTTATCTTTTAATATATGTGAAAATGGTGAAAAAGTAAAATACAAATAAACAAAGGAATTTCACTGAAGTTTTTGTCTTTAAGTCGGTGTTGTTCTAAATGTTGACACCAAAATTTTGAATTTTACTGCAAATGTTAATAGTGTTTTGGAATATAAATGGTAAAAAGTTATGTTTTAATTAAAAATATAATGCTCAGAAGTTATCTTTTACAGTAATATACATAGTGAAAACATAAAAAAAAGTAAAATGCAAATAAACAAAGGAATTTCACTGACAATTCATGTTGGAGTTTATGTCATTCTAAATTCTGACACCAAAATTGTCAGTTTTACACCAAATGTAACTGGTGTGACTGATTGCAAATAAAATCAAAATCAAAATAAAATAATTACAAAAAATAAATGGAACTGGTCTCTAAAAAGCCGTATTAGTCGACCCCTAAGGTCTACTTTTACTTAGTTATCTTTGACACTACTAGTACATGGAGTTTGAATGTTATATATATATGTGTATAAATGGAAATAACTTGTTGAAATGCTTCACTGGTCACACAAATTACAGGCTTCATCCGACTTAAAACAGTCTGAAACTGTGTGTTAACATGCAGCAGTTCAATTACTACCAAATTATTTATAATAGAATCACAAATTAGCAATACAGAAATTAAAAATAATAAAAAAAAACCTTCTATAATTTTACATTAAATGCAACTACTGAATCATGTAGCTTTGCTGTTTTTGTTGTTGTTCTGCAAAACGCTCATTTCATCTTTCCTGCTATAACTTTTTAAGAGTATGCTGAGGAATAAGAAGCTTCGTGTTACCTGGAAAACTCCGTCAAAGTTCTTGACCTTGAGGTGCGGCGGCAGCTTGAACTGGTTGCGGATGTCGTCGCGGCGCTTGCCGGTGTACGGCACGTCGACGGTGAGGACCAGGGCCTTGTAGCCCAGGCCCTCCACTCGGTGCACGATCTGCTCCGACAGCTTCCTGTCCCGGTAGACGTAGAGCTGGAACCAGCGGTAGCCGTTGGGCGCCGCCGCCACGATCTCCTCCACGGAGCAGGTGGAGTAGGTGCTGGTGATGTAGCAGGTGTTCAGAGCTTCTGTGGCTGTTTGGCACAAGTTCACATGTCATGGGGTCACTGCAGGTGGAAGTGCTTTGGTGTAAGCTGCACAATTCAGGAGGAACTGGGTGCTTTTTGAACACATAACACATGGCTTCTCCAAGGTGTACTGCTAATGCTAATTATGGTATGCTTTACTTTTATTAGACAGTAAAGAAGGAGCTGATAGGCAAACATGGAGTGTGTAGCATTCAGGAAATGCAACATCAAACCGGTGAAGCTGCAGTTATATGCAGAACTGTAATTATTCTGCTAAATTCAAACAGGAAGCTCATTAGTAGAGGCTTAAGTTAGCTTTAAGGCAGGAACATGGTGATATCTGTCCATAAGCTGACAGGTAATGAGTCATTTTGCTTTGACTTTTTGACTGTACAGAGAAAAACACACCTCCACAGTAATGTAGTGGAAGATGACTGCAATGCTAAATGCTTCCATCTAGTGTTGGATACGTGTACTAACACTACGACTGGTTTAAAACCTTGGGTTTCTAAAACTCATAATGCAATGTGCAAATATCCAGAAGTGCAACATCAGCTACACTACTGTTTTCATACTTCCTAATATACCAAATAAGCGTCTTTTAAAGAACAAGCCATTACACTGTTTTTATAGACACATTGCACACACTTTGTGCCCCTATTAGATGTTGTATTTTATATTTGAAAAACTGTCTGATGGTGTGAAAGCACTGACAGGATTGCTGCTTAATGTCGTTACACACTGTGCAATGTCAACAAAAGGAATTCCACTCTATTATATTATATTTTATTTACTTTTTTACTTTTTCTGAGAGTTTTTCAAGCAGACGTATAATAAGTTTGAACATAAAAACCCCTACTATGAAACAAAGCACATTAACTGAAATGAGCTAATTTTTTTTAACCACTTCTGGTCACATGTAGATCTTCATATCCATTTATATGCACAATACACCTTTTCCTTGGTCCCTATGGAGATTTCAAAGAGGTCCGCTGTAGGTGATTTTAATAAAAAGCTGCTTCCAGAGTATTTTTTTTGTGCAATATTAGTTTCCGTATCATGTGTAGCATTTCAATCAAAGTGCAATATTTTATTTTTTCAGGTGTAATGTTTGCTTGTCATTGGAATATTTTCTTTACATGTGAAATATTTCACTTTCATGTACAACCTTGTCAGTATAATGAGCAAGATTTCATTTAAATCTCATTTTTCAGGTGCAATATCATATTTCATTTCATTTTTTATTATCATGTGTGACCTTACTAAATTAATATAAATGCCAGCATGACTTTCATTGTTCTAATCTAGCCTGACTTTAGCTCACTTATTTTATTTCAGTCCTGCATCGTACATATCTTATCATTTCTTACATTTAGGCACTGCATTTCTTAGGTTATGTCATTGTTTTTTTTTAGCAATATCTGGCAGAACAATTTGCTTTGAGATTAAAAAAGTTTTATTTTATGCTATATCCCTCTTTGTCTTCCATCTCATACCTCTTTTCACAGCCTCAGGTCACGTTTATTTTCTCATCTGAAAGCAACCTGCTCATGCTTATAATGTCAGTTTTTAGTGTATTTGTGCTACAAAGAATTAGAAATCCTACTGCTTCAGTTGTTCTATGCACTGATGTAATTACTGAATGTATAACCTGGGTCTTGATGACTTCTTTCTTTTACAGTAAGTGGGATAAATAATGCAGTGTCTGCCTGTGTGTTGATAATCTGACAGTCCTCACCGCGAGCCGTGGCCACCTCTCCTTCATGCCAGGCCAGACAGTGAAAGGCTGTTGGTGCGATGCCGACTGGAAAGCTGATTTCTGTCCCCTGAACCGTGGTCCGAGTGTCGCTCACAGACACGTCCCGCAGGATTCGAGGCCTCAAACGGATCCTGGGTGTGAATTATAGAGAAATATTACAAACAACAACATCACAGTGAATAAAACGCAGCGTTTGCAATGTGATCTGACAGACAGGACTGCTTGTTTTTGTCTAATCTAGGAAATTAAACACCTGATAAAGCAAGAAAAGTTTCCCACAATGATCAGCTGTGTCATATAGATCTGACCAATATGACAAAATCTCTAATAGCAGACACATTTATGTTGTTTCATTGCATTTTTTGTTACAAAATGTGTGTACCAAAACCTCTATACCACTTCAAAATGTGCAGCATAATACATAGAATGTAAAATTTTAAGTACATTTTCACATTTGGGGTAAAGAAATGATCCAACCATGGAACCAAAGGAAGTAAATCTTTCTTGAAATGATAAAATGCTTTAATTTTCTGGGAAAGTTCTCTTCCTTTGAACGTGAAAGAGAGGCAGATCACTCAGAGATTCCCAAAGCCATCGCTTGTGTTCAAGGACACAATCTATCCTGAAAATCCTCTAACCTGACCAGCAAACAACTCCCTAGAAACTGATTCATTCTAGCAAAAACAAACATGTACAGAGAAGCATGAGCAGAACAAGCAGTCTATCAGTCTTTATGGAGACGTTAGGAAAGCTGAGAGGAATGCAAAAGGAGACACGAGAGAGAAAAAAGGTCCTGACAGAAGAAAAAAACACAACAACTCATGACTCTGTGTTTGTCCCAGCGGTAAAGCAGCTTTCACAACTGATTGATGAAGCCAGTAATGTAATGTAGTCTGTGTGTGAATAGAGGTTTGGTCGCTACGGGGGGCTGGACGAACACTGCAGCCTGTTAGCCATTATACAGCATCACAACAACACACACTGGACTGCATGTACAGAAATCAATCACAGCAAAGTCCACAAAAACAGGCTCCACGTCACGTGACCCGCTGCTCAGTGCGAAGACTGTGGAAATTAGTTCAGGCGGTTTTAAAGAGCTCATACTCTGCCTTCAGTGTGTTACGGAGATTTTGTGCAAACTTCCAAAGCCCAAAGTCCACGCTAGTCATATTCTCCCACAGAACACAAATCTCCTGATCTGGCTGAGACGCTGTGTTTGAAGTCCAGCTTTTATTCCTGTTACTTATTTACTTCACCTTGTTACACATTTGTTTACATTCATTTACTCAGAGATCTGGAAGGTGCTGCAGGAATGTAGAATAGAAGAAACATCTATGTAAACATATTCTAGCTGACCAGAAAATACAATTACCAACCTGTAAATGTGCAACAACAGTGCCACCACAGCAGCTAACAGAACAACTGTGTGTGTGTGTGATCAGAAATAATGTCTATTAGCTGTGCTGTCTGCATTATTGAAACACAATGTTTGTATCAGTGACGTCCTTAAATGTTTTGACAAACTTTCTTTTCACCCGCTGTAGATTCAGTGACATATTTGTACAATACAATATATATTTTTAGACGTTAAAAACTATTAGAGCATTGTTAAAACATTAGATTACACTGTACACTTGCATTTTTATTTTTCTTAGACCAATGCACATTTTACTTTTCCTTCTTATGCTTTATATTTTCAGGACATATTTTTGTACTTATGTTTACCAATATGTATGTTTTTTATAAAATATACTACTACTACAAAAAAAGGTATTTAAATCTACTAGAGCATGATTGAAACACTTCATGTTTGTGTGTGTGACGTCCTTACAAGGTTGGATAAACTTTATTCTTCCCACTGTAGATTAACTGACATATTTGTACAATATAATATTTAAAAAGTAATAACAACTATTAGAGCTGTATTGAAACACTTAATTTGCATATGTAATGTCCTTACATGTCTGGGTATAGTGTCTTTTCCCCCCTGTAGATTAAGTGACATATTTTTGGGATATAATAAAAAAAAACTATTTAAAAAATGGATTTATAATTATTAGCGCTCTAGTGAAAAAAACTTTTCTTTCCCCTACTGTAAATAGAATGACATATCTGTACAACATAATATTTTAAATAAATATGACTGTATAACTATTAGAGCTCTATTGAAACACTTAATTTGCATATGTGATGTCCTTACACAACTAGGTAAATGTTTCCCCCCTGTAGAAAAAGTGACATAGTTGTACTATATAATATTACAAAAACAGGATTTATAAATATTTAAGCACTATCGAAACACTTAAGCTTTTGTGAGGTCCTTACACGTCTAGGTAAAGTTTCCCCCCCCGTAGATTAAGTGATATGTTTGTACAGTTCAATGTTAAAATAATTTTTTTTTTTTTTTTCAAACAGGGTTTACAACTATCAGAGTATTAATGAAACACTAATTTGCACATGTGATGTACTTTCTTTTCAGGGTAAACTTTATTTTCCTAATGTACATGGAATGACATATTTGTACTATATAATATTGAAAAATCAGGACTTACAAATGTTAGAGCACCAATAAAACACTTAATTTATGTATGTGACATTCTTACATGTCTGTGGAAACCTTCATTTTCCCAAGTGCACTTTAACTGTCATATTTGTGTGATATATTATTGAAAAAACAGGATCTATAAGTATTAAATCCCTACTGAAACAGTCAACTTGCATATGTGATGTCCTCTGGCTAAAGTGTACTTTTCGTTCCTGTAGATAAAGTGACATATTTGTACTATATAGTATTCCAAAAACAGGATTTATAAATATTTGAGCACTGCTAATTTGGGCATGTAACGTCCTTACATGTCTGGAAACCGTCTTTTTCCCAGCGTACCTTTTGTAAGCCAGCAGATTGTCGTCCCTGGTGCAGCATTCGTCGGCTCCAGCTGCGTAATAATCCCAGGTGGCCTTTGAGAGATGCTCCTTAGCGTACTCCTCAAAGTCTGTCAGGCATACCATAGCCATGTCAGCACAGCGACCTCCCTCTCTGTGTGGGACGACAACGCTCAGGTGTTAGCGTGATGCTCATTCATCCTGACATGTACAATAAAACACTAGAAACCCAAAGAGATAATCATTTACATACAAGCTTAACTCGCATTAGATCATTTATGCAACATATTTTAAGCATTGCATGTGCACAGACTGTAACAATAACAACCAGCTGAGACATGTAGTGTGCAAAACACTGCTGACTCTGTTCAACATAGTTTTCGTTTCCAGTCTTTACCGCAGCCTCTCAGGACTCATAGTTTTACCCAGCTTGGAACAAAAAAACTGCATGAAGTCACAGCTTCAAAACTCACCACAAATGAGTGATATTTCAAGAACAAAAACCCGTCGCTCTCTCAAAATGCCACAGCCTCCATGAAAGACTGAAGTTACGACATCGCTGCTGGAACTGAACCTGCCCTCCTATCAGCGAATGCAACCCCATCAATCAGCAACTCACCAGTCCAGCACTTTGACATCCAGGCGGGTAAAACAACTGCTTTAGTTTTTCCTTTTCCCCCCTCGTGTCTGTCCTGTGCCAGTACTTCTGTCCACAGTGTTGCTTTTGTCTCAATCAGAATCAAACTTTCATAGGGCCGCTGTGAAAGCCACAGACGGTGTACGTGACCCGTGGGCGACCCCTGCTCTTTATTGTGTTTACACAAGCTGGAAATGTGCTGATGGTGACTGCAGCTATAGTGAGGACAAGAGGCGTCTGACGCAGTGCTGCAGTCCAGATGGAACATATACAGTAGTGCATACGGCTGCACGTATTTACACGCTGTGGACACACAGCGGCTGCTGGCAGGTGAAAACTGCTCATTTAGTCATCTTAACATTGGCAAAACTTTAAAATAATAATTTCTTTAGTAATCACGTTAGAAAACAGCCAGTTCATGCTGAATAATGCGTCACTGAGGAAGAAAAACACACACAGGGGTTAAATTTGGATTTCAGAGGAGGAGGAGCCTATTTTTTATGCTTATTACCATTTATGTTACACTGAATTTAGACTTTTTAATACTATTTTTTTTAAATGTACACTACCAGTCAAAAGTTTAGGCACACCTTCTCATTCAGTGGTTTTTATTTAATTATTAATTATTTTCTAGATTGTACATTAATACTGAAGACACCAAAACTAAAAAAGAATACATATGGAATTATGTTGTAAACAAAAGATGTTAATTTTCAGCATTAATCTACAATGTAGAAAATAATACAAATAAATAAAGAGCATTGAATGTGTCCAAACTTTTGACTGGTAGTGTAAATACCAGCACAATTTTGAACCTTATTTCTTCTACCAGCACAATTTGCATGTTACTTCACGTTATTTTTGCACATTAGCTTCTTATTCTTCTTAAATATAACATGTGTGAGCTACCTTGAATTTCCCCAAGGGGATGAATAAAACATCTATCTATCTATCTATCTATCTATCCATCCATCCATCCATCCATCCATCCATCCATCCATCCATCCATCCATCCTTCCATCTGGACTGCACATGGTAGAAATAGGGGATGTATAATTTGAGCAAAACATGCACATTTTAATTTTTCTGACAGACATTACGAATTAATTTGCAATATATATTTTTAAAAGTCAATCATCAGGTCAATATGTACTTTTTTAACAGATTTAAAACACAGGATTGAGCATTACCACATGAGACACCATCCAAAGTGTGACAGTAACACAAAGAGGACAACAGGAATTTGTAAACCATTGACATGACAGTTTAAACCGTGGGTCAGAACTGCTGCACAACATATGAAGCTTATGTCAGTTATAACAGTGTACAAGCCTGAACCATGCAGTGTAAACTGATTAAAGTGTAAGAAGAAACCTCCCCTGAAAGCTCCAATCTGCTCAAATAAAACAAAACTACAGCATTAGTCTCACACGTAATGGCTAAAGCGATTTGGTAACTGCATTGTTTGAAATTGTGATTTGAAATCGATTAACTGTTCAGCCCTTGTAGAAAGTAGTTTAAGTTATTTTAAATTCATATATGTCTACAATTTCTGTACCTTTGGTTCATTTGGATGAAAAAAATACATGAAATTCATTTGAAGGGCAAACAGTTCCCCTGAAATTCTGTGAATACCCTGCTTATATAAGCACCAACAATTAATCAGCTAGTTGTCAATTACTAAATGAATCAACTATATTGCTGACTGATTAATAATTTAGATTTTTTTTTGAAGAGAAATACATCTAAATTCTCTGACTCTATCTTCTTATATCTGAATATTTTACAATTTCTTTCATCCTCTGTGTTAGTAAACTGAATATCTTTGGGTTGTGGACAAAACCAGACATTTAAAGATGGTAATATTGAGCTTTCAGATACACTTATCAACATTTTACACCCAATCAATCATCCAGATTTTACACCAGACCAAATACTTGATTACAACAGATTGGACAGCAATTATTAACTGCAGCCCTAAAATACACTACAGTGGCAGACCATTATGATCATTTGCATTTAATTTCTGCTTCAAGAAACACTAACATTCTTGTCATACAAAGCTAAAAGACATATATTTGCATTTACCCAACTAAACTATCTAAAGTAACTCAAATCTGAGAATAATTAATTATGTTTTCATAGTCTTACTCTCTGTTTCCTTATTTTTCGAAGCAATTACATCATTTCATGTGTGCAGTAGTTGCAGTTACTTCATATAGAAACTGCCCAGAGAAAACAGTATTTGCTAAAAATAAACATGTACTGACAGCTGTGAATTCATTCTAAAATTTGACACTGAAAATGTGAATCTGTGCACAGCTCGGCTGCTTGCTTATCATTTTTACTTATATTTGCTTAACATGTAGGTTAGTAAAGATCACAGTGGCATGTCAGAAGTTTGGATCCTGCTGTTTGATGCTAAAATCAAAGAATATAAAACCACAACTTGTTTTCAGCTTAACACAGAGTTTGTTAGCAGATTTCACCAGCTGTATGTGAGTTGGTCACCCTGCTAGTGGTCTACTAGACTCTGCTAATAAATGCTGTAGCTAGTCAAAGCTAACCTGTTTTCTAGATGGTTTGTACAGCTGTCCAGTTTATATTATTTATGTGTTTATATCTGTCATGTAAATGTACAGTCCAAGTTCTAGAAAACACACAAATTATTAGCTATCTTACACATTTATTAGTGTTTTTGTATTGTATATATGAGTTCTGATCACTGCATACAAACTCAAGCTAACTGCTAGTTAGCAACAGTTGATTTGAAACTAGCTTTGTAAAAGACTTACTAGGTAAAGGTGGCTCTTTTTTCCCTTAGTTGCCCAACAAAGAAGTATAATGGGGCCAGTATCTCCTCTGGTGAGAAACATAACGTGGCTGTTATCGGTTTTTGGAGGACGGATTTAATATCGTTAGCACTTTACAATATTAGCATAAAACCCGACTGTTAACGACACGGATTTGAATTTGGGCGTAACCAACCTGCTCAACTTGACGGGTGGTTCCTCGTAAACAGTTTTTTCAGACTAAATGGCTTTAGAAGCTTTCTACGCTCTATTATCACTTTTAGTGTTTTTAAATAATCATTTAAAAATAACATTTAAAGAACCAAACGAGGCTTTCTGTACGTTTATTTTTATATTTACGTCTGACCGTTACACAGAGACGCCCCTCTGTGTTTAGGCTATTTGGTTCCATCCCACTGAGCAGCACCACCTGTGTAGAGTTGTCAGTAATTATTAGCGAGGGCTAAGCTAGCATCGTGAAATCTGTTGGATATTAACAAATTTCTCAATTAATAAGAGCTTCGGAATTTAAAGTAACTCAGAATGCAACCCACAAAATATATTTATTAACCCCAGCTTGTAGTATTATGTTGTTATTAGCCGCTACATTATTGTTTACGCCGACATTTCAAAATAAGAGGTGGATATTCGTTAGCAAGAGGAGCGAAGTGTGTAAGTATAAAAAGCAACTAAATGTTTATTTTTAATGTTGACTTTCTTTTCTTTGAATATGACCTCAAGTTTATTTATGAATTTACCAAAGTAATTCAAACATTAGGGTTAAAACTCTACAATATTATGTATCATGAGAATATACCTGACTAAGCTGAGTGTTGTGGTGAAGACCTTATAATATTATTTATCATACAACTTCACCAGACTAATTCAAATGTTAAGGTTAAAAATCACACAATAATATATACGATACAATTTTACCTGACTAATTTAGATAATAAGGTTAAGACCCAACGATAATAATATAATGTACAAATTTAGCTGATGAACTTAAATACAAAAATAAGGAGCCTACAATGTTATGTACCTGGACAATTTTTAAATTAAATTTTAACCCAACATAATTCTACATTTAGAAAAAAATAAAAATTAAAGATTGCCAACGAGCAAACAAATTGGTGACAGAAGAATAAAACTACCTGACCAGTTTGAGTCAAGGCAGAGTAAGAATTGTTGGCAAGCTAATCTGATAAAAATAAATAGCGTTTTTAATCTAATTTTATTGTTCAAAATTGCTACTAAATACAAAAATGTACAGTACAAAATTGAAATTTAAGTGACATACGCAGCCCCTTTAGGCATTATCTCATTTATAGATGAATGTCTAAAGTGGAAAATAAATAAATTAGGTCATATTTTGCTCTTATCTGTGCTGTATGTACATTTGTGTGACAAATTTTTACTTTTCAGCTGACTTTTGTAGATGCAAAATCATTTATCAGGCACCCCTTCCTGACCTGTTAAGCAACTTTAACTACAGCTGTGTGTCAAAAATAGAACTTCAGTTACAGGAAGACAAGCTATTAATGAATGTTTTTATTCTGTACTAACAGGAGGTGGCGCAGACGAGCCTTAAAGAACATCAGTACACCTGTTTGGAGAAAACTGCCAGAGTAAAGTGAGGAAATAATGAAGAGTAAGTACAATTTTTTGTTCTAAAATCACACACCTAATGACAGAGTCCAACATTTGGTGAATTTTTGTTTATTTTTTTACTGTTTCCTGTCTGCTGAGACGAAACTGAAGTAGAGTTTACTCACCGATTACAAATATTCATTCTCTCTCAGCAGAACTTCTTCTCTCCAATCGACTCATAACCTGTAAAACACAGAGTTACTACTGTTACTGATACTACTACTACTACCACTTTAAATACTACCATCGCTGTTCCAGCTGTTGTTACTAGTACTACAGTTACTATCTCGCCCAACACGAATGGTATTTCTGAAATTACCACAACATTGACTTTAGTGTTCTATAATTCATATAGTACTACAGTAGTGCTGCTGCTACTATTACACACATCAGTGCTGATATTTCTACTAGCTACTGTAGTTGGTTTAAAAAGAGAACATTTAGCAGTAATTTTCACACGACTTCTTTGAGTTTTCATTTCATTGAAACTGTCTCTTATTTTCTTTGAAATGTTTCTATCTTTTCTCCAACACTGTGTTGGTTTTGATGCAACAAATTGTGTCTTTAACTGTCTTTGATAGTCTCATGTCTGCCATTATTACACTTACCAGTACTGAAACTTCAAGAATAAAAAATGATCAGCACTGCTGCAGCAAATATCAGTATATTCGACATTATTTATATTCTGTTGTGTTCTTCTCTGACACGTTTGTGATTCAAGGTCAGACAGACTAAACTACACTGAAAAAAACTAATTAGTACCACTGTTTTTCATAAATGGGTTTTCATACGCTACAATCTCATTGTACCTCTTAAGTCTTTTCTGAAAATCCATCATTTTATATTCATAAACCCACTACAGTAGCTAATACTTGGTATGTGTAATAGTAGCAGCAGCAGAAATTATACTTAAAAACAGAGATAAAAACACAGTTTGGTGCATTAAAAACCAACACAGTGTTGGAAAAAAGGCATAAACATTTCAAAAGAAATTAAAGACAGTTCAAGGAAATAATCAAACGTTCTTGGACAACTTTTATTTTAATGAACGTGTGAAAATAAGGTTTACTATTCCTTTATAAAAGCAAAGAAACAATTTTATCCAATATTTTCTCAATATAACTTTTAAAACATACTTTTATCTGAGAACATTTCCTTATTTCCTTGAGTTTTAATTTCATTTAAGCTGTCTTTTTTCTTTAAAAAGTGTTTATTACTTTTTTCCCAACACTTTATTGGTTTTATGCACCAGTTGTGCTTTTATCTCTGTATTAGTCTGATTTCTGATGTATACGTATATATTCATGCTCAGATAAACTACATTTAAAAAATAAGGTACTACTGCTATATTTCAGAAATGTCAATTCAGTTCAAAAAACTTTATTTGTCCCAGCTGAAAAGGGCATACAAGCAGCTTATAACAGACTACCAAGCAGTTTTAAAGTGCATTTTGTGTTACTTTTTAAAGCCACAGAGACCATTTTATACACTATTATCTCATCATAACTCTATTCCTGCTTTTATCCAAGAACCATTTCTGATTTCCTTGAGTTCTGATTTCTTTTCAAATGTCTTTTATTTCTTTTAAAAATGTTTATACATTTTTCCCAGCACTTTATTGCTTTTATGCACAAAATTGTGTTGTTTTTTTTCCCATTTTGCTGCCTTGCAAAGCAGCAGATTGAAATGAGAAGTGCTCTATAGAGAAGTGTTATTATTATTCTATACTAACCGTGACAGCTGTTCTGACTGCTTCTGATAGCGTTAAAGTATAAACAACAACTAATAGTAAAATAAGCAGCGACTCACAGCCAGTTAGGTTGCAGTAAACAGTCTGTTTGTTTGTTTGTTTGTTTGTTTGTTTAGGAGGGTTTCTAACTGAGTGTAATGACCTGGAAGTTCTGTAAATGCTAGAAAATGTGTTTCAGGTCCTCATTTCTTTTGTGCTTTAGCATCACATACAGGTGTGTAGAACCATATAAAGTGATGCACCATCCGCTGCAAACCCACATAAACAACATCCAGCTGATTATATATCCTGGTGCCAGTTCAGTCAGAAACTCTCAGCGCCGCGGCCAGCTTCTCCTGCGTCTCTATAAATTCTCCGTCACATCTTTCCTTCGCCTTTTGACGTTTTCCGTCAAGGTCAAGGAAAAGTGTTTAGGAAAAGACATCATTTTTGGGGGTCTCTTCAACCGCAAACTCAGCTTTTCCACCACAAATAAAGAGTCAAAGGCGATAAATCTGGTCTAACCTCCAGTATGTAAATCGTACGCGGAGGTTGAGGTGCGTGTTTGTGTTTTTAAAAACCGTATTTTCTGTGAGTACATCTGGTTTTACAGTCACCTGCCTGGAGGAATGTTTCCAGCACAAATCCTCTTTACAAAGGCGTTGAACACTTGGGGGCAGTGCGATACTGAATGAAAGTCCATTCTCAGAGCTGCATTCAACATCTGTGCAGCAGGTAAACACTCATTTAATGCATGTTTGAAACTGTAAAAGGCCTCGAACAGTGCAGCACAAAACAGTAGAAACACGGCAGAAAAAAGTGTTCAGCTCTTGTAGAAAGTAGCTGCAGGTCTTCAGCTCGAGTCTCTTCTGCTGCAGATGAAGTTTCTAAATGTTCCATTTAAACTTAATTCTTTAAATGGTGGCGTTTCAGTCAGATGACTCAAAATAAATCTAAAAAGCCAGAGTCCACTCAGGAGAAGATGGAGCATTTTCATTTTTTAAATTAGATTTGTACACTTTCTCTACCTTTTGGTCATTGGAATAGAAATTTAAAAAAAACAACACATGAATTTACAAATTTAGGACTATATCACCCCACTTTTATAGGCGCAAATACACCAAAACTCTTTAATTAATCTACAACTACTAAATGAATCAGCTGTTCTGATAATGGATTCATCTGTTTGAAGTCTAAATTCTATGATTCCAGCTTGTTAAATTACAAAATCAGATATTCAAGGAGGTAATCTTGGGCTTTGGGAAACACTGATCGATATTTTTTTGAAATTTTAAACCAAACCAACCAACCATGCAGATTTTACACCAGGATAGTTACCTAAAATAATAGAAATATAGCAGAAACCTACTCAGTTTAACAGCAGCTTTTTGGGATTTTGATTTTTAAAAATACCCTAAATGTAAATAGTTAGAAGAGCTATAGGGAGAAACACTGTGTTTGCATGAATCTGTTGTACTTTCAGTGAAAAACAGTGTTAACTAGAGATGTTGTTGCATCTGGAGGAGCTATAGGATTAAAAAGCAGTGCTAATAGTATTTAAATGTAGAATCTAAAACATAATTTTGCCACTGGACATGCTGTTCTGTACTTTTCTGTAATCCTACTGGGAAAAAAGGCAGTTGAGTGGCAGAAAAAGTTGAATAAACATCATTACATCAGACGTATAGTTATTGTTGATTTTAATTGGAAAAAATATTTGAATATAAACTGCAAGAATTTGTTACACTTGAATAAATAGAAAAACTGTGTTAAAGAGATTTTGTGGGATAAAAATCAACATTAAAAGTGTTGTTTTTGCGTTTTTTTTAATCAAACGTAAAATCTAAAGCAGGATTTTGTCGTTGGAGAAACTGTTCTTTTCCTTTCTGTGCTTCTGTAATCCTACTGGAAGAAAAATAGTGGCAGAAAAAGCTGAATAAACATCATCACATCAGACGTACAACACAGTAAAAACACTGCAAAAACCTGCTTCCTTATTCCCTTATACAGCATTTTGTTTTTTATTTTAATTTCAACTCTTAAATACTATCTATAGTTCAATGTCTCATACCTAAAATCTGTTAAATATAGATATTCTGCTTGTTTTACTGTTTATTTTACCACCAGGCAGTACTGCTGTGATGGATTCTTTTTTTATATATACATATACAATACAAATTCAGCTGAATAATGTAAAATATTAAAGTTAAGACACTACAATAATGATATATTTTTATTGAAATTTACTTGATTAATTTAAACATTAAACTGAGGAATCTACAATATTTTATACCAATTTAAAAATTAAAGTTCAAACCTTATATAATTATTTAACCCCTAATTAATCCAAAGATTTTCTATGAGCAAACACCTTGACAGAAGAAATGAAAATGCATTTTTGTTAACATTTTATAGTTCAATAGTGCTATTAAATGCAGTAATAAACATGAAATAATTAAGGTTTTATTGGGATGTAGACGGCCTGCAGGCAATAATAAATATTTCTAAAGATAATTTAGCTCCTCTGTAGATCTTATCTGTGCTGCCCGGACGTCTGTATGATGAGTTTAAACTTTTTAGCTGGTGTTATTTGTAGTTTTTGCTGTAGTTTTCCTCCTTTCTGTGCGGCTGGATGACTAGCGGTGAAAGATGTCGTTCATTTAGCGTCTCTGAATGCTGCTTGGACCACATTGTTCAGGTGGATTTCTAGAACACCTGCTGTTTGGTATTTTTGGTGCTAAACCAGGTGAAGATTTTACACGTTTCTTTATACTCTACACACGTCTGATTGTGTTTCAGTGCCTGTTAATTACTTAATTAAGTCACTGGAGACACATACTTGGGTTAAAACATAAAACAGAATCTAATGAAAGGGACACAGTGTGAGTGAATGCAGTTATTTGAATGGATAAAGGAGCGTCTTACCTGAGCCTGAGCTCCCTGCAGACCTACAGAACGTGTCGGTTCTCCTCATGTGACCAGGTCATGTCAGAGGTCAGTCCAACCCCCAACGCCAGCTAAGCCTCTCGTCAGCACTCTGAACTACTGGCCTCTCTTTGTGCCAAAAAACACCAAAAGCAGCTCGATTGTTGTCCAGGAGCAACAAACACCTCCTCGTTTTCCTTCCTAACTTCAGTTCCTGTTCTATTTTCTCTTCCTCGTGTTCTGTCCTCCTTAATTCTATCCTTTGTGACGCTGAGAAAAGGTTTAAATGAACTGGAATTAAGTTCATGCAGTTTCTATAACTTAATAAGCAATAATAATTCTGCTTAAATCATTTGATGCCTCTCAAAACTTCATTTTAAAGAAAGTCAACTTGTAGCTTCTATTTTTTTTCCAGTTTAAGCTTCAAGATTATATAAAAACTAAACACCTCAATGCTATTCTGCTCATTCTGCTGTTTATTTTACCACCAGATAGTACTGCTGGGATGTACATATACAATACAATTTACCTGAATAATTTAAATTAGAAGGTTAAGACCCTGCAGTGACATATATTTTGTAGAAATGGATCTGATGAATTTAAATATTAATTTGAAGACCCTACAACAATACATAGTCTAGGAATTTACTTGACTCATGAGGAACCTACAATATTATAAATAAATGTATATAACTTAATAAGCAATATTAATTCCACTAGTTCAAGTTAGAAATGCTTAAATCATTTGATTCCTCCAAAACTTGATTTTAAAGAAAGTCAGCTTATAGCTTCTATTTCAAGATTATACATATATAAAAATAAATATCTTAATAAATATCTCAAAGGTTTTCCCAATATCACACAACCCTTATGTACACACATGTAGAAAGTAGCTGCAGGTCTTCAGCTCGATTCTCTTCTGCTGCAGATGAAGCTTCTAAATGTTCCGTTTAAACTTAATTCTTTAAATGGTGGCGTTTCAGTCAGATGACTCAAAATAAATCTAAACAGCCAGAGTCCACTCAGGAGAAGATGGAGCATTCTCATTTTTTAAATTAGATTTGTACACTTTCTCTACCTTTTGGTCATTGGAATAGAAATTTAAAAAAAACAACACATGAATTTACAAATTTAGGACTATATCACCCCACTTTTATAGGCGCAAATACACCAAAACTCTTTAATTAATCTACAACTACTAAATGAATCAACTGTTCTGATAATGGATTCATCCGTTTGAAGTCTAAATTCTATGATTCCAGCTTGTTAAATTACAAAATCAGATATTCAAGGAGGTAATCTTGGGCTTTGGGAAACACTGATCGATATTTTTTTGAAATTTTAAACCAAACCAACCAACCATGCAGATTTTACACCAGGATAATTACCTAAAATAATAGAAATATAGCAGAAACCTACTCAGTTTAACAGCAGCTTTTTGGGATTTTGATTTTTAAAAATACCCTAAATGTAAATAGTTAGATGTCTTAAGAGCTATAGGGAGAAACACTGTGTTTGCATGAATCTGTTGTACTTTCAGTGAAAAACAGTGTTAACTAGAGATGTTGTTGCATCTGGAGGAGCTATAGGATTAAAAAGCAGTGCTAATAGTATTTAAATGTAGAATCTAAAACATAATTTTGCCACTGGACATGCTGTTCTGTACTTTTCTGTAATCCTACTGGGAAAAAAGGCAGCTGAGTGGCAGAAAAAGTTGAATAAAAATCATTACATCAGACGTATAGTTATTGTTGATTTTAATTGGAAAAAATATTTGAATATAAACTACAAGAATTTGTTGCACTTGAATAAATAGAAAAACTGTGTTAAAGAGATTTTGTGGGATAAAAATCAACATTAAAAGTATTGTTTTTGCATTTTTTTTAATCAAACGTAAAATCTAAAGCAGGATTTTGTCGTTGGAGAAACTGTTCTTTTCCTTTCTGTGCTTCTGTAATCCTACTGGAAGAAAAATAGTGGCAGAAAAAGCTGAATAAACATCATCACATCAGACGTACAACACAGTAAAAACACTGCAAAAACCTGCTTCCTTATTCCCTTATACAGCATTTTGTTTTTTATTTTAATTTCAACTCTTAAATACTATCTATAGTTCAACGTCTCATACCTAAAATCTGTTAAATATAGATATTCTGCTTGTTTTACTGTTTATTTTACCACCAGGCAGTACTGCTGTGATGGATTCTTTATATATATATATATATATATATATATATATATATATATATATATATATATATATATATATATATATATATATATATATATATATATGTATATATATATATGTGTATATATATATATATATATATATATATATATATATATATATATAATACAAATTCAGCTGAATAATGTTAAATATTAAAGTTAAGACACTACAATAATGATATATTTTTATTGAAATTTACTTGATTAATTTAAACATTAAAGTGAGGAATCTACAATATTTTATACCAATTTAAAAATTAAAGTTCAAACCTTATATAATTATTTAACCCCTAATTAATCCAAAGATTTTCTATGAGCAAACACCTTGACAGAAGAAATGAAAATGCATTTTTGTTAACATTTTATAGTTCAATAGTGCTATTAAATGCAGTAATAAACATGAAATAATTAAGGTTTTATTGGGATGTAGACAACCTGCAGGCAATAATAAATATTTCTAAAGATAATTTAGCTCCTCTGTAGATCTTATCTGTGCTGCCTGGACGTCTGTATGATGAGTTTAAACTTTTTAGCTGGTGTTATTTGTAGTTTTTGCTGTATTTTTCCTCCTTTCTGTGCGGCTGGATGACTAGCGGTGAAAGATGTCGTTCATTTAGCGTCTCTGAATGCTGCTTGGACCACATTGTTCAGGTGGATTTCTAGAACACCTGCTGTTTGGTATTTTTGGTGCTAAACCAGGTGAAGATTTTACACGTTTCTTTGTACTCTAAACACGTCTGATTGTGTTTCAGTGCCTGTTAATTACTTAATTAAGTCACTGGAGACACATACTTGGGTTAAAACATAAAACAGAATCTAATGAAAGGGACACAGTGTGAGTGAATGCAGTTATTTGAATGGATAAAGGAGCGTCTTACCTGAGCCTGAGCTCCCTGCAGACCTACAGAACGTGTCGGTTCTCCTCATGTGACCAGGTCAAGTCAGAGGTCAGTCCAACCCCCAACGCCAGCTAAGCCTCTCGTCAGCACTCTGAACTACTGGCCTCTCTTTGTGCCAAAAAACACCAAAAGCAGCTCGATTGTTGTCCAGGAGCAACAAACACCTCCTCGTTTTCCTTCCTAGCTTCAATTCCTGTTCTATTTTCTCTTCCTCGTGTGTTCTATCCTCCTTAATTCTATCCTTTATGATGCTGAGAAAAGGTTTAAATGAACTGGAATTAAGTTCATGCAGTTTCTATAACTTAATAAGCAATAATAATTCTGCTTAAATCATTTGATGCCTCTCAAAACTTCATTTTAAAGAAAGTCAACTTGTAGCTTCTATTTTTTTTCCAGTTTAGGCTTCAAGATTATATAAAAACTAAACACCTCAATGCTATTCTGCTCATTCTGCTGTTTATTTTACCACCAGACAGTACTGCTGGGATGTACATATACAATACAATTTACCTGAATAATTTAAATTAGAAGGTTAAGACCCTGCAGTAACATATATTTTGTAGAAATGGATCTGATGAATTTAAATATTAATTTGAAGACCCTACAACAATACATAGTCTAGGAATTTACTTGACTCGTGAGGAACCTACAATATTATAAATAAATGTATATAACTTAATAAGCAATATTAATTCCACTGGTTCAAGTTAGAAATGCTTAAATCATTTGATTCCTCCAAAACTTGATTTTAAAGAAAGTCAGCTTATAGCTTCTATTTCAAGATTATACACATAAGAAATAAATATCTTAATAAATATCTCAAAGGTTTTCCCAATATCACACAACCCTTATGTACACACACACACACACACCTGCACACACACACACACACATATAAATGCATATTAAATTAATGTGTACACGTTGTTTAAGTGCTTCCAAACACTTTCCTTGTTTCCTTCTACTCCATCAAACCTTTGACTCTTTGTGTTTTTAATATGCATTAATATTTTGAGTGAATGTTTGTCTAAGAGAGTCATTGTGTCTAAAAGATAAAACTAGTATCAAAATATATTTTGGACATTTTCTTGTGATTTTGTTTAGTTTTTAACTAATTTGGGAAAGGTTTTGAACCATTACAGACATGTTTTGAGTATTATTTTTGTAAAATTTTCAGCCAATTTGAATTTTTTTTCTTCATTTTGTCAAAGCTTTGGGGGGTTTGGATAATAATTTTGGAGAAATTATGAGACATTTGAACCATATTTTAGTCATTTTTGACATCAGAAAACAGAAACATCCAGGATACCAATGATCGTTGGATGTTAAATTATCCCTACCACTTATTGTGCCAATTTCGACTCGTTTTGTTTTGATTTTGCCTTTTTTTTGTGGTGATTTTGTGTTTCTTTGTGGTAATTTCTAGCACTTTGTGGCAATTTTGAGTCTTTGCCTCTTTTTGTGCTGATTTTGTGTCTTTTTGTTGTAATTCAGCATTTATTTTGGTAGTTTCTGCCCTTTTTATGATGATTTCTCTTGTTTTTGAGGCATTTTTTTGTCTTTGGAGTAATTTTGCCTATTTTTGTGAGGATTTAATGTCTTCTTTGTGGTAAAAAATTCTCAGATTTCATCTTTATATTGTGACACCTGGAGTAGATGTAAAACAGATGTGGTTTAGGTTTTTATCAGAGCTCAAATATGGTTTTCAATCCTGAAAATTTCACATGCTATCTGCTGATGAAGTTCTGATGCTCAGAAATGATTGAAAAAGTCCATTAAAAACTGATGAATTTGGACCCACCTCTATGTAATGTAAGATTCTCTAACTCTGGAAATATTCATAGTATGAAGGTAAAACTTTGTAAGACTTTAGTAAATATACTAAAGTTACTGTAGATGAAGAATCAGCTGGTTCTGAGGAGTTTAGATTGGGACTTTTCTCAGATTTTATATCTGTGAAAAGACTGTGTGTCTTTAAGAAATAATTTTACCAAAGTTAAATGGACCCCCCCACTGGTTAATAGTTGATCTTCATTGCACAACTAAACAAAATCAGGTACATTAAAGCCAGAT
Source organism: Amphiprion ocellaris (assembly GCF_022539595.1). Lineage (NCBI taxonomy): Eukaryota > Metazoa > Chordata > Actinopteri > Pomacentridae > Amphiprion > Amphiprion ocellaris. The sequence continues at coordinate 33,036,215 of NC_072776.1, read as the reverse complement.
TTCATTTTGGCAACACGTAACCCAGTTTTCCCTGAAGCTTTCTGTGCAAATGCACTCACAGATCACTGTATTAGCAAGTCCGAAGCCAACGAGGGCTTGAAAAAACAAACAGAAACGTTGCGAGATGCGAGGAGCCGTCTTCCTGGAAATGTCAAACTTGTCAAGAGTCTGACAGGTGTTTTAAGGATCTTTGCATATAAAACACAGATGGTCCCGACCTTTGATATGGTGAGCTTGTTGTGTTAGCGTCTCCACCCGTAAGTGATGGATCGATGGCAGGATGTGAGTGGAATGAATGCCGCAGTGTCTGAGGACGAAACAAAACGCCCCGAGAAGTTGTTGAAGCGTTTTAAAACAGCGCTGGAGTGCAGTGATGCTAAATTAGATTCTCCCACTCTTATTGCATTACGGCACTCGAATTGAATTTACTCTAATATCTTCAGTAAGAAAACCTGGCTTCCTCAGAGATGTCTGTCTTTCTGTGTGAGCTGGTTTTTTTTTCTGGACTTTTTGGCCGTGAAGGTGAAGCCAAAGGGCCGAACCCGCCATGTCGGACCTCCACGGGGAGCTGTGGCTGTTAGCTGCTCGGAGAGGAGAAGGTGCAAATTGTGTTAATCCACAGCTGGCCCTCGATGCTTAATGCCGCCGAGTGGAGACGTAGCTCCAGGGGGAAGTCGTACTGGAGGTGCTGGACCTTCAGCTGAGTGGAAAACCTCTTCCACATGCTGGTGGAGGTTCTGGCCCGAGGCGGCAGAACCAGCACGCCGCGCAACATGTGGGTTGAATTGGCGAAGGTGTTATGATGCCCTGGCGAGGCTCCGAGCTCCTCCACCTCCATCTCTACTGAGTTTATTATCAGACTAAATACAACAGAGTGTGTGGATGGGGTCGCAAATTCATGCAGGCCTCCGTCTGACTCCCAACCTGCGGTACAAATACCACATAATGTGTTTATTTATGTATTCATTTAGTTTTTGAGCTGGAAAAAGAGCACAGTCGTGGTAGAAATGGCCTGCGTTGGCCCTGATGAAGTTAAAAGTCCTGCAAATTTCCAGCAATAAAGCAGCACAATGATTAAATAAGACAAACAACAAAAGTCAGTTATCTAAAGTGGATCAAATGGGCCCTATTTACATTAGCTGAGAGGAGTCACCAGCTGTAGTTAATCAAAAACACTTACAAGAAGTTAAGAGGCCATTAAACTAAGAAAATTTGATTACCACAGCTTTTTACATCACCAAAACTTTAAATTCAAGTTGCTGTGTGTATATTTTTGACCCAGGAGATGTTGTTATATTTCCAGAAGACCTTTAATAAATCAATAAAAGAATCTAAATGTTTCTTGTTCACAATTGTAAATGGAGCATCTGAGAATAGATGCTGTAGAGCCCAGTGAGACAAACTGGTTCATTTAACAAAAAAGGGTTTCAAGGTATGAGAAAAAAAACTCTTTGTTCATGTTATAGTTTTGATTCTGAAGTACAAATTGCAAAATAAACTTTTAAACCATTTGAAAATATGTTGCAAAGCTGAACAGGCTACTTCAAAGTTATTCTCGTGTTTTAGTTATTGGGCTTAGATATACATAAATCCATTATACTGGGACTTATTTAGATCTACATTAGACTGCTGTATGAAAAGTCCCTTTTTAAAAATGTTATAACTTTTATTTTAATGGTCACTTTTTGGAATTTGAACTGGAAACAGTTAAACAATTAGCACAAATGCTAATATTAATTCTAGAATAGTAGAATAAACAATTATCAATTATTGTAAATAATTTTAAACAAGGTAGAATAAATTAGTTTAAAAACATGAAAACATTCTTAAAACAAGTTATTTTGGATTGCAATATGGGTCCAATCCATCAACCAACAAGCTAACCAACCAACCAACCAACCAACCAACCAACCAGTCCGCCAACGAGCCAACCAACCAGTCAGCCAACCAACCAACCAACCAAACAGTCAGCCAACCAACCAACCAACCAACCAACCAAACAGTCAGCCAACCAACCAACCAACCGGTTCGCCAACCAACCAGTCCGCCAACCAGCCAACCAACCAGTCAGCCAACCAACCAACCAGTTCGCCAATCAACCAGTCCGCCAACCGACCGACCGACCAGCCGACCAACCAACCAACCAACCGACCGACCGACCGACCAGCCAACCAACCAACCAACCAACCAACCAACTGACTGACCAACCAACCCTAAAGACATGCACACAAACCACAAAGACACACAAAATTAACAAGTTAGGACACAAATACACCAAAATGGTCACAAAGACTGGTAAAATAAACAAAACTAGACAAACAATATCCCAAATATAACACAAAAGGTCCAAAATGGAACAAAAGCAACCATACAGAGACAAAAAATGAACAATATGAGACACAAAATAACCAAAATGGAACAAAAACAATTGTTAAAAGATGAACAATTGCACAATTCAGCCACAAAATGTCTCAAATGTGACAGAAAAGAATCACAATGGAAGAAAACCAACCATAAACAGATGTAAGATGACCACAGAGAGAACAAAATGAGTAACAATTGAACATTTCTACAAGTTTTGGCTCTTTTACATGAGAAATCCTTTTTCCATTTTGTATTTTCTAGCTGGCAGAGTTGTCTTAGAAAGTCCTCTGTTGTGTTTTAGGGAGTGTATAACTGCAGTGGAAAGTGTTGTTCAGAGCGCTGAAGTAAAGGCGAAGCAGCGAACACATCAGTGGCTGTAAATGTCATGTAGCGGCTGATTGATGGACGTCCAGAGCATTTGATGTCTGCTAGAAGATCTGAGTGTAACTTTAGTCTGCAGTCACGCCATCAGCCTGATTCAATCCATGCACGGCAGACTGGAGGCTGCGTGTTGTGTTAAAGCACTATTTGTGCTTCACTTTCCCTCCAGAAATAAAGGAGCTGCATGTCATGATTTGTGTGAAGGATTCATTTCTCCCTGAAGTGTGCTTGAAGCTCCAATGAGACGACCATGAACTCTTCTGCGGCTTCCTTCGAGACATTAACTTTCACTTTGGTTTTTCCTGTTGCACATAAACACCGTTTCCTCTTCCACGTTTCTTTTTATAGTCTGAGTTTCACTCTTTTTGTGGTACATGTCAGATTGTTTTCTTTATTTAAATTACCAGAGACTGTCTGGAGTTCAGGGTTGAAGGAAGATGATGTCTTCAAATGCAAATTTACTAATAAGGCTTGTAGACTAAAGTGATTTTAATGAAATGATTTTTAAGCTTAGATTTGGCTAATTTTCCCAATGGAACACTATGTTACCCATGACTAATTTAAGGACCACTGGGAAGTTGAAAATCAGATATATTTTTCTATTTTTACAGTTTCTAGCTCCAATAAATTTGTTTACTAAAAGTCATTTTCATCTCTTGAAAGTAGGGTTTCTAAGTTGTTTGTGTTTAACCGAAACCAGAAACCCATTGTTGACTAGAGTTGTTTATTGTTGCTGAAGTGTCAGTTTTTTACATCAAATGATTTGTGTCCAAAACAAATAATATCTATTTTGTTGTAGAACTCAATTTTTCTACATTTCACAAGGCTAAGTTTGATATCTTTGACTTGTCTGTACATGTTTGTGTATTCAGAAGTTCATGGTGATTCTTTGTGGTAATTAGTTTGGTTTTATTCCATGCGATGGATACATATTTAATCCTTTCTAAGGTAGTTTATCATCAGTCGATACATTGCAGACCAAATCACAAAACGACGTGCAGAATATTGTTCCTATTTTATGCGCAAAAAAGTGCTGTAGTTTTAGTTTAACCCCTTGAACTCCAAGCACTTTCTGGGCATGTTTCACACATTTTTCCTCATCGTTGACTCATTTTTCACTACAATCTAAAATCCTGCAGCTCTATGGAAACAGAACAACCATGAAGGAGGACAGAAAACTCGTAAATAAATACCTTCTGTGCATTTTGATGCTGTTAGAAAGACGTAAATTATAAAAAACAAAGAAAACAAAGTTGAATTTGTTTGATTATTTTATAAAATGGAAAATAAAACAGGCATCAACATGGTTTACATGCTGTAGATCAGGGATGTCAAACATGATGTCTAATCCGACTTTGTAAAGTGTAAAAGTGACAGAAAAGACAACTGCAAGTTGTACATTTGTAAAACTATAAAATTATTTCTAAACCATGACAAATTGTTTTGATCATAAAGTAAAATACTACATTGTTCATTGTTCTTTTGTCATTTTGTGCCTCGTTTTTGTAATGTTTTGTCTTGTTATTGTTGTGTATTGTTTTTTTGTCTGACATTTGTCGCTTGTCTCATGTTTTTGTCATTTTGTTTCTCGTTTTTTTCTCGCTTGCATTGTTTGTCTATTTTTTGTCACTCTGTTTCTCGCCTTTGTCGTTTTGTGTCTCGTTTTTGTAATATTTTGTCATCTTTTTGTCATTTTTTGTCATTTTGATCATAAAGTAGAATACTATATTGTTCATTTCCACATGACTAAATGTTTTGTTCCTTTGTAGACACTCTGAAAAGTGTAAATGATAAACTGAAGCATAATGTTGTTGAAATTGAACTTAATTTTCTTCAGAAATTTCAGGGTGTTCATAATGTTTTGTAAGAAGTTAATTCCTTAAATGTGAACATTTTCAGAATTGTCCTATTTTGCACTAAAACAAAGGAGAAAATGAGGGGTTGTGGTTATTTATAGGATATTATGCTGTGATTTTACTGGTCTGGTCCACTGGAGATCAGAACTAAAAGGTATTTGACACCCCTGCTATAGATATTTTACTACTTACATTTTACTTTATCCACTTTTGGTTAACACTGCCTGCAGTTCAGCCCAGTTCCACCGTTTTTTTCCCCCAGAATTTTTGTCACATGACTGTTGGTTTCAGCCGAGTCATGAAATGAATTCACTGATACACTGAGGAGCGCAGAATTTAAAATTTTTTACTAAATGTGGTTAAGGGAGATATTTTATTTGTGTAAAATTTTTAACTGAGGCATGTAGACTAAGTAGACTATTCAAACTGAACATCTCAAACCAGATATTTTGGGATGAACATAAACTGTTCCTCACAGTTTAAAGAAAGAGAAGCAGAGTTTTATTGTTGAGTGTAAATCTGTGCTGACAGGCGGCCATGACAGTTGGCAGATCTTTGTGTTGTTGCAGTCGACCTCCGTGTTGTTAGACTGTCCTGTCATCTCCTATTAACACTAAATATCATCCGGTGTGTCATGGATTGCTAATGTGAACGTTGCATCAGACAACACTGAATCGTCCTGAAGGCACAGTGTTTCTGTGATGCTTCACAGCTGGTCGTACTGAGCAGCTACACTTGGCTCCACTGCAGCTTTATGGAAAAAAGAAAACATTTTCTCCGCAGTTTTCTGCCTCAAATATTTCTCAAGTTGAGTTCCTGTGCTGCTCAGTTTTAGATATCCGTAAAATTACACTTTTATTGAAGCCAGGAACAGTGAAGACAGACAGAATTTAGAAATTTTCAGCTTTCTCTGCAGTTCCGTAGAAAAAATGAATCCGCTCTAAATTGTTTATTGTTTTTTCCCTGTTCAAGAATTTTCCAAGAATAAACAGTTTGCACCAGATCTTTTTAAAACCTAAATATTCTGAACCCCTCTCAAGCCATGACATAAACTTCAGACTTCTCGGTTGAACTGGAGGCAGTGTGTCACTCCCAGTTTCTTTTTATAGGCTGCTTAAGTTTTGCTTTTCTGTGCTAAATGTCAGATTGTTCTTCAAAGAAATCCAACTTTCTTTTTTGTATTAGTGTTAGGGTTATGATTTATGCCATTATATCTGTGTCATCCAGCACAGAAGACATTTCTGAGTTTCCTCTACTTCTAGTCGTGGCTGTTTTGTTTCCATAGAGGTGCAGGAGTTTAGATTGTGGTGAAAAATGAACCCACAGTGAGTTAGAATGAAACAGGAGTTTGGAGGGTTAAAAAGCAGCATCTATGAGGTTAAACTGTGATGAAGAAACGACTGGTTTGGATCTTTTCATAAGTTGAAGTGTTAGAATCTTCATCTCCATCTTAGGCTTTTATTTTGCTAAATGAAGCTGCCACCACCACTGTGCTGTTCACGTTGCAGCTTTCTTTGTCTATAATTTTGCAGATCAGAAGATTTCCTCGTGGTCTGAAGTGATAAATAACACATTGGAGAAGATGTGAACGATATTTCAGTGCCGTGGTGTTTGCAGTTTGATGGGAAAAGTCTGTCGGCTGCAGCGACTGTTAGCCTGTTGTCTTTCTGCAGAATAATCACTTATAAATAATGTTCCGTAATAAAAAAAAGAAACCCTTTGAAGTTTGGGGGGGCAAAAGCTGGACTTTTAATATCTCTCTTGTCCTCGTGCCTGGCTGTGTGAACCCTTTTACTGGGGTGAATACTTGCCTCGGGGACATTTAGATTTTATGAAAATCAAAAAGACACATAAAAAGTCATGATGTGCAGCCCTTCTGCTTCATAATATGTAATAAATACTCTGGAATGAGCCTTTGTGATCATTGGAAATCCAGCGAGCTTTGATTTAATGCCTCTGTGAAATAAGAACGGCTTTTTTCTTTTTCTTTCTCTTCCACAGTTTCTCTTCTTTCCCGCTCATCATCTGAACACTTTTCATGTGTCCTCATTCGGAAAAGCTTCACGTCCAATCAGCTGCTGCCGAAACGTGAATCCGCTGTGACATTTTCTCTAATCAACTCTCTCCGAGACTCCACTGCAAATTATGTAAATCGCAGCCCAATAATGTGGCCAGTTAGAATCAAACCATGTCTGCTGCTGTTTTTTTTTTTCTGTTTGCATCTTGAGGGTAGCAGAAGGACAAAACCTGAATATCCTACAGGACTGTGTTGCCAATATTCAAATTGCTTGTTCTTGCTCACATCTGCTGCTTCTTTCTTCTCTTTGCTGAAATGTAGAGGGTTTGAAACAGAGCCAGGCAGGTATGCTCATTTACGGCTGGATGCATTATGTGTGCAGCCACAGCAACATGCATGCAAATACTGACAAACTTGGCTTTTTTATGGCTGAGCTCTTTGTTTGTCTGCTTAAATTTTGAAGCCAGAGACAGAAAAGTCTCAGATTTGTGCCGTCCAACTCAGAAAACAACGTCATCTGGGATTTAACTGGGAAAAATCTTGATTTTATTTTTGTTATGTGGTCCAAAGAGAAAGTCTGGGAACTTGTTGCAGATGCGTTACTGTGCTGGTTTCAGTGTTTTAAATCTCAAAGTTACAGGATGTGACAGGAATAAGAACTCTGGACAGATAATGCTTTGGAAAACATAATGTTGGACACATTTTGGTGAGAAATAACCAAATAAGACATACAATAGCTCACTGAAATCACTATAAACACATTTGAACCTTCATAGCAGGATGGAATATACAATATTTTGGTGCTATTTAGTGTCTTTTTTTTTTTTAATGGTTTCAAGTAGAAATGAGTGTTTTTCCCTGCTGTTTCTTTATCAGGGTGCAAACACATCTTTATAAACCCCAACGGGACAATTAAATGCATTAAGATGCTGAGAGACAATCTGTAAAATTATAAAATGTCAAGTATTTTGACAAAATCACACAACGTTCCAATGGTTGATGGTAGAACGAACAGGATATCCAATATTTTGGGGCTGTGTAGTATCTTTTTTAAGGGTTACAAGTAGAAATCAGTGTTTCTTCCTGTTGTTTCCTTATCAGTGTCCAAACACATCTTTATAAACCCTCACAGGACAACTAAAGACATTAAAATGAGGACAAACAATCTGTAAAATGGTAAAATGTGCAGTCATTGACACTTTTATTAACTGGAATGTCGATATTAGTCAAGTGCCTTGACAAAATCTTACAATGTTTCAATGGTTAATGGTAGAACAAAGATGGTAGAACAAAGGGAATATCCAATATTTGATTGTGCAAATCAGTGTTTTTCTCTGGTTGTCTTTTTCAGGGTGCAAACACATATTTTAAACCCTAATGAGACGCTTAAAGGCCTTGAAATGCTGAAAACAATCTGTAAAATGGTAAAATGTCCAGTCAGCGACAACTTTATTAACTGAAATGTCAATATTAGTCCAGTATTTTGACAAATTCACAAATGTTTCCATGGTTGATGGTAGAACAATGGGAATATCCAATATTCGGGTGTTGTTTAATGTCTTTCCACAAAATTACAAGTGCAAGTCAGCATTGTTTTCTAGTTGTAGTCCTTATCAGGGCACAGACGCATATTTTACACTCTAAGTGGACACTTGGAGTCCTTGAAATGCAGGGAAAACAATCAGTAAATTGGTAAAATGTGCAGTCAGTGACACTTTAGTTAACTTTAATGTTGATAAAGTTGAGTCTTTTGGCAAGTTCACATATTGTTTCAACCCATTTACATGGTTTGAATCATAGCAAATGATGTGTTTAAACTTTGTGTTTATACTATTGTTACTGCACTTTTCCAACCAAACCGCTGTCATTTGGAGGCATCAGTTCCAGCAGGTCTATTAAAAAGCCACACTCAAAACATTAGAAGGCTGCAACTAATTATCTGTTGATGTAAAAGCAAAGAAACAAATAAATATCAGCACTGTTAATATGCTTAGTGTAATTGGTTCCTGGTGGAAAAAGACAACATGAGGCTACCTTGGAAACTCATTAAACTGGGTTCATTCAGGGGAAGCAAGAAAACATTTGGGCTAAATGATGGAGGAATAACACGCCTCATTTCAGAGACTAATTCAGAGTTTGGAGGCTAAAAATAGTGAATATAATGGATTAAAAGTGTGAGATTGTAACATGAGCACCAGCAGACAGAGAGATGTTGAAGAAAGCAGTGATTTTAACTCAAGTTCAGGTGTTTGTGGCAGTAAAAAAAAATAAATAATATTAAGAAATCAGTGTTTGTGCTGCTGTTCAACTAATCTAAGGATGATGAAAATCAGACAGCTGATTTGTGGCAGCTGCACATAAAGAGAGAAAGTCGCCAATTCTGAGAGTTAAATCAGTCCGAGGACAACTAGAAAAATATATTTAGCAGTTTAAATTCAGCTATAGAATTGCATGTGTTGTTAGAATGAACTTTATTAGACTAAATTAGCTAGTTATTTCATGCTAACATTTTGACCTGTACAGTGTAAATAGAGAAGCTGCAGGTTCTGGATGTGCAGGAAGGATGATAAAAATAGGATTTTCCACATTTTCCAAGATTAAGAACAATTGCACAGTGTCTGGTCAGTTCTAAAGGCAAACATTAGTAGCATTTTATTGCACATAAACTGGTGCAAAGTTGGTCTAGAATGTACTTTCTTGCCATTTGAGCACATAAACATGAAGTAAATAGGCTTTTCTGTCAGTAAATGTTTGGATTACTATCCATATTAGAATAACATGCCTCATTTAAGAGACTAATTTCAGAGTTTGGAGTCTAAAAATAGTAAAATTCATGAACACAAGGATGGCAGACAGATGTTGAAGAAAGCAATGATTTTTACTCAAGTTAGTGAGTTTCTAGAGGTATAAGACAGAAAAAATCATTGTTTTTGCTGCTGTCCAACACTAATCTGTCTCAGAATGATGAAAATCACACACCTGATTTGTGGCAGCTGCACGTAAAGAGAGAAAGTTGCCGTTTCTGAGAGTTAAATCAGTCCGAGGACAACTGGAAAAATATATTTAGCTTAAAGGGGCCGAGCGGGAAGTAAATATTTTTACTGGGTTTTTCCATGTAATGATATGCAGCAGATGTGGAACGAGAGGAATCACTTTACTGACTGAACGCCGACGTAAAACCAGAAAAAGTTGAGTATGTTTTACTGCCTTCTTGTATGTTCGAACTCAAGACCTTTCATCCGTAAATAACTGGTTTTACAGCAAAAACTCGCTTCAGTCAGATCTGGCCTTTGATTGTCTGGTTTGGCAGCAGGAACTGAAGATTTGCTAAACTCCCAACTGGACAAATTGTGGGTTTTTTCTCAAGACTAGCTCTCTTTGTCTTGCATGTGTTTCTGTTTGCATTCGTGCACGTGTGTGTGAGCGACTCAGCCAAAACAAGGCCTCTGAATTTCCCCTCCGGCCGTCCCCAAAACTTGTCAATCACCTCCTCTTTTAATTCCAACAAGCTGAGCGGCTCCCACGCTGCAGCGACGCCTCCTCGCCATGGACTCTAACGCCGCCTCTGAAGCCCAAAATCATGGAAGCACGGCACACACACAAAAAAAGACAAATGAATAGTGGCGCCGCATTAACGTTGCACATTTTCTGTTTGATTCAACAAAACATTAAATCCACCAAAATAAAGGCAGATCAGATAACAAACGGAGAGTGTTTGTGTGTCGGCAGGATGAAGTGTGATGTCGGGGTGTTTCATTTTAGCAGCATTTTAAAAAGTCATGCAATCTGGCTTTTTATTGAAGAAAAACAATATTTCTAATGCAAAACAGCTTTCTGCAGTGTGATATAATCAAATCTTCCTGTTGGTTTTTAGAAAAACTTACATAACAGGTACCATAGTGTCAAAATAAAGTGGAATTTTCTCACACTGCTGGCAACCACAGATAAAATCAAGCTTTAAAATAAAAACTAATCACTCGGTAATAGGATTTTTATCTTATGCTGCAATGAGAAAGTATCCTAACCAGGAGTACAGTCTGCAAACACTACAACTCTGTGGCAACCAGCAGCTCCAAAGGTTAAACTGAGAGAATGACGAGGGAATTTTTCCCAATTTCCTGGTAAAACACAATATATGCACAGTACTTTTGGTGTACTGGTGTGAACCCTGTAGCTGATAGAATACTGATTAGAACGTTCATTATTCTATTGGTATTTATTACAGAGAATATTCAATCAGTAACATTCATTTCACTTTGAATAATTTCAAAATGAAACAGATTTCCATGCATCTTCCAGAATCGAACAGTGAATGAAATAAGGTTATTATTTATAACATGCAGCTGTCATATTATCAACAAGCAGCTGAATCACTGAGTGGTAAAATAACAGTTCTGGTCCGACAGAATCATTTTAGATCAATACAGTATCAAGACGATTGGCTCAAAGTTAAGCAGGCGATCACTGCATTACAATATCAACCAACCAACTAACCAACCAGAGCCACTGACCAACCGACAAACCAACCAACCAGAGCCACCGACCAACCGACAAACCAACCAACCAAACCCACCGACCAACCGACAAACCAACAAACCAATCAACCAACTAACCAACCAACTAACCAACCAGATCCACCGACCAACCGACAAACCAACAAACCAATCAACCAACTAACCAACCAACTAACCAACCAGATCCACCGACCAACCGACAAACCAACCAATGAACCAACCAAACAACCAACCAGTCAAACCCACCAACAAACCAATCAACCAACCAACAAACCAGCCAACCCACCAATCAACCAACCAACAAATAAACATACATATGATTATTGTCATTTTTTTTTGTAAGTTTGGCCAAGTTTGAGTCATTTTGGATCAATAAACCAACCAGGTGGCATGTTAACTTTTTTAATAAAGCGTGAAACATGATGTAGTTGGACAGATTTGGTCCCTACTGGACCATTTATTAGTCATTTTGGACATGTTTTTATCACACTGGACAAATATTTGGACATTTTGAACAAGTTTCAAGCCTGTTTTTTCAGGTCTTTCCCACTTTTGACAGATTATAAGTCATGTTGGATAAATTTTAAGTCAATTTAGCCATGTGTTGCTTTGGGCAAATTTTGGTACTTTTGGACCATTTTTGAATCAACTCAAAGTTAAGCATACAGTCACTGTATTATAATATCTTATACACAAATCAAAGGCAATGTTCTCTGTTTGGCTGTTAATGTGATCTCCTTCCTCTCCTGCATTATTTAAAGTAGCAGCACTTTTTGCCATAATATAACATTGTGGTTTACATTTTAACAACACCATTCTCTTAAATGAAGTAGGTGTCAGTCGATTGGTTCATTTTGTGCAAAAAAGAGTCAAATGTTGAATCTGAAGAAGAAAACCTTGTCAACAAAGAAAGTCGAGAACCACTGTTGAGGTATTTATTATCTCAGAGTGGGGTTTAGGTTTTGTTTAGCTGGATAACTCAAAGAAAGCCTGGATACCTTGTAAAAACCTCTACAAAGTGACTGATTCCGATGCACTCAGATCTCAGGAGGAGACAGAGTGAGAACAGGACGGCGTTGACAGATTTATATGTTTAGTCGGATGTTGTGGCTCCTCTCGTGTTTCGTACCTGCAACCTGCCCCTCGGTTTCCACCTGTTATCCTCAGTAGGGCGCCCCCACCTGGCCACCCAGCCGCTGCACTGACAGGTGAAGACAAAGATCCTGCAGAGAGCGAGGCTTTGCACTCGGCATCAGGTTTAACAAGCTGTCACCAGGCTTTAGGGAGTAAAGGAATGATGGGGAGTCTGAATGTACTGAACACTGGAGCTCATGTACACGTGTGAGCAGCTCAGAAACACTGAACCTGTTTCCAGTTAAAAGCAGAAGCCCCACAACAAAGGCCTGAGCTGGGGGAGTCGTAACGAAGAGAATATCATTTTTCTTCGGCCTCTGTGATCTGCCGTTCTTACGTTTCACTTTCAAAGCTCCGTTTTCTGGCAGAAGTCCTTCGATCCGCATCTCTGGTGGAAAGAAAAAGTTCTGCCCTCTGCTTCTCCTCACCTCTCTTCTTCCAAAAAAGAAATAAAGAGAAGAAAAATGTCTGCCTGCTTGCCACGGCTGATAAAAGAAGCCTGGATGTGTTTGAGGCCATATTTCTCTGTCAACCTGGATCTGAGCAGATCCTGCAGTAATCCTCCGACAGCCTGTTTAAGGCTCGTGGCTTCCTGGTAGAGATCTCTTTAGGAATGAAGCTTTTTACGTTCTCTTCCAGGAATTACTGGAGATGAACAAAGTTGATGTTGTGAAACTCTTTAGGGAAAAAAGTTGCAAAGAAATACAACTCAATACCTGGACTGTTGGCTACTACACTTGAATGACAGAACTGTGCAATAAAATCCAATAATTCTGGGTCCAGCAGGACTGTTTTTATTCTATACTTTTTAATATTTCAGCAATTTTGCACCTTTATTGTAAATACCACAAATTTTTGCACCTTATTTCTGCAACCAGCACCATTTACAAGTTAATTCCAAGTTCTTTTGCACCTTGGTTTCCTTATTTTTTTCTTAAATGTAACATGTGTGGCCTCCTCAATAACTTGAATTTCCCCAAGAAGATGAGTAAAGAATGTACCAACCAACCATCAACCCCATCAACCCACCATCCCACCAACCAACCAACCAACCAACCAACCAACCAACTGTCCCACCAACCAACCAAACCACCAACTGTCCAACTCACCAACCGACCATTCAACCCACCGACCAACTGTCCCACCCACCCTTGTACCAACCCACCAGCCAACCTACCCATCAACCATCCCACCAACCAACCAACCAACCAACCAGCCAACCAACCAACCAACCAACAACCAACCAACAACCAACCACAATTAGGACACAAATAGTATATTTTTGAAAAACAGGAAAACATAACAATACAATGTTATTTGTTTTAGTAAATCAGTTTTGAAAGAATGTGAAAATACATTTGCAATGTAATATAATTTTAAACAAATATTCTTTTTTATTCTTTTATAACAAAACATACCGTAGTACCTGCTGAGGTAGATTTTAACAAAGGCTTGCCAAAAACTGCTCTGGAGAGACCATTCTAGTTGGATAAAAGTTCAAGTATTTGAGAAGCATAACATGGTCTTAATGCAGCCAACTTTATATAAATACAAAACAGTATAGTTTTAGATTATTTAACAAATCTTGTGTTCTCCACTAATAAATGCAGAACTTCTTATATTTCTTGTCCCCCAAATCAGCAGCTTGCTGGAAATTGGCCAGTTGCCACTTTCTTACCCACAAAATCCCCTTAAAACGTTCACAACTCATCACAGCATCGCCACAGCAGTCGCTCTAATCAGTGCACCTGTCAACAAGAAAATCATCCCAACTTGATTTTTTGAAAACATAACTTTTATTTTGCCACAAATACAGAAATCAGAATAGAATGTCTTGTTCTAATTGAGCTTTATTGTGCACTTAACCTCTGAACTGACACCAGTACGCCAATAGACTCCGATAGTAGGAGAATGACTGTAAGAATAGCATTGGTGGACACATTCTTTTCTTAATATATTAACATATTTGCAGAATAATATGTGAAAACCAAGAAAAAGCAGAACTGAAGATTTGTAAAGATGCTTGTTACTTGTACAAATCCAAGTAACAAAATTATGTAGGAAGATCAAAGTTATATATTTAGCACACAGTCCTGTTTTTTCATATTGCAGACCTACCACAGATCAGAATTTACAGCAGAACTCACCTTTTCCAATGATATGATGCGTTTTTCTGTGTGATAAAGAGTAAATAATGGATTTTCTTTTCATTGCAAAGACTCAAAAGTTCTATTTTCTTTAGACGCCAAGGTGAAGTCACCTTTCAGGGCCTTTTAGGTAAGATTTGATTCAAAAATTTGCCTGATTTACAAGTAGAGCTACAATATGCCAATGGATAAAACAATTGCATTTGTTTTTGTCAGGCATTAAGCAAACATTTTCCTCAATTTGACAGTTAGACAGTGTTCCACTATCCTGGTTCTCATATTAACAGATTACACAAGGTATGTTTTTTCCTTCATATAAAGGTTAATCTGCACGTTTTATTCTTATCAAATGGTGGAAGATAATAGAAAATAGCCCAGAGCTCACAGGGTTAAATGGTAAACGTCAGTGTGTGATTTTTCCTGCAGTCCAGCACTTTGGTCTAGTCGACCACACGACTCTTCAACGGCGCTTGTATGATACTTATTGTGTGGACCGTTGAGTTTTTCCTTGAAGTTATGATCTCATGTGTTGAGCAGATCTGCGACTTTGACTCGATGCCCACGGGTTGGTGGTGTTTGGGGGGGATATTAGTCATTCAGCTGGTATTTATAGGCGGAAGGAAAAGCGGCTTTGATAGAGCGGACTCCAAGAAGAGATGTACTCATGTCCTCCACCTCTCGCCTCTTCCCTTCTTCATATCTTTTTTTATTTCCTATCAGACAATATGGGGAAACCTCTGAAGCTCTGAAGTGTGTGTGAGGAGAGAAATAAAGATCTGAGATGCCATTAAAATGTAAAAAATTCCCATTGAACTGCCTTGTAAAACTCTCATTGGACACTCAGGACTTTATCCAATTATCTGACATCCAATAGACGCAAAGTGGATGTTTGCTCGACTCGCGACGGCTTTCTGTCACGTTCTGTTGGACGACGTTTTGAGTCGGAGCTTTGAAAAGGATTCGACCATGTGTTACTGTTGTTACTGTTGTAGCCGCTGAAATCCATCTCACACGTGTCCGCCACAAACTGCCTGGTCGCCAGTTGTTGTCAGAGTTTCTCCACGGGGTTCTTCCTCGCGGGGTTCTCAACTTCTGAGGCTCTCACGCTGTTTTAGCTACAGATGTGGCCGTTTTACTGCTCCAGTGAGAAGTTACTACCAAGACGTGGCAAGAGGAAATGTTTGGAAGTCAGGCCGTCTTCTTGTATTTTACAGTAATTAATTTGGACAACAGAAGATTAATCACCTCTCTTATCACTGTACGAAACAAACAGGTGAACCAAATGTCCCATTAATAGTCTGAGCCAAGACATGACGACCTGAAAGAAATCACCTAAATGGAATGTACCCTTAACCCTCCTAATTACCTTCACATTTACAAACATCTTTTATCCTTGGGGTCAATCTGACTCCAGCAATTTAAACCTCCAGAAAATAATTTTAATTTAAATTGTTCCCCAAGTTTATGTGTCAGGTACTTTGTGTCTGTTTGTTGACTACCTCAGTAGCCCTTTAAATAAAACAACCCCCCACCTACTCCCCTCATTCATCTGGGATACCCAGTACACAACTATGGAGACATTTAGATCACAATAAAATCTCACTGACTGACCTACAATTGGAAAGAGATATCTTTGTTGTTTTAATGGCTTTATATTCTTTCAAAGTACATATTTTTTGTTATCTATAACATTTGGAATGAAAAACTATTTCTGTTATCAAGAACACTAACATGTATTGTTGTGAATTTCAAAAAGTTTAGGACCCTAAAGCTTTTTGAAGACTATTAAATTGCATGTTATAGTGACCTCAATATCATCCAAAACAAAACTGTGTAAAATGTTGATTTCTTATATGTTTTCTGCAGCTAGAAGCCTCAAAGAACACTGATGGTACAACATGTGTACAGGACACTGAAAACCTATCATCATGTTTATGTCATGTTTACCCAGTTGTCCTCATTAAATTAGGTAAAGTCATTAAATATGAAGCAAAGAAATGATGCCACTCATTTATTTAGAGAGATAAAACATTGAATTGGGTCAAACTGACCCCAAAGACATCAGGAGGGTTAATTAAACCTGTGCCAGAATATGCAAAAAGACCTCATATGTTGAAGAAGAACAAAAGACAGGAAATAAATGCCTGCAGATGAATATCATTCAGAAAAATCTGCTACACAGGCCGAAATTTACGAGCTTCTCACATCTTCTCTTTATCCATTTTTGAAAATCTCAGTTTGAGGCTTTTATAGCAAAACTCAGAAAAGTGTCAGATGCTGCAGCAGAGCCAGAGGAAAAAAACCTCACATCTCAGCTTTTTTCAGCCTGTTGTTCTGAATCTCCTGCTGCTCGACTTTCCAGCTTCATCCAGCGTTCAAACTGCACCGGCATCCCTACATCTGTGCTGCAGGTTGAAAGTCGAAGCTCCGCCGCATGTGGAGCATCAATCTGCCTCAGAAGTCTGCTGCACATGTGTCAGAGATGTATTGAGTGGCGTTAATATGTGTGTTTTCGTATACGTGTGAATAATACTGTCAGTGTTGGTGTGTGAGAGAGATACAGGATATTGATGCTGATGTAAGCTGTGATCAGAAAACACCAGAATACGGTGCTGTTGTTATGTAAAGTAGGTATTTCTCATTACTGTGGCTCATGTTAGGTGGACATTCAGGGAAAAAAGTTGCTCAGAACAGCTTGCAAATGGCATCTTTAGCCGCACAATTAGCACAAGCTCCCTGCAGCTTTCCAAAGAAAACAGATCTTTACATGAATCATTTCAAACATTTGTTTCCAGTTTGACTGAAGTTAAACAGAAATTAATCGCCTGGAACAAACATCTTGCTGACTGCATTAGGGATCATGTGGGGATACTAACCAGCTGAGCTAATTGCTGGTTAGTTTGTTCTTTTGCACTTTCCCTGCAGGGGATGGAGCCAGAACGATATCAGGACGTCCTGAAAGAAAACAAAAATCTGGAATTAGATCTTTGTCCACTGACGGATTGGCAGAAGCAGGCGGCAGTTTAACATTGCTGCAGCAGACTGGAGGATTTTTATTCTTTAAGTTGTTGAAGAACCAGCTGGAACTGGTGGTTAAATGAACTGCGCCTTTATTTTCTTGTTTCTTTTTAGGCTTTTCTTTATGAATAACTGTTATACTAAAAAAAAAGATAAGTGCATTTAGATAGTTTGAGGCTGAATACAGGAACCTAATCATTAAATCGTTGGTTGGTAGGTGGGACGGTTGAATGTTTGAATGCTTGGCTGGTTGGTTGAGATGGTTGGTGGGATGGTTGGATGGTTGAACGCTTGGTTGGTTGGCTGGTTAGTTGGTTGGTTGGTGGGACGGTTGGATGGTTGAATGCTTGGTTGGTTGGTTGGTTGGTTGGTTGGTGGGACAGTTGGATGGTTGAATGCTTGGTTGGTTGGTTGAGATGGTTGGTTGGTTGGTTGGTTGGTTGGTTGGTTGGTTGGTTGGTTGGTGGGACAGTTGGATGGTTGAATGCTTGGTTGGTTGGTTGAGATGGTTGGTTGTTTGGTTGGTTGGTTGGTTGGTTGGTTGGTTGGTTGGATGGTTGAACGCTTGGTTGGTTGGTTGGTTGCTTGGTTGGTGGGACGATTGGATGGTTGAATGCTTAGTTGGTTGGTCGGTTGTTTACGTCAATATAAAGGCAGCGATTATAAAATTATAATGGAATGAGTCAATATGTCCTAAACTAATACAGGCAGAAAAGATAGAGATCGGGTCAAAACATTAATAGTTGAAGGTTGCCTATCATTACAAAAAGTGCATCACTTTAAATCTTTATTTCCTTATCTAAATTCCTGTTTTCATGTCTAATAAATCAGTTAAACTTTTCAAACAATCATAATTTCAACCTCAGTGTTTCTCTTCAAGTAGCTAGAAGTTTCCTTACATCAGTAAAAAGGCAGCATTTCTAATTTCTAAATGTGTAAATATAACATTTGTACATTCTTTACATGGGAGATTTTGCATTTTATGGTTTTCTTATTGTTTATTTTTATTGACTGCACATATTTATCTGTATTTAACTGTACTCTTTCTGCTGTATCAACCAAATTCCCCCTCCATGATTATTAAAGTATTTCTATTCTATTCTATTCTATTCTATTCTATTCTATTCTATTCTATTCTATTCTATTCTATTCTATTCTATTCTGTTCTATTCTATTCTATTCTACAAGCAGAAAAGCTACAGATTGGGTCGAAACATGAGTATTTGAACTTTGTCCATCATTACAAAACCTTAACTGGGTAGAAACGCTGTCTTTTATCCCTTTCTGTCAGCACGAAGGTATCAAATTAGCAAGTCGGCGTCTAATTGGAACCAGTCGGGAGGTCAGAGCCGACTCATTTACACTGCTAAAGAGGATAACTGCTGTGAGAATCAGGACTCCCCCTGGAGGGAGAATATAAAACTTCCCTCCTCGTCCCGGTCCTCGAGGTTTGAGAGCTGGAGGAGATTGAAGGTGGCACCTGGAGCTGAGAGGAGCTCCGGGGGGACGAGGCCGAGCTCCAGGCGATCTGCTGCCGGTCCAGGTGAGGGATTGTCGGGGAAAGCAGACATGGCAGCTTCACTTCCTGTTGGCTCAGCGGTGGAGGCCAAATTAGAAAGAAACGAACAGAGAGGGAGAGCGGAGTCTTTCCTCATTCTTCAACCTCTGCTTTATCTCTCTATCTCCTCATTCCTTCAACCTCCCACTGGATCACTGAGCAGAAATATGATCCAGATGATGGCTGATCATTAGAGAAATCACCAGACAACCACTGAATGTGTGTCTTTTGATTTAGGGGTCAACGCTGATGTTTGGCATTTTTTAGATGATTGATTGATGTTTGTTTTGTTTTGTATGTTCGCACCGATAGCAGTTAGTAATCAAGAGAGCGATATTTGCAGCCAGTATACATTAGATGTGATGTTTTAGCAGCATGTGACATCAGAAAACCTGACATTCATAACTAGACCTCTTCATTAATAAGGGTGACTATAACTGAATATGTAAAGTAGAAACAGGACTAATTAAATCAGGACACTAACCTCTGTTTATGTGGGACGACTAACAAAAATGTTTCCGAAAGGACTTAAAATTAGACAAAATCACTTCAAGCTCTCTAATAGGACTCAAAACTTTCCCAAAGCAACTCAAAATTCTCAATTATGATCAAAAGCATTTCCAAAATGATTCAAAAAATCTTCAAAAAGGTTAAAAATGCTGTCCAAAATGACTTAAAATTTGACAAAATGACTTAAAATTCACTAAAATAGTCAGATTTTTTTAAAAATGGTGACAGAATTGTCCAAAATGACGAAAAAATGACTCCAAAAATTTCCAAAGTGATTCAAAATTCTCCAAAATGACTCAAATCATTACCAGAATGATTCAAAAAATCTTGAAAATGGTTAAGAAAATTTATCCAAAATGACCAAAATTTGAAAAAAATTACTCAGATTGTTTCTAAAGTGACTCAGAATTCGACAAACTCCGTAAAATATAAACAAGAGTGATTTAATTAGGACGCTCTCCTCTGTTTATGTGGGTTTGACTGACAAAGATGTTGCCAAAATCACTTCAAATTCTGTAAAATGGCCCAAAACCTTTCCAAAGCAATTCAGATTTTTTTTCCCAAACTTGTTAAAGAATTGAAGAACTGATAGATCACTGATCACAACATTGATTCTATTGGTGATTATTCTATTGGTAATTGTTACAGAGAATATTCAATCAGTAACTACACGGCTTCAACAGTGGTTTTTAATAACGTACAGATCAACAGGTTTACAGATAGAATCTGAATCACTCAGAGAATCATCAGGAAACCATTTGGTTAAAGGGAGACGGAACTCTGAACAGAACCTGATCTGGACCAGGTTAGCTCTGCAGTGTCAGTTACCATGGAGATATAACTCTGCAGCATCAGTTACCATGGAGATCTAGCCCTGCAGCATCAGTTACCATGGAGATATAGCTCTGCAGCATCAGTTACCATGGAGATCTAGCCCTGCAGCATCAGTTACCATGGAGATCTAGCCCTGCAGCATCAGTTACCATGGAGATATAGCCCTGCAGCATCAGTTACCATGGAGATATAGCTCTGCAGCATCAGTTACCATGGAGATCTAGCTCTGCAGCATCAGTTACCATGGAGATATAGCTCTGCAGCATCAGTTACCATGGAGATCTAGCCCTGCAGCATCAGTTACCATGGAGATCTAGCCCTGCAGCATCAGTTACCATGGAGATCTAACCCTTCAGCATCAGTTACCATGGAGATCTAGCCCTGCAGCATCAGTTACCATGGAGATATAGCCCTGCAGCATCAGTTACCATGGTGATATAGCTCTGCAGCATCAGTTACCATGGAGATCTAGCCCTGCAGCATCAGTTACCATGGAGATCTAGCCCTGCAGCATCAGTTACCATGGAGATCTAGCCCTGCAGCATCAGTTACCATGGAGATATAGCCCTTCAGCATCAGTTACCATGGAGATCTAGCCCTGCAGCATCAGTTACCATGGAGATCTAGCCCTGCAGCATCAGTTACCATGGAGATCTAGCCCTGCAGCATCAGTTACCATGGAGATCCAGCAGGTTAAAAGATCTTTTATGATGCTGAAAACACACTAATCTCTCTTCGTACTACAGAACTCTGGTCGATGTTTACAGAGAAGCTCTGACTGTTTTTTTGTGGACAGTTTCCAGACTTTTTCTTTTCCTCTTTTCATGTTTCTTTCTGCCAGTTACTTCTTTTTTCTCTTTTGGTTTCATCACACTCCTGAAAATTGAGTTCCATATCGTCGGCCAGCTGCTGTCTCAGACCATTTCAGCTCAGCCGTGTTACAAGTTTGCTGCTTTTTAATTATTATTATATTATATTTCTTTATGTTTATTTCCTCCTTTCATTTTCTTTTTATTATAACAAATCTTAGTAATATTTCAGGCTTTGACTCAACAAACACAACCGAGACTGTAGTTTTGAAGCACCTAGGGATCATAAATATTGTGACCAAGTTTAATAAAATAATCTTTAATGCTTTTTGCAGACACATTATATAATGTAGGTGGTAAATTACCTTCCAAAACGTCTGACTCACACAGCACAGGTGTTACTAATATCAATACAGCAGCCTTTTTACTGGTAAATGCTTCACTTTTCCTATTTTCACATCAGATCTATTTGATTGTCTTTTCAGTTTGGCTGATTTCTTCCATCATCATCATCATCATCATCATCATCATCATCATCATCATCACACAGTCACAATATTAAATTACAATAAACACACCATACATCAGATATTTCCTTCAGTATCTGGCAGCGTATGAAACATCCACAAAAACTGGAAGTACAAGTTTGTATTTTAACTTATTTTAAATAAACCAGAAGCACAGAGTCACCGTTTCTACTGTGGGAAAGTTTTCATGAACCGGATGAAGCTAAAACCGCAGCAGTGTTAGAGTTATAATAAAGAGATCAGGAAGTGTTTTTCTTTCTCTGTCAACAGTCTGTTCCTAGATGTTTTTCCTTCTTTTATTCACATCTACAACAACTTGACACGGTTCTGTATTTTCCTCTTATCTCCCGTCCTTTCCTGCTGGTGAGACACTGACAGTTTTCTTGTCTCTGTGTCCTGATGGCGGGTTTTTCTTGGCGTTGACGCTCACATGCGGATGACGGATTTGAAGCTACAGCCTTCAGCAGAAATCAACACATCAGGTCACATTATACGGTGGATTGTTTCATCCAAGACGATCCTCAGAGAATCAGCTCTTTAAACAAACATCAGGCCTGGTTAAATGGTGTTGACTTCATTTTCTTATTATGTTGACAACAGACAAGATGAAATCCATGATTTATAAATGGAGCAGCATATTAGGTTGTAAATACCTCAAACATATTGGAAGCAAAGTAGAAAAACCAATGCAGGAAATGTTTTTTTAAAAAATGATCATGAACATAAGAGACCTTATTTTTTCTACTTTAACTGTAATGATCGATCTGATGGTAGAGTTTTAGATGATTACATGTTTTTCTGTTTGTTTTGTTTTGTTTGTTACCATTGCTGATTATTAGTAATCAAGAGGCTGATATTTGGAGCCGATACACGTTAGATGTAATGTTTTAGCAGCATGTTATAGCAGAGAATCTGTCATTTATAACTAGATTTCTTCATCAGTAAGGGTGACTGTAACTGAATCTGTAGAACAGAAACAGGAGTGATTAAATCAGGACGCTTTCCTGTTTTATGTGGGATTGACTGACAAAAATGTTTCCAAAATGACTTAAAATTGGATGAAATGACTCAAAATTCTTGAGTCATTTCATTTATTTGGTAAATCTCATGGTAAATAATCAATTTCAGAGGTACTGAAGTGAAAATGCTGGATATGAAAGTGAAATCTCAATTTGGATGGTTGGTTGGTTGGTTTGTCGGTTTGTCGGTTGGTTGGTTGGTTTGTCAGTTGGTTGGTTGGTTGGTTGGTTTGTCGGTCGGTCGGTCGGTCGGTCGGTCGGTCGGTCGGTCGGTCGGTTGGTTGGTTAGTCGGTTGGTTGGTTGGTTGGGTTGATGGTTGGTTGGTGAGTTGATGGTTGGTTGGTTGGTTGGGTTGGTTGATTGGTTGGTTAGTTGGTTGGTGAGTTGGTTGGTTGGTTGGTTGGTTGGTTGGTTGGTTGGTTGGTTGGTGAGTTGATGGTTGGTTGATTGGTTGGTGGTTGGGTTGATGGTTGGTTGGTTGGTTGGGTTGGTTGATTGGTTGGTTAGTTGGTTGGTGAGTTGGTTGGTTGGTTGGTTGGTGAGTTGATGGTTGGTTGATTGGTTGGTGGTTGGGTTGATGGTTGGTTGGTTGGTTGGTTGGTTGGTTGGGTTGATGGTTGGTTGGTGAGTTGATGGTTGGTTGGTACGTTCTTTATTCATCCTTTTGGGAAAATTCAAGTTATTGAGTAGTTCACACGTTCCATTTTAAACAAAAATAAGGAAACCAATGTGCAAAAGAACTTAAGAATTAATGTGTAAATAGTGCTGGTTGCAGACAAAGTGTAAAAAAACCAATGACATTTCACACAATCTTTCTTGGATATTCCTTGCAGTTTTATTTGTGTAAACTCTTCAGATTGAGGCAGTTTTCACTTTGTCATCCAGTTTCTTGCTTTACTGTCACAGAAATACTGCAGTACATGAACATAATCCTGTTTACACAACAGCACTGTGGAGGCACAGACGGTCAAATTAATGGCTTTAACAGAAAGAGGAAAGTAGAATGAAGGAAACAATACCAAAGAGATCTTGAATAATGGTGAAAAAAACAAAACACAATGCAGATTTTTTAATTTGTTCTTGATCTTCACTTAGAATTATAAAAACGGCTAAAACTTTCAAGGTATGCAAAAATAAATCAATAAAAAAGTTGTGGCCTACGTTTCAGTGGTGCAGCAGACATGAACACGCTAACAGGCCTCTGACCTTGTTGTTCTGCTGAACATGGCAGTAAAAAGACGTGAAAACCTCGAGAGAGCCTTTAACGTCGACTTCTGAAGTTCATGATATAGAAACGTTAAACCCGCTGCTGACAGAGATGAGGGGATTAGAGAGAAGAGACTCTACGGAGCTACAGAACAGCTCCCAGCAGTAAAACCTGGAATGGAGAAAACATACATTCCTGCTGCATCATAGACTCTTTACAGAGTAGTTTGGGCCTTTCAGTCAAAAATTGAGACCCAAAAGCCCCAAGTTCACTGGAGTTACCTGCAAATGCACTACTAACATGTAAAACTGGTTACTGTGTTGTGTTATTTTGATCCTAATATAGTTCAGTAAGTTCAATTTCAACAACATTCAGCCTCAGTTTATCATTTCCACATTACAACTTCCAGACCGCAGAGTGTCTACAAAGAAACACAACATTCAGTCACAGCTATCTGGAACTGAATGATGTAAGATTTTACTTTATGATCAAAACATCAAAAGTCAGACAAAAAAAGACAAAAAAACAACAAAAACAAGACAAATCTGCTAAAAGTATCATCATTTTTAATAATATTTGCATTTATTTTCAAATTTTTTTCAGTTTTTGAGTGAAATTATGAGTTAAGTTAAAATTTATTGTTATTATTGAAGAGTGTTCTGTGTGTTTCTGTTAGTTTTTTTGTACATAAAGACATTTCAATAAATTGATACATAAAAGACACAAATTGTTGCATAAAAATTCACCAAATTTCAAGAATTGAAGTATTTGCCCCTTTTTTGGTAAATTTCTCAGCTGAGGGATCATGAAAAATTATCTTACTGTATTTACATCTGCTAAAATTGTCATTATTTTAACCATATCTGCATTAACTGTCACTGTTTTTTAATGAAATTGTAAATTAAAATGAATTACTGTATCAATCATGCCACCTGCACATTTACAGTTTACTCAGAAAAGGACAGAGAACGTTTTGCATGTTTGTTTTCAATAAATTGATGCAGAAAAGACACAAGTTGATGCGTAAAAACTCACCAGAATGCAGGAATTTAAGATTTTTCTGCCTCCCTAATGCTTAAACCAGTGTTTTTTTGGAAGTTTTTAGAACTGTGCTGATGCTTTGTTGGTGTTTAGGAGATTTATTGACTTAAAGAACAATGTAGGAGTAACAGCAGCTCTATGATTTTACAAAAACACACCCCTGTTACAGCTTCTCTTTCCTCCTCTGTCCAGCTTCGAGGCGTTTTTAAAGCTCCAACAAACTCCGATCTGGCCTTTTTCTTCTCCTCACCGCCGGTCTGGTTTCAATTTCTGGAAAATGAAGAGGCAGTGAGGAGGAGAGAGAAAGAGAGAGAAAAATTCCTGCCTTGTAAATCCATTATTGTGGAGGATACATCAGAAATCCTGCTTTAATCGTGGTGTTTGTGTGGGATCTACTCTCAATCCTCCACTACATGATCCCGCCGGCCGACCGAGGCTTAGCTGCACAAATAAACACAGTAACGGATCCACTGAACGTACAGCGACCAGAAGAGGCAGCAAAACAAAAGGCCCAATCTCTTCCAGATGGCACCGATAGATCACATTATTTACATCGCCTGCGTTCGGTTCCTACGGCAACGCTGACCCAACTTTTTTTCTTCCTTTTCTTTCCTGGGCCTTGATTAGCGCAGAAGATGGATCTGTTTGGTGGAAGAAAACGCTACCAGTGCACAGATGTGGTGTCACCTCTGCACATCTGGCTTCTCTTATGACATTCAATCCTGCAGCACTGATCAGCGCATCGTTTCCATTAGTGCAGCTCCGTTCACCCGTGAACCGTCTTCTGGATCCGTTATTAAAACCTCGGCTCTCCCGCTGCACTTTACGGCTAGTTAGCCTCCATTCGTGACCCCTAATCGTTTCTTTTCTTCTCTTTTTTTGTGTTTTTGTGGATCCGACCGGCAGGCGGAGACGTCTGCATGAGAAAAAACACCCATCTGGGGCTTTTTTTAATCACAGCGACGGTCAATTTGTTCCAATTCCCAGCAATAATGTGAATATAAGCACAATTTTTTAAGTAAAAACATCTCCTCTAAACTTGATCCTTCTCATTAATCTAAAATACTTTGTTCTTCTTCTTTCTACTGATGATATTTGGTGCATTAAAATGGAACAAACACACAACAGAACCGTAAAAATCCTCCAACTGAAGCTAAAGAAACAACAAAATGCATGTTCAACCAAAAAAACTACATTGATTTACCATTAATCAGCTTTTTCTGCTAATAACTGACAGTATAAATGCACGTTTTAAAGCTTGTCACTGATAGAAATTGAGTTGTTCCACCTATAATGTCAAAAAAAACATTTTAACAGTATTTAACAGAAATTTACTGTTATTTTACAGATTTTTTCAAGTCTTTTTAAGATACAGATAACATCTTACTATAACTTCTTTTTCTTGTACTACTATAACTTCTTCTTCTACTATAACTTCTATTATCACTTCTTTTTCCACTATGTCTTCTACAACTATAACTTCTTGCGCTACTGCCAACTTCTTCTACTACTATAACTTCTTCTACTATAACTTAATCTTCTTCTACTATGACTTCTTCTTTTTCTACTTTGTCTTCTTCTACTACATTTTCTCCTACTATGACTTCTTCTACTATATCTGCTACCAATACGACCTGAACTACTTCTTCTACTTCTATAACTTATACTTCTTCCTACCACTACTACTATATATTTCCTTCTTCTTGCCACTAATACTACCAGATCTTCTTCTTCTCCATCTTCTCCTTTTCCTTCTTCTTCTTCTTCTCCTTCTTCTTCTTCTTCTTCTTCTCCTTCTTGCTGCTTTTTGCTGCTTCTTGCTGCTTCTTGCTGCTTTTCTGCTGGAAGTCAACCCTTCAGGCTTTGGTTTCTGACTTGAACAAGAACAGTTTGGAGGATGTTCAGACCTGGTGATTCTCCAGAAAGTTTTCAGAGTTTGGTTTGTTGCTGCCAGTTCAACTGTATTGATGAGTGTGTTTGGGCCTCAACAGTTTATGTGTGAAGCAGGATTTGACTTGATCTGTAACAGCAGAGGCCAAGATTCCAATGTTTTTAGAACTTTATAGCCGTGCAAAATATCTGGAAATATGAAAGTGACATGAAAAGAAAACAGGAATTCTTCTTTTGTTTTATCTGGACTGCAGTTAGTTTTTATATCAGACTTTTGATGAAAGTTTTGTTTCTTGTCTGCATTTAGATCCTTAATCACAGATTCATGACAAAATGGGAAATAAAGTAACTTTGATGAACACAGATGAGTTTTTAGGGGTTAAATCGATGGCCAGAGAGGAAATAATGAATTCAGAGGAATCAGTTGTAGTAATGAATCCACAGTTTTTCATTTTCAGCTGCAGGGAATCAGCTGTTTTCAGAAAAAAAAACATAAAAACTGACTTGCTTTGCACCGAAAAGCATTCAGTGATTCAGGCCAAATAAACAGTGTTAAAGTTTAGATGCTCTTTAGCACAAAGTCGTCAAAAAAACTGTACAAGAACAAGTTTGCACTGTGTATAATGTAATGAAACGAGCAGGTTCTTTAGCATTAAAGGTCAATGGTGGGAGAAGAGCATAAAAAGCCTGACTTTAGACGAAATAGAGCAAAAATTATCTATAATTAGTCTCCTGTGGCATCAGAAAGAATTTCGCCCTGTTAGCTATTGACAGATTTACAGTAGAACATGTGTTTGCAGTTTCCAGATTGATAAATTTACCATCCAGTGCAGCTGAACTTTGACAGAAAACTTGCTGGTGATCCGGTTAAACCCAGTCAGGCCAAACTTTGACAACACAACTGTCCTTCCTCCGACTCTGACTGGAAAAAGCCTCTTTTTCCTGGCTGGACCTCGTTATTTCCTCTCCCTCCACGTGTTTCTCGTGGTGATAAAAACTAATAAAGTTCTGCCCAGAAGCGTCCTGCCCACCTTCCAGAAGACTTAATTAAAGTGAAACTAGGAGCAGCTGCTAAATCTTCGTCTCCACTGACAGATTCGTTGGAATATACGACGTGACGGCGAGAGGAGGAAGCTGGAAATCTAATTATGATTAACGTTAGCAAACAGGAAGCAGAGCTGCGACGTTCGGCCTCCGGATGGTTGCGGGTGCGAATCCCTGGATGCTGGAGGCCCAAAGAGCAGCTGAATAAACCAGCAGAGGAATGTGGAGGCAGCAGAAGAAGTCATTAGAACCCAGATCTGCAGCTCTGAGCTCGGAGGACAGACGTGGGACGGACGGTCTGGAAGGTAGAGATTTCATCAGTTAGCACTTTAAGTGACTGACACTAACGAGAAGCTCTTAAATTCTGGGAAATAAAAGAGTTCAGGTTGCAAAAATGAATAAATAAACCAGCAACAAATAAACAAAACAAATACAACAAAAAAAATAAATAAAAGTTTGATTTGTATTTTCTGGAGTGAATAATTAGAAACATGATTGAGAAAAAATAAATAAATAAAATAAAAACTGAGCTAAAGCATTAATAAATATATTTTTTATTAATTGAAAGAGGGACTTCTTTAAAAATTAACCTTAAATAAACTCTGAAATAGAATAGCAGAAAATACCCTGTAAGTTTAAGGACAATAATGAGATAATTCTATATTTTGGGGGGGAATAAAACACTTTTCTCTCTAGATATGGAGTTCAGTTTGCAAAAATTAATAAATAAACCAGAAGCAAAAGTAAATAAATGACTTTGGCAAAAATTTTTTTAAAATGAATCAATCAATTAAATTGTTTGATTGAGATGCTCTGGGTTGAATAATTACTAACACAATTGAGAGATAAAAAACTCAGCTAGAGCCTTAATAAATCTATTTTAAATTAAAGAGGGATTTCTTTTTTAAAAAAATAACCTTACAAAACTCTTAAATAACATACAGTTTAAGGACAATAATGACATAATTCTATATTTTTTGGGGGGGGAAAAGCTTTTCTGTTGAGATATGGAGAGTTCAGTTTGCAAAAATGAAAAATTAAAGATTTAACCAGGAAAAAAGAAGAAAAAATTAAGAGAAAAACATGTAATACAAGCCAGCAGTAGTTTGACTGATGTTCCCCGAAGTAAATAATTAAAACACAACTAAGATGAAGAAAAAAAGTTAAAATCCGTATAAATATGCATTTTTTTTATTAAATTAAGGAGAGACTCCTTTACAAACTACATTTTAAAAATACATAACCGTAAAATTCCCATAAAAATACTGAAAAAAACACGACACATTTAAGATGATTTTATTTATTTTTTTTAAATCAATTTGTTTAACTTTTGACTAGCAGTGATGAGATGGTTCTAAATTTTGGAGGAAAAAATGCATTTCTTTCTAAAAATGAATCAATAAACCAGCAACACTTTGATTGCACTAAAAAACAACAACACCGCTTTGATTGATAATCGCTGGAGTGCATAATTAGCAACACAATTGTGGAAAATAACTTACATTTTATAATTAAATTAAACCTAACATTAAATTGAACTTTTTAAAAAAAAATGTTAGCCCTTAAAATACTATTAAAATGCACAAATAAAATGAACTAATGCATAAAATTGCAGAAAATTCACTGCAAATTTAAGATTTGTGTTAAAATTTATTATATAATAGCAGCAATAATCTATAAATAAACAATTATTGTTTTGCAAGTAGACAGTTTTTGCACTGAAGAGGTGAGAAATAGAACAACTCTTATTTATTGATTTATGGTTAAAACGATCCTGTTTGTTTTCTCACTCTAAACATCAACACTAAAGATCTGATTCTCTTTCATCTGCAAAAAACATCTAATT
This sequence comes from Amphiprion ocellaris, assembly GCF_022539595.1. Taxonomy (NCBI): domain Eukaryota; kingdom Metazoa; phylum Chordata; class Actinopteri; family Pomacentridae; genus Amphiprion; species Amphiprion ocellaris. Next base: position 33,006,498 of record NC_072776.1, on the reverse strand, counting down.
TCCACATCTGATGTTCCAGTATTTGTTCTAATATTCTCCCTGTTAGTTTCTGGAAAACTGTGACTCTAATTAAACTGGATTTTTTTCTTTGCTCTGACTGTCGATCAAACAAACAGCTGCAAATTTACCCTTCGTTCAGCATTAAAAATGTCCGATTTGCATCTTATTTTTCTGCAAACGACGTCAAAATGCTCTTTAAATCCATAAAAACTGTCTTTTCTAACCTAATCTTTTAAGAATATGTTCTGTAGGCGGAACTAACAGACAATGTTGTGTTTAAACTGGATGAAAAAAGCTTCAGAATTCAAACAGCAAGGAGGAAACTCACATTCTTTAATCTGACTAAAATCAGTCCAAATATGTCAGTTTTTATGTTTATCTTTTAAACCACTTCCAGGCGTGTCCTGATCCAGATTTCTGCTGAAATAAATATGCAATAAATGTCCACATGAGGCCAACATGTCCTCAGTGGATTTTACGGCTTTAATGTTTCAGCATTTCACTTTATTTTGTCATTTAATCTCAGTTTTTGCCCTCTTTGGCCTTTTTTACTGTATTTTATTTAGTTTTGGAAGTTGTTTTTAGTCCAAACAGCATCGTTTCGCTGTTAGATGTTGACAACATGCAGCACTTTGGTTTTAAAACATGCTGAAGAATTATATCTTTGTTTTGTTTGCACAGAAACTGAGTGTTTTTTTAGTGGAGGCACCAAATGCACACTTCAAAATTACACTGACATCCGTATAATAAAGTGTTCTAGAGTATTTAAATGTTCCAGTAGTGTAAAATATGACTTAATTCTGATCATTTGTAGGTGTTGAATATTAAAACATGAGTTTATGCAGATATGAACAAACTTGAACGACACAAATCACATCTGAATGACTGAACGACACAAGAAGACTCCAAATGACGACAAAAACACACAAAATAAGTATAGTAAATGAGAAAATTACTATATTGTGAGATAAAATGATTAGAATTAGACACAAAACCACAAAAAACTTGAAATATAAGGTTTGAATCCAGTAAAACTTAGTGGTAAAGTTCATAGAATAGTTCATGTCTGTGGATGTGTGAGACGTAGGAATGAAGCAGATGTGAACAAAAACATTTATCTGTTGAAGTTGTGAATCAATGACTAGAAAACGTTCATATTTAATAAAAAAAAACTGAGCTGAAGCTGTTTTAAAACATGCTAAAGAAAATATATTTCATATTTTGTTTGCACAGAAACTGACTTTTCAGCGTTTTTTTTTACCTGGAGGCACCAAATGCACTTTAAAGTCACACTGACATCTGGATAATAAAGTGTTTTACAGTATTTAGAAGTTATTATGAGGTAAATTATTATCGTATTACATTATTCTCCAGCTACAAACAAACCATTCATTGCATCTGTCTGTTACAAACCTGGTTTCCTGCAGTTTGCAAAGCAGATGTTTGCACAAGAACTGACTTTTAAGTGTTTTTTTTAAGTGGTCACTATTTAATTTGCACCAAATGCACACTTCAGACAGTATTTTAGAATGTTTACATGTTCATATAATGTACAGTATTATTGAATTACTTTATTTTGAAAGTATTTTTGTACTTTCTCTGCTTATTGTGCTGCAATCAAACCATTTGTTACACTTGATTGTTGCAAACCTGATTTCTCATGTTGTGCAAAGCAGCTGTTTGCACAAAAAACTGTTTTATTAGGACCAGATGCACACACTTCCCACGGTGTTTTGGAATGTTTACATGTTCTTTAAGTGTAAATTATTATTGCATTTCTTTATTTTTTCAACTTTTTTTGATACTTTTCTGCCTGCTGTGCTGCAAACAAACCATCCATTCACTTCTCACTGTTACAAACCTGATTACAAAGCAGTTTTATGCACAAAAACTGACTTTGCAGTGTTTTATAAGTTCTTCTGCACCAGATAAAGGTGATGCTGCAGCTTTTTATCAGCTCTACAAACTCTGAACTTCTCTGAGAGCATAAAAAAAGAAAACCGTGCCTCATGTTCACATAGCAGTTATTGTCACTTGAGGACATTTGCCGTTTAATCACTGCTTGTGGTCACATCCCAGAATAGTCGGCGTACAACAGAGAGAAGCAGCTTTAGAGGCAGCGAGACGTAAATGAGAGGAAGTTCCTGCTGGATGAGCTGTAATTTCACAGATTGTGTGTCTCTGCTCATAAACATGTCTGTTCTGATGGAGGCTTTTCATCTCCTGTTTCCACATGGAGCAAAACGCAGCACGGACTGAAATAACTCCACGTTTTTCTGCATCTTTAGCCGCTGCCTTTGTGCTTCTCAGCAGTTTAGTTTAATATGAATTAACTTCTAAAACAAACGTGTGATGAAACACTGACAGACGGGAGGAAGTTCTTAGATAAGATGAACTGTGATGAGAACGAGAAGCAAACAGCACAGAGAGAATAAATCAGGATTTGTGTTGAAGACTGAATAGAGAACAGAACCGTCTTCTGTTGGTCAGGATAGTTGGAGGTTTGCAGCAAAACAAAGACGTTTTTTAGTCGTTTGGGCTCAATTTTACTGTAAAACTTCACTGAAATGAGGTCAGAATTAGTGCAAATTGAACACAAACATCAAAAGGTGCTGAATAAATATATTTATTATATTTGCAGAGAAACTGACTGAAGTGTTTTTTTAAGTGGCGGCACCAAATGCACGTCAAAATTACACCGACGTCTGTATAATAAAGTGTTTTAGAGTATTTAAATGTTCTAGTAGTGTAAAATAAGAATTAATTTTGATCATTTGTAGGTCTCTGTAGGTATGAACCAACTTAACACAAATCACATCTGAATGAACAACAGAAACACTCATTTACATTTCAGCTGTTAGGAACAGAAAGAAAACTCAGAACTGTGCAAAATGACAGCAAATGACGACAAAAAGACACAAAATAAGGATAATGAATGAGAAAATGACTTAAAAATTGCTATATTGAGAGATAAAATGTTTCGAATTAGACACAAATCCACAAAAAAAACTTGAAAAATAAGGTTTGAATCCAGTAAAACTTTGTGGTAAAGTTCATAAATAGTTCATCTCTGAGGATTTGTGAGACGTAGGATGGAAGCCGACTGGAAAAAAAAAGGTTTATCTGTTGAATTTGTGAATCAGTGGCCAGAAAACATCCATATTTAATAAAGGAACTAAGCTGAAGCTGTTTTAAAACATGCTAAAGCAAATCTTCTATATTATAATTTCACTGGAACTGACTTCAGAGTGTTTTTTATTAGTGGAGGCAACAAATGCACATTTAAAAATCACACTGACATCTGGATAATGAAGTGTTTTAGAATATTTCTATGCCATTATAACATAAAATGTCATCATACTACTTTGGTTTTTTGACTGTTTTTGGTACTTTGTGTGTTTCTCAAGCAGCAAACAAACTGTTCATGCTTCTCTCTGTTACAAACCTGATTTCCAGCAGCTTTTTGCACAAAAACGGACTTTGAAGTGTCTTTTTAAGCGGAAACTGTTTTATTAGCACCAAATGCACACTTCAGACAGTGTTTCAAAATGTTTACATGTTCTTAAAATGTGTATCAATCACTAGAAAACATTCATGTTTAATAAGAGAACTGAGCTGAAGCTGTTTTCAAACATGCTAAAGAAAATATTCTATATTATATTTGCATGGAATCTGACTTTTAAGTGTTTTTTTTTAATTAATAGTATATGTCTTTATGTGTTTTTGGAATTAATCTTTTCATTCTTTCTCTGCATCTTCAAACCTTCTCGTCTGGTTGCCGTTACAAACTTTATTTCTTCTGGTCGCCGATGGGTGGATCTGATCCGACTCATTAGTGCAGAATTCAGATCCCGTCTTTCTGCTCTGCAGCTGGAGACTCACAACATCACAAGTTCACAACACAAATATAATAAAGTGTACAGAGAAGCACACATGAACGGACCCAGAGGCTGCAGCTTTAGTTCGGTTTCACAGCTTCGTAAACAAACAACATGACTTTTAGCACAACCTTGAGTCAGTTTTAATAAAATGTAAAAGCTCTAAAGGCGACTATCTGGTGCTCAATGAGGAGATGAATAAAAACTGATTATCTTTGAAGCTTCAAATACCAAAAATTGTGAATAATAAACTTTTTATAAGGCAACATAACCATCTTTAGTCAGATCCTTGTCGAATTCTGCAGATCTTTTAAACTTCATGCATGCAGTTTGTAATGCAGGTTTCAGCTAAAAAATGTAGTTTCCAAATCTAAATTTATTTACCTAAAAGATAATATAAAATATCAACAACAATATTAACTTTATTTATACAGCATCTTTTTAAAACTAAGATTACAAAGTGCTTCACAAACAGGATTTAAAAACAGAAGGAAGCTTATTGAACAACAGAAGTTACCCTCATCAGTCCACATGGCAAAACCTATTAATATTTAATTAAACCTATTAATCCATAAACATCTGTTCCACATTTCTGTACCCCTTTATATCCCCTCAGTGTATGTTTTCATAACATCTCTAAGTACAATTATGAAAGAAACAATGAAATTACTATTGATGACTACAAACGTGTGTTGCTTACAATATTAGTGTAAGAACTCCTGAACTGAAGTGAAACACAATGGAACTGAAGCAGTCATCACAAGAGCAACACAACACAAACATAGGTAAATAAAAGATGCACAATCCAGCTGGGGTCTGGTTGGGTTCTGGGTTCTGGGTTCTGGGTTCTGGGTTCTGGGGTCCAGTTGGACCCTAAATGATTTTTCTATATAAACACCACAAACCTGGTTGGAATCAAACAAGCTTTGTTTTGTGTGACGACAACTATGTGGGTGAAAACTACCTAAAGGGACTGAAACATCCAACTAATAACTAAAAAACCTGACAGATTATATAACCACATGGACCCCAGTTGTACTGATGAGGGTTAAACACGGTAAAAGATTTTCAGAATGTAATACTCCAGCAACACCACATAAAGTAAAAGAACCAGAAATGTCATATTCAAATATGGAAAAAAGAACAAATGAAATGAAAGAAAATTACCATAAAAATAGAATAAAACAATAAAGCAAAAAATATATCATAAATAAATAAAAGGTAAAAAATAAAGTGAACAAATAAATTCATAGAATTTAAAAATGAAAGACAATAAAAATAGACGACACATAAAAACAGCCTATAAAAATGAGTTTGAAGAAAACACTGATCATAGTAAGTCATTTCCTCACACAGAAGCAGTTTTCTCAGATGTAATGTTTGCTGCTGATGCAAAATAAAACAAAGTCACTTATGAAAACAGAAAAGTAAAAAATAAACTGCAGATTCTCTGTAAAGGTGAGGAAATAACGGCTACAACTTGTTGCATTTACCTGCACATTCTCAGGTGAATAATTTACTCGCTGCTCCACAGCGTCAGTGTTTCTGTTACATTTATAATCTCTGACATTTACATTTTCTGGATTAGTCCTTTAGTTTCTTATTCACCTTTTTTAGGCCACTGATCTGCTTTATTCTGTAAAACGTCACATTTATAGTTCATTTCCTGAGTCGTCCTCGTGACGCTGCTTTCTGCTCAGTTCCAGGTTTAGTTCTTCTGACCTCGGTGTCACTCCTGAGAGAAAACAACCCTCCATAACTGTCCTCGTCATTCCCACAGGAATCCCTCCGGACCCCTGAGACTCCTCATCATCCTCGTGGATCCAGAGACGAGCTGCAGCACACAATCACATGCAGATTGAAGCAGAGCGTCGCTGCAGCGTTTCTGTTTTCCGCTGAGCAGCCGCTCGGCCTCCAGCTGCATGTAAAACTATCCTCCATCAGGCCGGCTGCTGACAGCCGTGATGAGGCCCACGAACACATATTACACATCTATTACACATGTGAGCAGACGCACACATGTAGCATCGCTGCAGCTGTCTGCTGCTCACACACACAAAACACACACAGAGCCCAATTTACACACATAATGAATGGAAAAACATTAAAGATAAATAAATACTGCAACAGCAATCAACAAAATGGAAAGTCAGGTGGGAACTTTTAACCCTGCTGTCGTCCTGCGGGTCAAAATCATCCGTTTTAAAGTTTGAAAATGTGGGGAGAAAATCTATATTTTCACAGTGAAACTTCTGATGTCCACATTTTCAACATTTTGGGGACATTTTTGAACATTTTTTGTTGGAAAAAAAGAAATGTTAAAAATGTTTCTTAAGAACATTCACAAAAAATCAACCAAAATCCAGGGAATTTTGCTGGATTTTGGTTGATTTTTTGTGAATGTTCTGAAAGAAAATATTAGAAGTTTTACTGATATATATGGAATCACTTTAGATAGTTTTAGGATTTTTTGTAAGATTTTTACTCATTTTTTGAAAATATTTACAAGAATTTTCTTGCCAAATTTGGGGGATTTTTTTAAAATAAAACTTTTAAGGGAAACTTTTAAGGAATTATTGGAATTTTCTTCCTGAAGGTTTTGCAAATTTTCAGAAATTTGGGGATATTTTTTGCAGAATTTTTGGATTTTTTCCAAACAAGGAAATAATAATTTTTGGTGCCTGTAAATGAAGACAACAGGAGAGTTAATATAAATTGTTCATCTGAGTGTCAAATACACATTTTTTTACAGCGTTATTTTAAATCAGCAAAATACCACAAAATAAAGATGAAATTTTACACCTTCTAGTTGGGTTATTTCATATAAACTCAGCAAAGTCTGAAAAAGTTCCCACCTGGCTGTTTTTGTACAATAACTTTAGTATATCTAATGATATTCTGCAAAATGTTCCCTTCACACTATTATTTAGTTCCAACTCACAAGCTCTTGAGGTACATGGGGTGAAGTTTTTCTAGCATTTCTGAGCCTCATACTTCAGCAGGTATCCATGATAGACATCTGAGTTCTGTTAAAAACTATAATCAGATCATTTTTACATTCACTCCAGGAGTCACAATCAATCTAAACCTGCAGTCTTGTTTTTGTACTGCAACAAGTTTTCTCTCTAACCAACTTTGAGCACCAATATTATGGGATACAACCATAGTTTTAATAGTAAAGCTGTGCCAGTTTAATGTTTCTGACATTAAGAACAATCACTGGTATCCAGGATGTGTTTCTGTTTTCTGATAATTCACCAGAGAAAACTATATAAAGTGAGTCTGGGTGAACTCTGAAGGCTCGTAGCAGCATGTTGACAGATGGTTGCTCAGAACAAGTTAAAACAAATGATGAACATCTTCCAGACAGGAGTCCTTCTGCGTCAGAATCATTTTCTAATATTAATCCTTTTATGACTCTCTGAAAATGTAAAATTTAGATTCTTTTTACTGAAGGACTGATTGAAACCAAGTTTATATGGAATCTAAAACAGGCCTTCAACAGGGCCAGAACAAACCTACAACACAAGAACTGAACACCAGATTTCTTTGCTTGGATGATTTTACAGTGACCATAAATGATAAAAATTAGTTTAATTGTCAAGCAGGTTGTTGCATACGAGGAATTTTGTTGCATAAAAAACAAAAACAGACCAACAGATTTGGATGAAATTTCCAGGGAAGGTCAGAAATTACTCAAGGAACAAGTGATTAGATTCTGGTAGTGATGCAGCTTATAGTCTGGATCCATGGATTTGTTAAAGATTTCTGTATCATTGCCAGATAGCGACACGGCATCACTGTAACCATGACAACAAGTGAACACTACATCAGCTGCCTGCTGATGATCACATGATTATGATCCTGCTACAAATCCACCACTGAGGACTTATCAGGACTTATCCATCAGAAATCATACAAGGAATAATTGATTAGTTAAGATGTATTTTCTAGTTTTAAGATGAATTTTCTAGTCTTCAGATGTATTTTTTAGCTTGTTAAGACATTTTTATAGTGTTAAGATGTTTTTTCTATTCTGTTAAGACTAGTGTTAAGATTAAGTTTATCCTGTTAAGACATAGTTTCTAGTGTTCAGATTCTAGTGTTCATGTTTTCTAGTGTTTGAATGTATTTTCAAGTCTGTTAACACATATTTTCTAGTATTAAGACATAATTTATAGTCTGTTTAAACATGTTGCTTCTTGAAATGACAACAGGCATGAGACAAATCCATGAGTTATGAAACAAAAATATGACAATTAAAATAATAATTCATATTGATGTGTTTAATGGAAGCAGAGCGACGTATCACAGCACAAATAAAGAAAAAACTTATTTTCTTTTCTTAATTTTGGAAAATAAACTTACTATAACTTGAATTTATCATGATAAAGCTCTAAAACTGCATCACAATGTTCTATTTTTTGGGTAAAGTTAACCCAGTGCTGCTTTGGTATGATATTAACCCAACTCCAGGTCAACTTCTCCTCCACTTCTGGGAGGTTTCTGGTTTGGCTTTTAGTCATGATGCCTATTTTCTGCTCTGAAGATGGAAAACCCCTCTGAGTGGATGTGGGTGTCGGCGTCGTGGTTTTAAAACCAGATAAAGCTGCAACAGATGAGACCGTCCATCCTGTCAGAGTGCAGCTAAAGATCCAAATGTGAGAGATAATGAAATATCTGCAGTTTTACAGCGTCCCGGGTGTGATTTTTATTTTAATTTTGTTCAGACTTTCACATCTGTACGTAGAGCAAACAGAGCTGACCTCAGCTTCACTCCTGCCTGCTTTTAAATGAGACTAAATTAGGTGTTATAATGTTGTGGCTGTTTTTAGTGGCTGCCGAGGACACACACACACACACACACACACACACACAAGAACAAACACACACGTATTTGTACACACATGCTGGATTTGCTGATATTTGGACAGACAGTTTATTCAGTGTTTCTAACTCTTAATCAGTCATCAGGTTCAAGGGGAGGCAGGCGTTATGTACGCGCACACACACACACACACACACACACACACACACACACACACACACACACACACACACACACACACACACACACACACACACACACACACACACACTCAGCTAACTGGATAACGAGGTCACATTTGCAGATCGGGGTTTACTTTGGCCGCTGCTGCCGGTTCTTTCATGATTACATCATTTATTGGTTCAGGCTGGAGCTGCTCTGAGTTCACACATTTCTGAAGGTGACGGAGTGACGGCAACCCGACAAAGACACACACATGTTGACCGGTTTACACTAACACACGCTTACACTTAGCGTGTTTATTTATAGACACAGACAACAAAGTCTTATTTATGTTACACACCTCGAAACACGGCTGTGTTTTCTGTAGTAATTCTCTAAGTAACGGAGGTTTAATGTCTGACACAGTACATTTACAGTTTACCAATTAAATATAGTGGTAGTTTTTCATTTTTAGGTCACATTGTTGGCTGACAGCAGCTGTAGAGGAATTCTACTCTTAGGAGCTGGTTAGAAAATATATTCCAGCTATTTTTCTGTTGATTTATTTGAAAACGAGACACTACAGGTGAAATATTAATGCTAATGGACCAATTAACATGCAGCTTCCCCATGTGGTTACTGATCATGTCACTGATTTTTTCTTAAGAAGTATCTCTAAATATACAACAAGATATTATATATGTAAAAATACCCTAATTTGCATTTTTTCTGTTGAAAATAGATATGCTGTAAATATAGAGATACAGATATAAATACAAAGATACAGATCTAGAGATAAACAGTTATACATATGAAGATTTAGAGTGAGATAGAAAGTGATAGAGATGGAGTGATATAGATATAGAGATTTAGAGATGGCGATATAGAGATATAAAGTTATAGATAGAGTGGTAGAGATAAAGAGATATAGCTATGGAGTTCTAGAGATTTAGAGATATAGAAATATAGAGTAGGAATATAGAAGTAGAAATATACAGATAGAAATACAGACATATAGAGGTATAATGACAGAGATTGAGATATAGATATATAAAATATATAATGATAGGGTTATATAAAGGTAGATGTAGAGACAGTGACAGTGATATGGAGATAGAGATATAGGAATACAGGGAGAGATAGAAATACAGATATTAAATTAGAGATAGTGATTGTTATATATACAGTATATATAGAGATAGAGATAGATATACAGATTGAAGACAATAACATAGACATAGAAATATAGATATAGAGATAGACTTCAAGATATGTAGAGATATAGAGGTAGAGATAGAGTTATAGATATGTAAAGATAGAGATCTATACATATCAAGATAGAGATATGTAGAGATATGGAGATATAGACAGAGTTAGAAATACAGAGATATAGAGATAGAAATATAGATGTAGAGATAGACTTGTAGATATAGATATGTAGACATAGATATAGAGATATGGAGCTAGAAACATAGAGATATAGATATAGAAATATTGGAAGAGATAGAAATCTCAAACTTTACCTTATCATAGTATTTTGACCTTCAGATGATAATAAGGTAAATAAATAATAAGTCAGTCTTTTTGTTTGGAGTTTGCTGCTGTCGGTATTGAGATAATTAGCATTTAATGACTTATACCAGAGCGGACAAACACACGACTTAATCCAGTGTTTTAATCATTACTCATTACAGATTTGATTTAAGTCAACTAACTGGTTTGTTGATTCGCTTACTGTTGATGTGTTTTTGTGTGAGTTTCTACCAGAATAACAGACGGAAAAACTGTCTAAAAGCAGCCAAAAACAAAGTGATGAATCAAAGCCGTGTCCCTCCGTACGGCTGCTGCATGTATTTGGGGGGTCCGGCTGAAAAATGACACACATTAGTTTGACTTCATGTTATGGAAAAGAGAAGAAAAAAAAGAAAAGACGGCTGAATAGAGCTGCATGTGACTGCTGGGAAAACCAGGAGAACTGTCATCTGAATGGAGTCGGGCTGCCAGTTCCTGTGGTGGGCCGTTTGGAGGGGAGATGGGGGGTTTGGTACCCAGACAGACACTCATTACTGTTCAGTTCACAGCAGCGCTGTCAGGCTGACTAATGACCAACAAAGTCTCCCTGTCAGGAGGCTCTGGCTCTGATTACATGCTGCACTGGCATCCACTCATCCCCGGATCCCTTTGTTATTCTGGAAACGGCTAATAAACGCACACACACGCTGCAGACGTGCACGCCGGCTCGTACACGTGGCATCCAGCCTTCATCGGTTTTGACGTTTTTCTTCCAACCTCAGCTCGGTCGGATGCTGGGAAACTCCCGAAAACACGCTCTGGTTCCCACAAAGCGCTCAGTTACACTTTCTACTGGTCCATAATCACTCTGAAGAGAACTAAACTCACATTATTCAGACAAAACTCAAGCTGCTGTTGTGATTTTTAGTCTATTCTGTGTGTTTTCTATGACTAACACATAAGGAGTATTTCAAGAACTCAGAGAAATCCCTCCAATAACTATTCTAAGCATGTTTTCTGGATTATTTACAGAACATTTAATCTGTTGTCTAAATAAAAATAGCAAAACAAGAGTCTAGTAATACATTTTAAAATGTAAAATGCATGCATTTAAATTCTACTGAGGTTAAAGTGGAAAAATAATTGTATGAAGACATTCCTAAAGTACCAAAATTGATGCAAAATGATGCTTTTCAGAGTTTTTCTGTGATAATTATTCGCATATTAAGTGAAAATTCTTGAAATTTGGATAAATGTGCTCATTTTAATGACTTCAAATGGATGAAAATTTCCCCTTTAGGGTCAAAAAAATATTATATTATATTATATTATATTATATTATATTATATTATATTATATTATATTATATTATATTATATTATATTATATTATATTATATTATATTATATTATATTATATTGTGTAATATTGTATTACATTACATTATATTATCTGATAATTCATTTGAATTAGCAAAATAATTAGTAAGTGTTAAATGAAGGGAAGCATTGTGTTATGTAGTCAAATATAAAGTAGCAGAAAATATGAAATATTGGCATAAAGCACCAAAATTAAGGCAAAATGATGCATTTCAGATTTTTTTTTGCATTATATTTATTGCTAAATCTATCTGTAAAAATGTGCTCATTTTAATGACTTTAAATGGCTGAAAGTTTGCCCTGAAGTCAGATAAAAACCTCTAATAATTCAGAGTTTATTTGTTGATCATGTTTTGCTCATAATTAATCTAAATTTTGCTAATTTAATAGTAGGTAAAGCTGTGAAATAAAGGAAGGGAAGTGAAATGTACTTTATTGACCTCTGAAATGTGATAGAGTCCAGTAGAAAGAACATGATGAGACATTTTCTGCTTTTTTGTTCTTAAAGAAAGTTCTTAGAACATGTCAGAACAGTCTCTGTACATTTTAAATAACGTTCTCTAATGTCAGAACAGTCTCTTTCCATTTTAAATAAGGTTCTCTATAACATCAGAACAGTCTCTTTACATTTTAAATAACGTTCTATAACATCAGAACAGTCTCTTTACATTTTAAATAACGTTCTATAACATCAGAACAGTCTCTTTCCATTTTAAATAAGGTTCTCTATAACATCAGAACAGTCTCTTTACATTTTAAATAACGTTCTATAACATCAGAACAGTCTCTTTACATTTTAAATAACGTTCTATAACATCAGAACAGTCTCTTTACATTTTAAATAACGTTCTATAACATCAGAACAGTCTCTTTCCATTTCCCTCTACATTCTGTATGAACCTGACAGACAGAAACTTCTGGATCTTGTAGTTCTTCCTGCTTCCTTCACTCCATTCTGTTCTATCGTCATGACAACAATCAACCTGATGAGGTGCTGAAATAAACCGACTCCCTGAAGGACCCTGAACACCCCCTACTGAACACACACACACACACACACACACACACACACACACACACACACACACACACACACACACACACACATCTATATTATTATTATTATAGACATATTTTCTAGTCTTAACATGGTTTTTTAAATAGTATTAAGACATATTTAATAGTTTAAGACATTTTCTAGTCTTAAGACGTGTTATCTGGTCTTTTAAGGTAGATTTTCTGATATCAACACACACACACACACACACACACACACACACACACACACACACCATACTACCACTTTCACTAATTTATTCTTTCAAATCTGACAGCTTTCAGAAACATGTCGTTTATTATTACTTGTTTTGACGTTAGATGTGCAACATCAGCATTTAAAACTGTAAATTATCACTTAATGTTGTGCATTTAAAAATTCTGCAATATCACTTTATTTACATATACTAGAATCTGTGTAAAAATACTATATAAAATAAAACAGCAAAGTAAAAATAGTATAATAATAATAATAATAATAATAATAATAATAATAATAATAATAATAATAATAATAATAATAATAATAATAATAATAATAATAGTAATAATAAAAATAAATACATGCAAGTTTTAGTAGGACATATTTGTTTATATTCATGCTAAATATGTTTTTCTGTGTTTAAAAGTCAACTATATTCCACATTGTATGAAATATCCTTTGCCTAGAAAAGCTGTTGATGGAGTTTGTTTTTCTTTTAGCAGAGTTAGCGCTAAACATGTAAAAAATATGAAATACTGGAACATATTTGTCAGTTATATAAGATATAAGGAGTAAATTTATACATTTCTTATCATGTCGCTCTCCCCCAATTGGGGAGAGATGCGAAAATCAGAATTTCCCCTCAAGGGATTAATAAGGGATAATAAAATAAAAAAATAAAATCAATAAAATAAATGTAAACATCTATTTATACATAAATTCTTGCATTTTTGGTGCTTAATATCCTCATATTTCAGATTTAACTTGCTGTATGAACCTTATCATTTATCATCTTATTTATAAACTGATCATATTATCAGAGTAAATGTTTGAATAAAACTGTAGATTCTTTAGTATTTTAGTGTTTAATATCCTCATATTTCAGCTCTAACTCCCTGTCCAGATTCTGTGGATCAGTAATGGGATCCAGACCCTCCTCAGGGAAGCAAACGTTGCTCTACACCAAATACTTTGTCCTGGATGTTTATTATGTTTAGTGAGGAGATCAGCTGGTTGGAGAGGAAGGCTGTGTGCAGTCAGAGCCTCCTTTCAGTCCTCACACTCCTTCTTATTGGACTTTAGTCTCATTATTATCATTTACTTCCATAAATCTCATCCTTCCAGCTCTCAGAGTTGATCTAGCCGCTCCTCCGTCCGTCCAGACGTCCGTTCTGTCTGACGTCCATCCATCCGTCCACTTGGGTGGTGGACGTCCTGCAGCTCTGGTGTCAGAGGGGAGATCCAGTCTTTCAGCATCAGGATCCAGAAAGCAGAAAACACTCCCCTCACTCAGCAGAACCCCCGGATCCCATCATGGCCTGGCTGGGTTGTATTATGACAGTATTATGACAGATGGAGCATCCACCACCTCCACCTTCTCAGAGGAGAGACATGTGTTGGAGACAAGCTGAAGGAGTCATTGATACAAGCTGAAGGAATCATGTTAGAGAGAAACTGAAGGAATCATAGATAGAAACTAAAGGAATCATGTTAGATAGAAACTAAAGGAATCATGTTAGATAGAAACTAAAGGAATCATGTTAGATAGAAGCTGAAGGAGTCAGAGATACAAGCTGAAGGAATCATAGATACAAGCTAAAGGAATCATGTTAGAAACTAAAGGAATCATGTTAGATAGAAGCTGAAGGAGTCAGAGATACAAGTTAAAGAAATCATGTTAAAGAGAAACTAAAGGAATCATGATAGAAACTAAAGGAATCATGATAGAAACTAAAGGAATCATAGATAGAAACTAAAGGAATCATGTTAGATAGAAACTAAAGGAATCATGTTAGATAGAAACTAAAGGAATCATAGATAGAAACTAAAGGAATCATGTTAGATAGAAACTAAAGGAATCATGTTAGAAACTAAAGGAATCATAGATAGAAACTAAAGGAATCATGATAAAAACTAAAGGAATCATGATAGAAACTAAAGGAATCATAGATAGAAACTAAAGGAATCATGTTAGATAGAAACTAAAGGAATCATGTTAGAAACTAAAGGAATCATGATAGAAACTAAAGGAATCATAGATAGAAACTAAAGGAATCATGTTAGAAACTAAAGGAATCATGTTAGATACAAGTTGAACTCACTGGTTGAGTCTGAGATCAGTCACTTCACGCTATAAAGACTCTAACATTCATTAGTTCTGTCCAGATGTTACTGTTGTTAGATGATCTGTACCATCATGGATTCAGCTGGTGACACAGCAGCAGATTTCTGATGTTGTTTCAAGTGTTAACATGTATTTTGTCGTCTTTGAAGATGTATTTTCTAGTGTTAAGATGTATTTTCTAGTATTAAGATGTATTTTCTAGAGTAAAGGCATATTTTATCATCTTTTAAGACATATTCTAAAGCGTTAAGGTGTATTTTCTACTCTGTCAGTACATATTTTCTAGTGTTAAGACAAATTTCATAGTATTAAGACATATTTTATATTTTTTTAAGACATATTTACTAGTGTTCAGACGTATTTCCTGGTCTTTCTAGATGTGTTTTGAAATATTAAGACATATTTTTTATTGAATATATATTTTCTAAATGTGTACTTTGTCGAAATGACAACAGCCACGAGACAAATCTATCATCATGGTGCAAAAAAATTAAGTTTGATAGAATTTTTTTTCAGTAGCCAACAGATTTACAGTTTTTTGCCATATTTTGGAAAAACAGCAATCTTAGGTTGTTGTTTTGTGTCTCTTTTTTCTAATTTGTGTCTCATTTGTGTTGTTTCAGTGTTAAGACTTACTTTCTATTAGATATTTATCTTTTCTGTACATGTAGTACAGGTATGGGACAAATCCATGAGCAAAGACATTAAAATGATCAAGATATTTTGCATCGGTATGTTTGATGGAAGCAGAGCGATGGATCATAACACAAAGGAAGAGAAAAAGGTTATTTTCACTGATTAATTTAGGAAAAAATGCTCACAGAAATGACAGTTTGTTGACTACCATTGATCTGATATGTTTTAATTAAGCAACAGCAGCGATATAATTAGTACAGAGATTAAAGCTGAGTCTGAAAGTTGTACTTTAGACGACATAATTCACAGCTAGGAGGAGGAGATGTATAAATGCATGATGTATACATGAATGTAAATGGAGTGAAAAATGTAGTAAACGTAGATGAATCTGTGTATTTAAAGACATGATGATGGACAACAATAAACAAGAGGAAAAGGAAAATGTTAGAGGGAGACAGAACAGAAAGGTGACAATTATTAAGACAGAGACGAGAAAAATGGTTTAAATGCAGCAGCAGGAGAAGCAGAGAAGCTGATGAGGACAAAGAATCCTGCTGATGGAGAAAAGAGGAAAAGATCAGCGATGAAAACTCAAAGTCGTCACTCATCAGCTGCTCGGCCTCCAGAGATCAAACTTTCTGTTTCTTCTTCTCGGCTGCAAACTGACTGATGGACGCTTTTTAACACCTTTAAATGAGAATAAGAAAAGAAAAAGCTCCACATTTTCTCCCTTTAAGCTGAGGAAAGAAACCAGTGCTGTATGTAGCGATGCTGGATTTATTTTATTATTCATTTTACAGATAGTCGACTGGAAAAGCACAAACAGTTTTTGTTATTTTTGCTGATTTTTCCTAATTAGTTAAATTACAGATAATATCGAATCAAATCATGGAAAATCCCTATAAAATGACAAATAATATAAATAACTTTCACATTGAAAATAAGTATTTTTACCATTTAATAATTAGTTATTTGAAAAAAAACTGAACTGAAAATTACACACATTTTTTTAACTGTATTTTAAAAATTAGTCATTTATGCATATTTGTCGTATTTTAAAAATATTATATATATGAAGGTTCATAAACTGATAAATAATCATGTTATTTTGCAGATTTCCTCTGTTTTGTTAAGATACAGATAATCATTGTTTAAATCATTACTTTTAATTGTTTAAAATAATGAATATTTATTCCAATAAAAAGAGGCTAAAACTGCTCATAATGTTCACATCAATAATATTTATTTTTACAATTATTACTTGTTTATTTTTTACAGTGTGTGACAATAAAATCACACTGTTTTACTGTATTTAAATTGCCAAAAAATCATTATTTTACAGATATTTCCAGTTATTTTCACAAGTTTCAAATGTTACAGTATTCCAGTTTTTAATGTGTATCCTCTGGATTTTCAAGATCTTTTTTACAGAATTTTTTTCCCCAGTGTACTTTCAGCGCTAAAACAAATGCAGATGTTGGCGTCTGGAAACCATCCATCCATCCATCCATCCATTATCTATACACCGCTTAATCCTCACTAGGGTCATGGGGGGGCTGGAGTCTATCCCAGCTGACTCAGGTGAAGGCAGGGGACACCCTAGACAGGTCACCAGTCTGTCACAGGGCTACATACAGAGACAAACAATCACTCTCACATTCACACCTACGGGCAATTTAGAATGATCAATTAACCTCAGCATATTTTTGGACTGTGGGAGGAAGCCGGAGTACCCGGAGAAAACCCACGCATGCACAGGGAGAACATGCAAACTCCATGCAGAAAGATCCCGGGAAAGCCGGGACGCGAACCAGGGATCTTCTAGCTGCAAGGCGAAAGTGCTAACCACTACACCACTGTGCAGCCCCGTCTGGAAACCTCACTTTCAAAAACATAAAACCAAAACTTTTTTTTTTTTTTTTTTTTTACAGTTTTTATCTGTAATTTTGCATGAATAAAATGTTTCCCAGTCATATATTGCTGAGATTTTATTTTATTTTATTTTATTTTATTTTATTTTATTTTATTTTATTTTATTTTATTTTATTTTATTTTATTTTATTTTATTTTATTTTATTTTATTTTATTTTATTTTATTTTATTTTATTTTATTTTATTTTATTTTATGATATCCAAAGATACACAAAAAAGTGAAACAAAAACAGATGTTCTCTCCTGGAATTTGGAAACACTTTTGAAAAAATAATGGGTATTTTTGAACCATTTTATTTGATAATTTTGCAGGATTTTTTTTTTTTAAATGAGATCCAGAGACACCAAAAGCAGAAGAATTTACTTGGTGATAAAAAATGATGTCAGAGGATGCAACAGATGTTGAAAACAAAACAGATGTTGGCCTCTGGAATCTGGAAAAATGAACTGGAGATTTAAAAAAAAAAAATTACCAGTTTTTATCTGTAATTTTGCAGCATTGAGAACTAAAGACACAAAAAGCAGACTAATTTACCTGATGATAAAAAAGATGTTTTCAAAAAAAGACAGAAAAATAAAAAGTGAAACAAAAACAGGTGTTGGCCTCAAGAATTTTTAAAACTAAACTGAAGATTATTTTATTATTTTGCCAGTTTCCACCTGTAATCTTGGATCATTTAAAAAAAAAAACTGTATTTATTCATTTATTTTATGAGAATCAAATACAAAAAAAGAAAGAAAGCCAAAAAAAAGCAGAAAAGTGGAAAAAAAAAACAGATGTTCCCTCTTGGAATTTGGAAACACTTTTAAAAAAAGACAGAAAAATAAAAGTGAAACAAAAGCAGATGTTGGCCTCAAGAATTTGTAAAACTAAACTGAAGATTATTTTATTATTTTGCCAGTTTTTATCTGTAATCTTGGAGCATTTTAAAAAAACTTATTCATTTATTTTATGAGAATCAAAGACAAAAAAGAAAGAAAGCCAAAAAAAGCAGAAAAGTGGAAAAAACAGATGTTCCCTCTTGGAATTTTTAAAACATAATGGGTATTTTTTTAAACTGCTTTAACCTGTAATTTTGCAGGAATAAAATCTTTGTCAGCCTCATGTTGCAGAGAACATTTCCTGATGTACACTGAGACCTGAAGACTGGACTATTAATGGTTTTCACATCCACTCGTCTCCACAGAGCTGCAGGAGTTCATCGTCCAACCAGGACTCAGAGTTTCAGAGTGGAGCCCAAAACGTGTCAATATGGATGGAAAATGAATCCACACCTTTAAAATTCATCAGCAGTTGGGATTTTAGTGGAAGTTCAAAGCTCCTTCTCCATTTCTAATTAAAAATAATAATAAAATCTGCCTTCTGGTGGTTGTTCGGGGTCCTAATCTCTCAAACTTATCCTGTTTTGCATAAAAAGCAGAAGAATGTGGCCTTTTTCCTTTCAGAATAAAAGCAGCAGCAGCAGCTCTTGTGGGTGGTCAGGAAACAGGAGCAGCAGTCGGACTCCGGATCTCCACCAGAACATCGGCTCTCCCAGTCCAGCCTCAGCGCCTCGGGAAATAAGAATGAATATGGAATGATGGTCTGAAGTTTGTGCTGCAAACGCAACCAGATGCAAAAAGGTGGACGGGAGGGAAAGAGACAGAAAATCCAAAATCAGGAGCAGATGTTGTGAGATGCCCTGAGAACATGAAGTAAGCAGAGTGGAGCAGCATCTCGTCCACACAGAAGGTGTGAGCAGACACAGCCATTAGCATGATGAGCACATGTCTGACACATTCTAGTAACATGTGGAGCTGAGAGGATCTCATCACGTTTCTGAACACAGCAGCTGCTTCTCACATCACACCTGAAGCTGCTCAGCTCTTCATCAGCTACTGTTCATGTGTGTTATTTACCATCATATCTCCATTTTATTAGTGTTTAACATTCATTCTACGTTATAAAGCAGAAAAGCAGCACCTCATGTTAATGTTGTATCAGTTATTTGTGAGGTAGAAGCTTCTTTTTTTATTAATAAGCAAGAAATTGTCTAATCATCCAACGTTGGTTGTGTGACGGTTTGTTCATCTGTAGTATTTAATATTTATTTTTGCCTTGTTAAATATATTTTTTACTACACATTGACTGATACCAGCTCAGGTTGCTGCATAAAGCTGTCAGTTTATGTAAATATGGATATTATTGGACATTTTAAAATATGTTTATTTTATTATCTTACAATTCTTTTCCTCAGTGTTGTTGTTCTACTCCTACTACATATTTTCTTCTACTACTACTAATACTACTCCATATTTTCGTCTTCTACTACTACTAATACTACTCCATATTTTCTTCTTCTACTACTACTAATACTACTACATATTTTCTTCTTCTACTACTACTAATACTACTACATATTTTCTTCTACTACTACTGCCACTACTACATATTTCTTCTTCGTAGTCTACTAGTAATACTACTACATTTTCTTTTCCTCTTTCTACTTCTACTACTACTAATAAAACTTACTATTATTATTTTTTTCAGAATTATTACAATCACTGACTAAAACTTTCATTCTTCCTTCTCAAACCTTTTCCTACATTTCGGTTCCGTCATTATTGACGCGCTAAACCGCCGCTCCGCTTTTTGTCCCTTCGCAGCCGCCGTAGCGTGAGGTCACGATCCAAGATGGCGCTTCCCGTGCGGACCAGCTTCAGACATGTCCGGAGATTCATTCAGAAGTTTACCATCTCTAGAAGGTCTCTGAGTTCTGCTGTCCGTCCAGACATGAAGGTAGGAGGACAAAGCGTCTAGTTCTGGTTTCCGCTTCGTGTTTCAGTCGTTTATTTTATTTGTTTTAACGCTGTTTGGACGCAGTTTAATGGAAACTTCAGCTGTTTGTCTCTTAATAAAACACACAGGAGGTCATTTACCTCACTAATCTGTTAATTAACTCAAGTAGAAGCATGTCTGGAGCTATTATTGGTGTTAATTTTCTCATATGTCTATAAATGCAGCCTTTAGGTGTCCTCTGTGAGCGTCTCAATGGAGCTAAATGACAAACAAACATTTTAAAACTAATGTTGCTTTATGCACACAAAAAAACTGTACAGATGTTTGATACAGCAGGTTAAAGTCTTCTTTTGTGGTTTAAATAATGTAATATTTACAGTTCCAGCTGCTAACATGTCTTTAATAGCAGCCTCACGCTTGTGTTGGGTCTTATTCTCAACTATTATGTACTAGTTTTATTTGTAAATCAACTTTAAAAACAAAAAATGCTTCAACAACAGACAAGACAAAAAGAGGAAAATCAGCAAATCAATATAACAGCAGAACAGCAAAAAGTGGAGATTTAGAGTTTTGTAAAGATACATGTCAAATTCTGAATTTTTAAAACAAATAAATAAGGAAACAACCACCAGTACACTACTGTAAATCACTAGACTGATAAATTGGCCACTTTTATCCCATATTATCTTACTGTAGCTCTGTAAATTGATGTAATGAAAAATAATAATAAAATAACAATGTATTTTATTTGTTTGTACCAATAAACACTCAGGAACAGATTACAAAACTTCAAACCTGAAAGCACAAAGTTTGAGCACGAAGAACTGGTTCAGTTCTAAGTTATAATGAGGATCTAAACTACAGTTCTACAGTTTCATCCAAAGCGACGTACATCTGAGAGTATATCAATGTGCTTTGAGTTATGATTTCAACCAGACACAGTTCTTTTCTTTTAGGGACGACTCTGATGCCAATTATTGGTGATCATGAAAGATTAATAAGCAATATTTGGACCTGATATACATAAAATATGATGTTTTACCAGCATGCCACATCAGAGAACCTGTCATTCATAACTGGAGTTCTTCATTAATGAGGTTGACTGTAACTGAATATGTAAAATAGAAACACTAGTGAATAAATCAGGACACTCTGTTTATGTGGGATCCACTGACTAAAGTATTTCCAGTTTCACTGAGAATCTGTCAAAAAATTACTCCAAACATTTCCAAAGTGATTCAAGATTCTCCTTAATGATTCAAAACTTCTCCAAAGTTACTCACAAAATCTTCAAAATGGTTTTAAAAAATCATTCAAAATGATTCCAAATGTTCCCAAAGTGACTCAGAATTCTGCAAATTCCAAAAAAAGAAAAAAATATATAAACAGGAGTGATTAAATAAGGACACTTTCATCTGTTTCTGTGGGATTGACTGACAAAAATGTTTCCAAAATGACTTAAATTTCTCTGAAACTCTTCCAAAACAACTCAGATTTTTTTTTTTCAAAATGATTAAGGAATTGTTGCAAATTGCTTAAAATCTGATGATGATGACATGAAATGTTTCCAAAGTGATTCAAGATTCACCATCATTATTAAAAACTTCTCCAAAGTGACTCAAAAAATCATCAAAATGGTTATAAAAAACATCCAAAATGATTCAGGATGTTTACAAATTTGGTAAAGTAGAAATAAGAGTGAATAAATCTGGACGTTCTCCTCTGATTTTGCGGAACTGACTGACAAAAAAGTCTACAATGACTTAAAACAAGACAAAATGACTTAAAATTCTCTAGAATTCTCAAAAACTCAAAAGTTACTCTAATTTTTTTTTCAAAATGGTTAAAGAATCATCCAAAATGACTCAAAATTTGATCAAAAGAACTTGAAATGTTTCCAAAATGATGAACAATTCTCTACTAAAATTCTGTAAAACAGAAACAGGAGAGATTAAATCAGGACGCGCTGCTCTGTTTATGTGGGACCAACTGAAGAAAACTTTTCAAAATGACTCAGAACTTTTCAAAAACGACTAATTTTTTTTTTTTTTTTTTTAAATGTTGAAAAAAAAGTTATCCAATTGGGAAAAAAAATTGTCAAAACATTTCCAAACTTATTAAAAAAATCTTCAAAATGGTTAAAAAGTCATCTAAAATGACTCAAAATGTTCCTAAAGTTACTCAGAATTGTCCAAATTTTGTAAAGTACAAATAGAAGTGATTAAATCAGGACCTTTTCCTCTGTTCATGTGAGATCGACTGACAAAAATGTTTTCAAAAAGATTTAAAACTTTCAAAAATGTTTCCTTAGCAACTAAGGGTTAAAGAATTGTAAAAAAAAAAAAAAAAAATGATGTAAAATCTGACAAAAATGACTCTAAACATTTCCAGTGATTCAAAGTTCCATCTGCTCTTCTTGTATTAATCTGTCTCTGTTTTATCACGTTTATTTCCCACTCAGGTCCAGATCTTAAATCTTTATTAATTACTGTTTTCCAGACTGTTTCAGGTTAATCAGGTTAAAATGAGACACTTTCTGATACAACTGAAGGAACATTAACCCCTTTAATACAGTTTACAGGAGAAAAAATAACAATATCAAATATAGAATAATCATTGCAACGTATAATTAAAGCATCAAGGACGGAATCCAGGCGCTATTAATTAATTGTTGTTTATCTGCAGATTAACATGAAACTGAATCACAAGTTTGTCGACAGTTTAGAAGCAAAACAAAACACACCAACTAAATTTTAAAAATCACCAAGTCAGATTATTAAATGACTGCTAACTGCAATAAAATATCATTAGTTTCAACCAGAAAATCCACAATAAAATACAGATCCAACACATTCTGTACAAATATCCCTGTGGAAGAGAAATGAAGCACACATTTAAATAAAAAGCTGGTTTTTCTATCTCCTCAGCTGCTTCCATAAATGCATCACTAACATTAGATTGAAGAAACATGAATTCAAATCAGATTTAGAAGGACATTAAAAGTCATTCACTGTTACATTTTCCTTCAACACTTAAGTTGTAAAATAGTTTCTGAGAAGGTAAAATGTGAAAACATGGAAATATTCACAATAAAAAGCAAAGAATAAAATGTGAATTTAGTGAGTTCATGTGTCAGGCTGATATAGATGCATGTTTTCTGTTTGTTGATGTTCAAAAGCTGCAACACTCAGCGGTTCACTGTTGTTTACTTTTAGATGATAAATTCACACAAACATTAAACATAGACTCAAATCCATTCAGACAAACTGCTTGTTTATCAACAATAATCTCAGCTGTCACAGGAAATATCAAACAGAACTGATGAAACTATGGATTACAGGACTTCAGTTCATCATTCAAATGTCTGAAAATACTAAAACAAACAAATATTTGAATCCCCCACAGTTCAACAATTCAACAGTTTGAATCCAAAACCCACAAAACATTCAGTTTCTTGTCAGATATGAAAAATAAAATCAATGTTTCAGAAGCTGAAGGCAGATTTAAAAATGAATGAAACATTAGAGAATCAATCAGTTCCATCATCATGTGACTAATTAATGCTGCAACTACAGAAGTAAACTGTAGGTCGTGAACTTAGATCAGGGCTGAACATGAGCCAACCCTCAGATGCTGGAGTTACTCTATTTGAGTTTAAGGAACTCTGCAGTGGTTCCAGTATAAAGATAAACTCCAGCATGTAGAGGTTCAGTGAATGTGGTCTGGACTCTGTGGAGGAGAGTCATGGTTTTAGAGACGCTGTAGAAGGACAGAAGACCTGCTCTGTGATCCAGATAGACTCCGATTGTGGAGGACTGACGACCAGAGACGGGAGTGGAGATGTTGTTGTAACTAAATTCATAACCGTCGATGTCACAATGTAAAGCCCAAGAGTTATCACTTTGTCCAAATCCACATTCATCGAACCCTCCTGCTCTGCAGATGCTCTTGTATGCGACCGCTACATAAACTCCTTCTCCTTCTTCTTCTTCTCCTTCTCCTTCTTCTTCTCCTTCTTCTTCTCCTTCTCCTTCTTCTTCTTCTTCTTCTTCTTCTTCTTCTCCTTCTCCTCCTCTCCACTTCACCTCCCAGTAACAACGTCCAGTCAGACTCTCTTTACTCAGGACCTGAAGACATTCAGTGAACCTGTCCGGATGATCAGGATAAGACTGTGGTTGAACCATAAATGTTGCTTTTCTGTTCCCCTCAGATAATTCCAGACGTCTGTTTGCTGTGTTTGGATCCAGAGTGATTTCTCTTGAATATTTTAAGAACTCATCTCTGGTCTTTGGTTCTGGTTGTGGCAGTAGAACATCCACTTCAGTGATTGTCAGTGAGATGTTTGTCCATGTGTCCCTCAGAATGTCCTGTATTTTATCTCTGAGCTCCTTCACAGCTGCTGTCACGTCCTCAAAGTGTCTCAGAGGACGGATGATGATGCTGGATGAGTGTGTGGACTCACTGAGTGCTGACACTGAGGGGTAGTTGTGGAGGAACTGGCTGTGATCTGGTGTATCTGAGAGCTGCTTCAGCTCAGCGTCTTTCCTCTTCAGATCTCTGATCTCCTGCTCCAGCTTCTCCTGAAGCTCTTTGACTCGACTCTCTTCGGTCTTCTGCTGGGATCTGATCTGCTGCTCCACATCTCGACCTCTTTTCTGGAGGAGACGGATCATGTGGGTGAACATCTCCTCACTGTCCTCCACTGCTTTATCAGCAGAGACTCTGATGGCCTCCAGCTCCTGTTGAAGCATCTTCACGTCTTTCTGTCTGTCCTGGATTCTCTGCTGGATGTTTAGTCGACTCACCTTCAGCTTCTTCTGCTTCTTCTTCCTTTCTGCTGCTGCTGAGATGCTTTCATGTCCTTTATGTTCATCCATGGTGCAGAGATAACAGATCACCTCTTGATCAGTGCGACAGAAAATCTTCATCATCTTACCATGAGGAGAGCAGATGTTCTCCTGGAGGTTCTTGGAGGGTTCCACCAGCTGGTGTTTCTTTAATTTAGATGAATCATAGTGAGATTGGAGGTGATTTTCACAGTAAGAAATCAGGCAGCCAAGACAGGACTTGACAGATTTCCTCTTCCTCCCAGTGCAGACATCACAGGCCACATCTTCAGGTCCAGCATAGCAGTGATCAGCAGCAGCAGCTTGGAGTCTGGTCTTCTTCACCTTCTCCACTAAACCTGCCAACGTGACGTTTTCCTGCAGGACAAGCCTGCGCCTGAGAGTCTTCGGACACTGAGGGCAGCTGTAGGTTTTCATCCTATCCTCTGTATCCCAGTGGGCTTCAATACAGTCCCTGCAGTAGCTGTGTCCACAGGAAGTAGAGACCGGATCCTTCAGGAGATCCAGACAGATGGAACAAGAGAGTTCCTGTAAATCCAGCTGATTTCTTTGCTGCGCCATTTCTCCTCTCAGTCTCACAGACGATTTGTGTTTGACTTCCTCGTACCTGAGACTAGTCTGAGCTCTGATCTACAAATCATGTGTTCCTGCAGTGAACGGTTCCTGTCAGCTTCTTCCAGAGTGCAGATCTGAAGGGGAGGAACCAGGAAATGGGTGGACAGAGTGGAGCTGCTGTGGTTGTAGAGCAGGAAGAAGTAGATTTTCAGGTTGAACTTCATTCCAGGAGGAGCAGAGAGACGCTGAGTGTTGAACCTTTTTACAGCAGAACTCATTTCTGATTCAACCCTCAGACGGCAGTTTAATCCTCCTGTTGTCTTCATTTACAGGCACCAAAAAATACTGTTTCCTTGTCTGAAAAAAATCCAAAAATTCTGCAAAAAATTTCCCCAAATTTCTGAAAATGTACAAAACCTTCAGGAAGAAAATTCCAATAACTCCTTAAAAATTTCCCTTAAAAGTTTTATTTTTAAAAAATCCCTCAAATTTGGCAAAATTTTTTTGTAAATATTTTCAAAAAATGAGTAAAAATCTTCCAAAAAAATCCTAAAAATATCTAAAGTGATTCCATATATATCAGTAAAACTTTGAATATTTTCTTTAAGAACATTCACTTAAAAATCAACCAAAATACAATAAAGAAACATTTTTAACATTTTTTTTTTGCACCAAAAAATGTTCAAAGATTTCCAAAAAATGTTGAAAATGTGGACATCAGAAGTTTCACTGTGAAATTTTATTTATTTTTTCACATTTTCAAACTTTAAACTGGGTCAATTTTCTTATGGAAAGAAATCAGGGCTGCACAGTGGTGTAGTGGTTAGCACTTTCACCTTGCAGCTAGAAGGTCCCTGGTTCGCGTCCCGGCTTTCCCGGGATCTTTCTGCATGGAGTTTGCATGTTCTCCCTGTGCATGCGTGGGTTCTCTCCGGGTACTCCGGCTTCCTCCCACAGTCCAAAAATATGCTGAGGTTAATTGATTATTCTAAATTGCCCGTAGGTGTGAATGTGAGAGTGATTGTTTGTCTCTGTATGTAGCCCTGTGACAGACTGGTGACCTGTCTAGGGTGTCCCCTGCCTTCACCTGAGTCAGCTGGGATAGACTCCAGCCCCCCCATGACCCTAGTGAGGATTAAGTGGTGTATAGATAATGGATGGATGGAAAGAAATCAAAACAGCTGTCATTGTTTTCCAGTGTTTTTAACAGAAAATACTGAAAAAATGGCCCCTTATATTTAAGCCAACAATGAATGAAATAAAATAACTGTGCTAAAATTTACAATTATAAAATGACACCATTTATTGAAACCAGAAACAGTAAAAACAGAAGAATTATTGAATTCTTTGACTATCCTCAAACATTTTATTGGCAAAAATAAACAAATCTAAGTGTAAAATTGTGACATTTCACTATAATCACTTTATTCTACATGCCTGATTTAAAAATCCCCTAAAATAAATTGTTAATCAGCTAAAATAAGACTAGAATGGAGCAGTAAACAGTAAATCTGGTGATTATACTGAAGATAATTTAATCAAATCTGAGTTAAAAAAATTGTGATATTTCTCCATAATCACTTTATTCTACAGGTTTCATTTAACAATTTGCCAAAAATAAACAGATTTATGCTGAACAGATTCTCTAAAAAAAAAACCCCAAAATGACGTGTTTGTTGTAAAATTTTGGAAGAATTGTTCAATTTTACGACGATGATCCTTGAACTTAGCGTGTGTGACGTTGAGTTTTATTGACAAAAAAATAAACAAATGTAAGTGTAAAATTAGGATATTTCATTATAAGCTATTTATTCTACATGTTTCATTTAAAATCCCCCAAAATAAAGCGTTAATAAGCTAAAATAAGGCTAGAATTAACAGCTAACAGTGAATCTGGTGATTATACTGAGTTAAATTAACCAAATCTAAGTGTAAAATTGTCATATTTCACTATAATCACTTTATTCTACATGTTTCATTTGAAAATCCCCCTAAAATACCGTGTTAATGAGCTAAAATAAGACTAGAATTAACAGTAAATCTGGCAACAATACTGAAGATAAATTTTGATAATTCACCATAATCACTTTATTGTACATGGTTCATTAAAGAATTTGCCAAAAATAAACACATTTATGCTAAACAGATTCTCTAAATAAACAAAAAAATACGCAGTTGTTGTATAATTTTGAAAGAATTATTGAATTTTTTTTGCCGGTCCTTGAACTTAGCATGTGTGACGTGGAGTTTTATTGGCAAAAATAAACTAAACTAAGTGTAAAATTGTGATATTTCACCATAATCACTTTATTCTACATGTTTCATTTAACAATTTGCCAAAAATAAACAGATTTTTGCTAATCAGACTAAAAAAAACAAACCCAGAATGATGTGTTGTAAAATTTTGAAAGAATTGTTGAATTTTACGACGATCCTCGACCTTAGCATGTGTGACGTGGAGTTTTATTGGCAAAAAATAAACAAATAAAAGTGTAAAATTAGAATATTTCATTATAAGCTATTTATTCTACATGTTTCATTTAAAATCCCCCTAAAATACAATATTAATGAGCTAAAATAAGGCTAGAATTAACAGTAAACAGTGATTCTGGTGACTAAACTGAGGTAAATTAACCAAATCTAAGTGTAAAATTGTGATATTTCATTATAAACTATTTATTCTACATCCATCCATCCATCCATCCATCCATTATCTATACACCTCTTAATCCTCACTAGGGTCATGGGGGGTGGAGTCTATCCCAGCTGACTCAGGTGAAGGCAGGGGACACCCTAGACAGGTCACCAGTCTGTCACAGGGCTACATACAGAGACAAACAATCACTCTCACATTCACACCTACGGGCAATTTAGAATGATCAATTAACCTCAGCATATTTTTGGACTGTGGGAGGAAGCCGGAGTACCCGGAGAAAACCCACGCATGCACAGGGAGAACATGCAAACTCCATGCAGAAAGATCCCGGGAAAGCCGGGACGTGAACCAGGGATCTTCTAGCTGCAAGGCGAAAGTGCTAACCACTACACCACTGTGCAGCCCTTTATTCTACATGTTTCATTTAAAAAATCCCCTAAAATAAAGTGTTAATGAGCTAAAAATAAGGCTAGAATGGAGCAGTAAACAGTAAATCTAGTGATTATACTTAGGATAAATTAACCAAATCTAAGTTATAAATTATGACATTTCACCATAATCACTTTATTCTACACGTTTCATCTAAAAAATCCCCTAAAATATGGTGTTAATGAGCTAAAATGAGACTAGAATTAACAGTTAACGGTAAATCTGGTGATTATAGTGAGGTAAATTAACCAAATCTAAGTGTAAAATTGTGATATTTCACTATTATCACAAAAATATTTAAGAATTCCTCTAAATAAAGCGCTTGCTCCGACCAGATTCTTTACTCTAACCTGAGTTTATTAATTATTTGTCATGATTTATGGATTCTTTTCTGTCGTTAGTTGCATTTAGCAGCTCTAAATCGTGACTAAAACTCTTGTTGTCGTCCGTCTGGAGTTTATCCTCTACTTCCTGTCTGCCGTGTGACGTCACTTCCTCGGTAGCTTTTCCTCAAGTGGAGCTTTTTATTGTAGAAATAAGCGAAATGGCTGCACGGCTGCCCAGGAGAAGTAAATGGGGTGTTAAGAGAAACGATGAGTCCCCTGGTGCTCGTAAGAACAACGGCTTGGACAACAACGCTAAATGCTGCAGTTTAGCGGCTGATGGACGAGCTGTAAGGCAGCAGTCTGTGTTCGGTTAGGAGGACGGTCTCCGGAGAGGCCGGGAAAGCGTTCATTAGCAGCAGGAACAGCAGGAATGAAGTGTCGCTGCTCCTTTCTGCTCCTTTTCCAGCCTCACAATGCAGCCGAGGTGTGATGTGCGTCAAAGCCGCCGCTCTCTCCGAGGCTTTTCTGGAGAAAAGGTGTTTTAAAAGTCCCAGAGCCTCCAAGGACCCAGCCTTGGACAGATGCTTTTAATTTGGAGGGGAAAGTCTATTGATACTTCAGGAGAGAATAGGATGCAGGACTGCAGACATCCATAGAAAAATCTCTGCTGTCCGTTGCTGTTCTTTTAGGAAGGAAAATTTACATTTGTTGAGTTCAAAAGTTGTCCTACTATGACATGTTGTGAATTAGCCCTAAAGAAATACAACAGAATTGGATGTAACAGAAAAATGTGATAAAACCAGCGTCGTCACATATTTTACTAATTAAGCTCATAATTTAGTAACATTTGAGGTCATGTGTGACTTAACTTTAGCCTAAACAATGAATTTTATCATTTCAGTGTCAGTTAGTATTAAAACTCTCATGTTTGCAGCCCTTTACTGCCTTCCAGCCTCTTGGTAATATATACATTCAAAGAAATGAACTGAAAAATGCAAAAAAAAAAAAGATAAAACATCAAAATTCTCTGAAAAACAAGCAAATCTTGACATTTACTTATTAAGCTCATAATTTCATAACATTGAGCTTATGCGAGAAATTATTTTGCCCAAAACAGCAAATTTAGTCATTGCTTTGTTCAGTTAGAATGAAAACAGCCTTTTACTGCCTCATGCGTCTTTGTGTTATAGAAATAAAACTGAATTGAACTGAAAAATGAGCCAACAGTAAGTTAAAATAAAAGGAGTTTAAACATCATAGCTAACATCATTCTTTGAAAAACAACCACATCTTCACATATTTCACTAATTAAGCTCGTAATTTAGTAACATTTGAACCTAAACAGTGAATTTAGTCATTTTAGTGTTTGTGTAGAATTAAAACAGCCTTTTACTGCCTTCCAGCCTCTTGGTAATATATAAATACAACTGAACTGAGCTGAAAAAATGCATAAAAAAAGTGACAGAGCATCATAATTCTCTGAAAAACAGGCAAATCTTGACATATTTTATTAATTCAACTCATTATTTTGTACCATTGTGTGTGAGTTAACTTGAACTTAAACAGTGAGTTTTGTTTCGGATTAAAACGGGCTTTAATGGCCTTCTAGCCTCTTGGTGCTATATAAATAAAATAGAATTTTAATGGAAATAAATTGAAAAATGAGCCCACGGTGAGTAAAAACAGGGTCAGTTCTCTGAAAAACAAGCAAATCGTGACATATTTTACTAATTACGCTCATAATTTCCTAACATTCGGAGCCGTGTGTGAGTTAATTGAAGCCCAAACAGTGATTGTTTTCATTTCAGGCTACTGTTAGTCTAAAAGTCTTGATGTTTGCAGCCCTTTCCTGCCTCCCATCCTCCACTGGCTGTAGATATGGCCGTCCTCTCCTGTGGTCCGTTATTGGCTGGTATCATTCATGTCAACTCGGGGCTCCAGGAAACAGGAAGTGACTTGTAATTTGCCTCTCTGAGTCCGAGCGCAGCGACTCGGGTGTCGCCTAAAACCATTAGAGCGGCTGCCGGGCCACTGGGGAGTCTCAGGCCTGGGCCAGGAAACCGGGCCTCCCCTTTGAGGACGTTCATTAAGCGGCCTATTTATTTTCAACTGTCAGAGACGCCCGTTAATCCTGGCCGCTCTCTGCCGGATAATCAGCTCTGTCGTATTCGTTCTGATTCTGGAAAACAATCCCACATGTTTCAGGAAAACCTCCATCCAGCTAAGTGGAACTACAGAGTCGCTCCCACTGCGCCTTTCCCTGACATTTTTAATTAAAACGTAGCGAGTGTCCGACGATATTCCGCCTCCTGACGCTGAGGAAACGACGGCGGTGGAGGGTTCTCGCCATAATTGCATATTGATAAATTTACGACGTGCGCGCCGGTTATTTTCTGCAGCGTCGTGACTTTTATGTGTTTTTTTCAGGTATTATTAGCTCTCCTGTCAGTCGTTTTGTTTCCTGCAAGTGGAATAAAATGAAACATGTCCGTCGTCAACACAGAGAGCAGGAGGAAGAGTTTCATGAAACTATTCAGAGAAAACAAGGAGCTTAGATTGACTTTTCCAGCTGCTGCATGTGTTTTACAGTTGAAATTACACTCAGTTTGGATGGATGGATGGATGGATGGATGGATGGATGGGTGAATGGATGAACGGATGGATGGATGGATGATGGATGGATGATGGATGGATGGATGGGTGAATGGATGAATGGATGGATAGATGGATGGATGGATGGATGGATTGATGGATGAATGGATGGATGGATGGATAGATAGATGATGGATAGATGGATGGATGGATAGATGAACGGACGGATAGATGGATACTTTATTTACCCCAAGGGAAATTCAAGTTTAGTGAGAAAGTGATACAGATGATTAAAAACTGCTGCACATAAAGTCTATAAAAGTCACAATATTCATGAAAGTGTCAGATTTTAAACACCAGACAGTAAATATCGTCAAACCTGCGCTATTTTATTCAATATTTAGACGTTATTCTGTGTTCAGACATGAAGAAATAAAGGAATTATTGTAATTTGTTTCAGTGCAGTTGCATTTTTGAGAAACAGGGTTCCCCAGAACAGGAGGGAAGTTTTAACGTGTTTAAGCAGGTCATCTTTTTGAAAAATTACTAAAATTACTCCATTTACTGAAGTTAGAAACTGTAAAAACAGGACAAATTGTCAGAGGGTTCTTGCCATCATTGCATACTGATAAATTTACGAGGTGTGCGCTGGTTATTTTTTGCAGCATTTTTTTTGTGTGGTTTTCTTTGCTACTGTTGCCCAGAGTTTTGCACAAAAAAGTTGTGTTTAGATGGACTTTTCCAGCTGCTGCATGTTTTTTAACCTGAATTTACACTCAGTTTAATGAGAAAGTGATAAAAACTACTGCATATAAAGCATGTAAAAGTCATGGAACTTGCAGATTTCAAACAGCAGACAGTAAATATCATCAAACCTGTGTTGTTATATTCAATATTTAGATGTTATTCTATGTCCAGACATGAAGGAAGAAAGGAATTATTGTCATTTATTTCAGTGAAATCACATTTTTCAGAAAACATGGTTTCTTAGAGCAGGAGGGGAGTTTTTAGCATGGATAAACATGTTGTCTTTTTAAAAAAATACTAAAAGTACTCCATTTTTTGAAGCCAGAAACTGTGAAAGTGGAACGAACATGTTTCTGCACATGTTGTCCTGTCATGTAGAACTGCAGATGTGCAAGTTTTCCTTTTTTTTTTTTTTTTTTTACTTTGATCAATTTTAAAGCCAACATGGACAAAAAAATCTGTGAAATATTCAGTGTTGGTCTGTAAAGTTTCACATGGAGGGAACTGTTCAAGCCTTTTAGAAGTTTGTTTTGTTTTTTGAGGTTCTATATTCCTTCCTACTGTAGCTTTAATCGACGTCCTCCACCTACAGCATTTCATCGTTACATCAGAACTGGTTATGTGGAACTAGTTGGACAGCAGAGTGGATGAATACGTCGTCACGGCGCCATCAGACCGGTTTGTTTCCATTCTCTGGTTGTACTCCACCTTGGATTGTGTTACATCCACTAACTTTTTGTCCTTCATTATGGCTCCCAAGCATAAATCAGACTCTTCTGATGCTTGGAAGAAAAGGAAAGCCGTCTCCTTGGAAGTGAAATTACATGTAATAAAACACTGAAGTTATAGAAACAGTGTAACTGTTGAGATTTGACCTCATTCTTAACTTTAGAAAAATCTTCCTCAGGGGAGATTTTATCGATTGTTGAACAGCAGATGTACAAATTTTCCATTTTTTGACTTGGTCGTCCCCTGCAGGCTGCAGAGGTCTGGTCCTGCCTACTGTAGCTTTAATCTGAGGGCAGCTGGAGCCTCGTCTGATTGGGCTGCGTCTATTTAAGGCTTGATCTGATTGGTCAAATGTTTGCATGCTGATTGTGAGTTCATGAAATGTGTTTATTGCATTTCAGGCAGTGTTTTTCAATTGGTTTTCCAATACTATTGCCCTAAGTTTTGCAAATTTTTCCCATTTTTTATGACTATTTTAACATCATTTAGACTGACCTCGTTCTTGACTTTGGAAAAATGTTCCTCGGTGGAGATTTTATCGGTTGTGGAGCTGCAGATGTGCAAGTTTTCCTTTCTTTGACTTTGTCTGACCAACTTTGAAGCCAACATGCATAAAAAATCAGTGAAATATTCAGCGCTGGTCTGTAAAGTGTGACAGATATGGTGTAAATAACATCAGCAGGTAACCTGAAGCCGTCACTGATCGGCTATCAGTAAACCAGAGGAGTCATTAAACGTTTAGTTTCTAACGAGGCAGATTCCAGCTTCCTGCCTCCAGCAGCTCCTCCTGGTCTTCCCCTCCAGGCTGCAGAGGTCTGCTTCCTCCAGAAGCTGCAGCCTGTTAGGGCAGGAGGCCAGCCGGCCGGCCTGCCTGGTTATTTTTGGAGCGCCGTCGGGCCCTGTCTGCGGGGAGTGCTGTTTTTGAAGGGCCTCCAGTCCCATTAATCAGCCGGGGGACCCCACGGCGTGAACGGGCCCCGAGCCCTGGCCCGCCACACTGCAGCGTTCTGTTCCTGGACCGCCGCTCTCCTCACAGTGTGAAGCTCAGAGGAACCTCATCAATCTCACCTGTCCCACACGTCAACCGCAGATTTAATCAAACGCTCCTTCTGGGCCTCTGCTGCTGCACCAGGAAAAAACGCCTCGGCCGGACCGCTCGCACGGTTATTCTCACTCCTTCGGCGCGTCGCTTCCTGTTTTATCCTTTTATTGTCCGTGCATGTTTTCTCTGTGGTCGTGTGCACTTTGTTTCCAGCTGCGATGCGTTCCCACGTGGGGGGATAAAAGAGGCCGAGTCGCCGGGCCCCATTTCCCGCCGATGGCTAGCTGAAGTGCAGCTCTGTTGGTCGCCGGCTCTAACAGGTCCCACAGTGGCCGAAGACAGAGATGGAGAAAGATACGCAGGAATGAGGAGGAACACTGGGCCCAGTGTGTCCTCCGTCCTCAGGCCCAGATCAGGAGCCACAAAGAGCCGATGGTGACTCACAGCGGGGTCGACGGCGGCGGTGGTTTCAGCGACGTGTTGAAGTTGGCGAGGTTCAAAAATAAGAAAAAAAAAAAGAGGCAGCGACTGTCGTGCCGCTGCTCAGCTCCTCGGTGAGAGAGATGTCAGTGGACCACTCCAGGAACCCGAGGCTCTGAGATGATGTATGAGGTCTGAACCGCCCGGAGCTGATCTGAGGACAGAAACGTTCTGTTAGCAAACCAGAACCGTGGCTGTGATTAATAACAAGCAGCCAAACGGTGGACCAGGACCAGCTGTAGACCACTGATCCATGATGATACAGGAGCAGCAGCAATAATAATAATAATAGTAATTACTACACAGAGGAACGCGGTGGAGTTATGTGATGATCAGCGTCTGTCCATCTGTCTATCGGCAACATAACTCATAAACGGACTAATGGATTTGGATGAAATTTTCAGGGAAGGTCAGAAATGACACAAGCATCAACCGATTAGATTTTGGCAGTGATGCAGCTTATAGTCTGGATCCATGGGTTTGTTAAAGATTTCTGTATCATTGCCAGATAGCGGCACGGTGTCACTGTAACCATGACAACAAGTGAACACTACGTCAGCTGATTGCTGATGATCACATGATTATGATCCTACTACAAATCCACACTGTGGACTTATCAGGACTTATCCATCAGAAATGATAAAAGGAACAACTGATTAAATTGCAGGAGTTTTCTGAGTCCCATCAATTCCTGCCGCCCGCTACGTATTTAGGTCACGTGATTCCGTGTCCGTACATAACCTACACATGCATAACACATGCCTGTACTCAGCGCAACGTCATGGAATGAACAGTCTTGGCAGAGTACTGCTCTCTGAGTGTTTTTGTTGTTATTATTATGACAATAATAACAATTATTATGATGATGAATATCATAATTATAATAAAATAGCAATAATAATAGTAATTATTTTGTTAATAATAATAATGGTAGTAATAATAATAACGATGAATCTCACTGATATGGGAATTTGTAATTATTTATATTTCATTTTTTATTCAGTTTTATTCTTTTATTTATTTACATATTTATGTACAACTGCTCCATGATAATAATAATTATTATTATATTGACTGTATTATTATTACAATAATAATAATAATAATAATAATAATAATAATAATAATAATAATAATAATAATAATTAATAAATAGTTATTTTATTACAAATAATAATAATATTGATTCACTAATTTGGGAATTTATTATTATTTAGATATTTTTTTTATTTTCTATTCAGTTTATTAATTCATTTATGTATTGATTATTGCAAATTACAAGTGCTCCATGATAATAATAATTATTATAATGACGTTGTTATTATTATTACTCTTATTATTTGTGTCTCAGTTTAGTAGTTTTGTGTCTCATCTTGGTCATTTTGCATCTTGTGTTTGTTTTGTGTCACGTTTTAGTCATTTGTCTAATTTCTGTCTTGTGTCTTGTTTTGATCTTTTTGTCTCATTGTTGACATTTTGTGTCTCCTTTTCTGGTTTTGCGTCTTATTTGTGTAGGTTTAGTCTCGTTTTTATCACTTTGTGTCTCGTTTTAGTCATTTTTTTTGATAATTCGTGTCATTTGTGTCTTGTTTTTGAGGTTTTGTCTGTCGTTTCAGTTGTTTTATGTCATTTTGTCTTGTTTTCAGCTTGTTGTGTCTCGTTTTTATTGTTCTGCGTCTCATTTTTTCATTTGTGTCTAGTTTGTGTAGTTTTGTGTCATTTTGAGTCACATTTATATTGCTTTTTAGGTCAGTTATGTCTCTTGTTTGCTGTTTTCTGTCTCGTTTTTGTAACATTGCGTCTCATTTGTCTTTCGTGTGTCGTTTTTTTTTATGGTTTTGTGTCTCAGTTGTGCTGTCTTATGCCTCATTTGAGTCATTTTGTGTCTGATTTTTGTTGTATTTTGGTATTTTGTCTAGTTTCTGTGGCAGCCCAAAGAGACAACACGACCACATTTCCATCCCTAAAGCCAGTTAGACAACGTGTCACATTTTCTACACTGAAAAACCTTTTAGTTGAAAGAATGTGAGCAGCAACAGTCGTGTTTCTTTGTCTGGTTCATCAGACTAAAGCTCTGGTGATCAGTGCGATCCGTCTTCCTCTATCGTCTCCAAACTTTTCCGACTCTTTTCAGCCTTTTTGTTTTCCTGCAGACGACTCGTAGCAGACGAGGGAACGCTGCTCGTTCTCTGCTCATATTATCATCGAACCACGCCATCGCTGGAGGTGACGAAAGCTTTCCTCGTCCACGTCTGCCATCTGCTGAAGGCATTACGCTGCATGTGTGTGTGACATTAACGCCAACAGCTAGAAGGTTACATACACTGAAAGGCCATGTTTTCACACTTGCAGCACCTTTCCGGGAACACGTGTTCATTTGTCTGTGTGTGTGGTAACATCCACGGGGACGGCGGTCATGTGAAAACACACACGTATGTTCGCACGTGTTCCCGGTTCCTGCCTACATCAACATCGGCGGAGCTGCGGAGGTGTCTGTCCATGTGAAGCTGACAGCTCACATCAAGGATCAACACCGGAGGAAAGAAAACTATCAGACGGCATCAGGAGCAGAAACACCAGCAGATCCGAGCTGCTTTATTAAACAATAGTCGGCCGGAGCTGGTGGAGTTCAGAATTAAACAATGTCGGGTTTCCCACAACTAACCCTAACCCTCCACGGAAACTTTTCTCTCCAAAATCTTCCAGAGTCCTGCAGCGACTGCATGTTGGGAACTGGAAAGTGCTGAATTTATCATTTAAGTCGGTGCAAGAAGCAATGAAATTAAATCCTTAATAAAGAAGAATGTCTAACAATGACAAATAATACTGACATTAATCCAAAAAAATAGCAGAATTCTGTCTAAAATCTACACATATGCAACCTTTTTGGAAGAATTGTAAGGCACTTAAAGGCTTTAAAAGTTGAATTTTTGGACATTGCGGCCAAAATCATTCAGCTTCTGCTCTAACAGAGGACACCAAAAACCTCAAAGCAGGTTTAAAAGGCATGTTACTGTTAAAAGATCATCAGAATTCCAACTTTTATCAGAGACAGAAGCTGTAAAAACAGAATTGCACAATTTTCCATTTAAATGATGATATTTTGTTTTTTAAGCGAAACAACGTCGTGTTTCCCACAATTCCAGAGAAAATCTAACTCTGGAAACTTTTCTCTCCAAAATCTTCCAGAATCTTGGAACAACTGCATTTTAGAAAATGCCGAAATTCTGAATTCATCATATAAGTCATCACAAGAAACAATGAAGTTACACCCTTAAAGAAGAAATACAACAATGACAAATGCAAAAATAAGTGGACAGTTTCATCTTTGATCTATACATGTTCATGTTCTTTTTGGCAGATTTCTGAGGATTTGCTTTTGGAAGACGTTACAAGTTGAATTTCCAAACATTGTGACCATAATCGTGCAGCTTTTACTGTCACAGTAGACTCCAAAAACCTCAAACCAGATTTGAAAGTTATGTTAACGTTAAAAGATCGACAAAATTCCATCATTTATCCGAGACAGAAGCTGTAAAAACAGAAAGATTTTCAAGTTTCAAAAAAGACTACTTTTCTTTATCCCTTTGATGCCCAGCATTTGTCAAAAGATACCCATATTCCATTGAATATGGAAAATTCAATGGGGTAAAGTTGAATTTTCTCAAACTACAGCCAAAATCATGCACTGTCTACTGTCACAGTGGAAACTAACAACTTGAAAACTCACTAGCAGGTTTGAAAGACATGTTAGCTTTAAAAGATCAGCAAAATTCCACCATTTATCTGAGACAGAAGCTGTAAAAACAAAGAAATAATTGATTAATTTTTCACTAAATTCATCATATGTTGATTTTTACGTAAAACAATGTTGCATTTCCCACAATTCCAGAGAAAATCTCACTCCATGGAAACTTTTCTCTCCAAAATCTTGTCTTTGAATGAGTGAATTTTAGGAAATGAAGTCAGCTCAAGAAAGATTATATTGCTGACGGATATAAATACTTTTTGGTGGATTTCTAAGATTGTTCACTGTCCAAGTTGAATTTTCTTCAACTGTGTCTAAAGTTGTGCACACGGACCAAACACAGCATCTGTTCGCTGTAATCAGCTGATGCAGATTTTCTCCAAATGGCCGTGAATCGTTCCATCACTTCCTGTAACACAACAGGAAACAGCCGGCATTCATCAGCTGTCGACAACAAAACACCAGCAGCAGGATCAGTGGACCAGGTGTAGCTGGAAGGACATTAAGTGTGGAATAAATCCATCGATTAATGGTTCCAGCCTTTATAAGTGGAAAACAAGAAAGGAGATCAAAAAAAGATACATTAAAATGTTCAATAAAAAGTATGAAATACAGGTATTTTCATGTAGAGCCACATTTCAGCCTCATTTTATGATGGTTTCAGGTCTTTATTAAGGCGTTTCTAAAGTTTAAACAGCTCGAAGCTCGTTTGATTTATCTAACTATGGTTTTTAAAAAGCCACAAGGTGTCAGTTCACCTCCAAGGCGTGAACTCTGCAAGTGTTTCTCCAGTGGATGAATGAACTCGCTCAGGTTTAATATAGTTCATAGCTAAGGTTTGCCAGATGATACTGTTTTATTACTGTTGGCGTTGCAGCGCAGTATTCATTACAAACATTAATTGCTTTACAGCGTTTGCTGTCTGCTCTGTCATCAAGCAGACGCTGATTTACTTCCCTGTTTAACCTACTTTCTGCTCCAGCGGCTACAGAGTTTAAAGACGACCAACAGAAACACTGAGGTGTCTGGTGAAGCAGCACGATAACATGGAAAATATCAGACAGCATGAATGAGATGCAAGTAAATTTGAGACACAAAACGATTAAACCTGGACACAAAACGACAGAAAGGAGATACAAAAAAGACAACCAAGACTAAAAAAATGACAAAAACAAGACACAAAATGTCAAAAAGAAGAAAAAACTGACCTGAAGAAACATGAAGCAGCAACAGTGAAACACAAAACAACCAAAACGAGACACAAAGGAGATTGAAGTTACAATAATGAGACATAAAACAAGACATAAAATGACACAAAATGATGAAACCAAAACACAAAAGAAAATTTAGAGAAAAATACTAAATAAATGTGACACAAAATGACAAAAACAAGAATGAAAAGATGATGAGAGAAAAAATGAGATTCAAAACAACACAAATGAGACACCAACAAGATTGAAACTACAGTAATGAGTCAAAACAAGACAAAAATGACACCTAAAAGACAAAAACAAGACACAAAACAGCAAAAAGAAAAAAACTGACCGGAAGAAACATTAATGAGACACAAAACAACAAAAATGAGATGCAAAGTGATAAAATCAAAACACAAAGGAAAAATTTGAGACAAAAAAAACGACAAACGACACACAAAATTACAAAAACATGACAAAAAAGACAAAAATCTAACAAAATGGTGACACCAAAACACAAAAGAATAATAAGACAAAAATCAACACAAACGAGAAGCAAAAGACAATACAAGACACAAAGCAAAACGTTAAATGACAAACGACACAAAAGACAATAATGAGACACAAAACACCACAAACGAGATTAAACAGGACTCAAAGTTACAACAAAAGTGAGACACAAATCGCTAAAAAAAAAACTGCGACACAATGCCAAAAAGACAAAAAAAAGACAAAAATGAAGCACAAAACATAAAAGAACACAAGTGAGACCAAAAACCAAACAAGACACAGAAGAAAAATAAACACAACAAAAACTAAACAAAACTGCAGTTAGTTAATGTTAATATCACTGTAACACTGTCGTCATGCAGGCGTTTATTTACTTCCTGTTTATCATTCAGGCGTTTATTTGCTTCCTGTTTATCGTGAAGGTGTTTATTTACTTCCAGTTTATCATACAGGCGTTTATTTACTTCCTGTTTATCATTCAGGTGTTTATTTACTTGCTGTTTATCATTCAGGCGTTTATTTACTTGCTGTTTATCATTCAGGTGTTTATTTACTTCCTGTTTATCATTCAGGCGTTTATTTACTTCCTGTTTATCATTCAGGTGTTTATTTACTTGCTGTTTATCATTCAGGTGTTTATTTACTTCCTGTTTATCATTCAGGCATTTATTTACTTCCTGTTTATCATGAAGGCGTTTATTTACTTCCTGTTGATCATGAAGGTGTATATTCACTTCCTGTTTATCGTGAAAGCGTTTTATTTACTTCCTGTTTATCCTGCAGGCGTTTATTTACTTCCTGTTTATCGTGCAGGCGTTTATTTACTTCCTGTTTATCATTCAGGCGTTTATTTACTTCCTGTTTCTCATGCAAGTGTTTATTTACTTCCTGTTTATCATTCAGGCGTTTATTTACTTCCTGTTTATTGTGAAGGTGTTTTTTTACTTCCTGTTTATCGTGCAGGCATTTATTTACTTCCTGTTTTCATTCAGGCATTTATTTACTTCCTGTTTATCCTGCAGGCATTATTATGCTTCCTGTTTAGCTTCCTTGTGTCTAAGACTCTGTCCTGGACCAACAGTACCTCTGAGATGCAGCTTTGTAGCACTAACCTCTGATTGGCTGGTTTCTAGTCAGCCGTGACTCTCATTTGACACCTGATTGGCTCAAATGGCTCCATTAGCATGTCTGCGTGGCTAATGGCGTCCCCTGGGGCTGGGGCAGGGGGGGAACACGGGTTTGGCGTGTCGGCTGGAGGTGAGAACACACACGAGCCAGACTTGGGGCCCAGATGGCCCCTGACGCCTCTTAAGAGCCCCTCAGCATCAGTGGAGCTGCAGTCGATTGCCCCAGTGGGTAATGACATCAGCATCCAGCTCCTTCCTGCCCTACATGGAGGCTGCTGGGCTGGACGGCCTCGGAGCAGCCGGATCCCTCCCTCAGGGCCGGACGCCGCCGTTATCTGATCCCTCGGTCGGATCGAGTGTGATGCGTCTCAGCAAGCCGTCAAGATAAACGCCTTCTCAAAGAGGAAACCCTCTGAGAGCTTCGGCTTCTATTGATTAGTTGTGATAACCTTGGAGAGCGTGTGATCGTCGCACAGATTCCAGCCGATAACGCAGAAACCTCAAAGGGTTTGTGGAGGGAAGTTCCCCAAAGTCATCCACTCATTCCCTACGTCCTATCTAGGAACTACTGTAGAGCAAACTATGTAGGATCCTTGGTAAAGTCTCAGAGCGAAAGATAGAGGAAAGATGTATGAAGTAGAAATACATCTTAAGACTTTATAATAGGTCTTAATGTGTGAAAATGTCGTAATGCTATAAAATGCTTCTTAACAAACTGGAAAATACGTGTTAAGACCAGAAAATACATTTTAGAAAACTAGAAAGTATGTCTTAACACTAAAAAATGAGTCTTAATACAAGAAAATACATTTTAATACTAGACAATACGTCTTAACGCCAGAAAATACCTCTTAACACTAGAAAATCTGTCTTAACACTAGAAAATCCGTCTTAAACTAGAAAAAACGTCTAACATTAGAAAATGTGTTTTCACACATCTATGAACATTTGCCTGCTTTTCCAAAGTTTAGCAACCTTCATACAGCCATGTCAATACGTCACTGTACACAGAACCTGTAAAAAGTCATTTTTCACCTTGATGGCTTTTCAACATTGGATTCTGGTCAATTTAATTTGGCTTTTTGACAAAAAATTTGCAAAAAAAAGACTTTGACATGGAAATCAGTTTTCCATGTCAAAGGGAAAACTGATCCTGTATCATTCTCCATATGTTATATTATGGGCTGCTCTGTCCTCTTGGAGTTGGTAGATCCTGAAGGTCTGACGTTCATTTGATCTCCATCCTTCATCACCTTCATGCCTCTGACTTTGAGCATCAGTACGATCCTCATCCTGCCGGGAACTGAATTGGGTAACGTTCATCTCCGAGGCGACCAACACTTCATCTTCCTGCAGCCCAACGTAAACACAGAGTTCCCGTCTGCGTTTCTTGTGTCTTTCTGCTCCGTCGAAGCCCAAATCTACTGTGAAACGTTCTGGTGTAGAAGGAGTTTTCTGTATGCCGGCGTGGTTTCACGTCTCATGGCAGGTGTCGCTCCGTTCGGCCTCTAATTCTATCATGTGGTCCCACAAACGCGCTTAAAGCTTTTGTCATAGTGAAGCCAGAAGCAATGAGGCGTTGTGGAAACTGTAAAACAAAGTCCGTGTTTGAATGTTGGTGATTGTGTGGACGACACGCTGCTATATGTGATGTACTTCGTGGTTCTACTGCAGCCTGTGGAGGTATCGGAGGTCTTGAAGCCGGTTGGATGGATGGGAAGTGATATTGTTGGCCGCTGAGGTGAAGCATTCTTTGCTCTGGATGTGTTTGGGAGAGAACAGAGGTGTTAGCCACGGAGTTAGCATCTCAGCAATACTGGCGTGACTGCCAGTAGCTTAGCACTGACTCTGCAATGACTTCCTTCTCCCTTTTTCACCTTCAGCCGTACCGTCTTTTCCATTAGACAGACAGATAGAGATAGTTTATTGATCCCGTTGGGGAAATTCAAGGTGTCCAGAGCTCACATGTGCTACATTCAGAATAGATAAGAAGATTAATGAACACAATAAGGTGCAATTAACATGCAAATCATGCTGGTTGCTTGTTGATGTAGGTGCCAAAAATGTTCTTTACAAAAAAGGTGCCCAAAATGTTAATATTTACAAAAAATGTGCAAAATTAGTTGGTATTTACAAAGAAAAGGTACAAAACTGACAATACTTACAAAGAAAATGTGCAAAAAATGACTGTATTTAGAATAAAATGTACAAAACTTGTTGGTATTTACAAAATAAATGTGCCAAAATTGTTGGTATTTACAACAAAGGTGCAAATTTTTTTGATATTTACAATGAAAAGATGCAAAGATCCTTGGTATTTACAAGGCAAGGTGCCAAAATTGTTATTTACAAAAAATGTGCAAAATTTTTTGATAAATAAAAGCAAAAATTGTTAGTATTTGCAAAATAGGTATAAATATTTTATCTATTTGCCAAAAAAGGG
Source organism: Amphiprion ocellaris (assembly GCF_022539595.1). Taxonomy (NCBI): domain Eukaryota; kingdom Metazoa; phylum Chordata; class Actinopteri; family Pomacentridae; genus Amphiprion; species Amphiprion ocellaris. Next base: position 32,962,585 of record NC_072776.1, on the reverse strand, counting down.
GCCCAAAGTTGTTGGTATTTACAAACAAAAGTGCAGTTTTTGGGGGTATTTACAAAAAAGGTTCAAAAAATTTACAAATCACTTTGGAAATATCATTTCGGAAAATTATCAAGACATTTTTGTCAAATTTCAACACATTTTGGACAATTCTTTAAATGTTTTGAAAAAAAATCTGAGTGGTTTTGGAAAAATTTAGTAATTTCAGAGAATCTAAAGTTATTTATGTCATATTTTAAGTCACATTGGAAACATTTTTAACCATTTTGAATATTTTTTGAGTCATTTTGGAAAAATTTTGAGTCATTTTAGAGAACTTTGTTATTTTTGTTAAAATACAAGTCATTTTGGACAATTCTTTATTCATTTTTTAAAAATCTGAGTAGCCATTTTGGTCCATTCTAAGTCCCTTTTTTAAAACATTTTGGAGATTTTTTGAGTCCCTTTAGATAATTGTTGATTAATCTTTGTCAGATTATTAGTTTGGACTATTCTTTAACAATTTTGAAAAAAATCTGAGCTACTTTAGAAATGTTTTGAGTGATTTTAGAGAATTTGAAGTGATTTTGTCTAATTTTAAGTCATTTTGGAAACATTTTAGTCCGTCGATCCCACATAAATGGGGAGATCATTCTGATTTAATCTCTCCTGTATCTATTTTACATATTCAGTTATAGTCACCCTCATTAATGAATAAGTCTAGTTCTGAATGACAGGTTCTCTGCTGTCACAAGCTGCTAAAACATAATATTTAATGTAAATCGGTTAGAAACTCCAGTCAGATCGGAGCCAAACGTTCCCTCCTTGTCCTCCAGGAACCTCTGCTTCTCGGTCGTGTCTTCTCGGGGATCCAGCCCACCGGAGTTCCTCACCTGGGGAACTACCTGGGAGCCCTTGGGAACTGGGTGTCCCTCCAGAACCAGTACTCGTCGGTCCTGTACAGCATCGTGGACCTTCACTCCATCACCCAGCCTCAGGACCCCAAGCTGCTGAGGACCAACATCCTGGACATGGTGGCCAGTCTGCTGGCCTGTGGCATCGACCCCCGGAGGGCCGTCCTCTTCCAGCAGTCCCAGGTAGGTGATGCTTTAACACAAAATATGGTCCAACAACAAGTTTTTCTGTCGTTACTAGAAGCTAATTCGACATATACGATGACTAAACGTTTCATTTACACAAACATTCCAGGACTGTAACCAACGATTAGTTTAATTTTTATCTTTTGTGTCTTGTTTTTATCTTTTTTTGGTCTTGTTTGTCATTTTTTGTCCTGTTTTGTGTCTCGTTTTTGTCATTTTGTGTCTCATTTATGTTGTCTCGTTTCTTTGGATCATTTATGTCTCTTGTTTGTTTTGTGTTTTGTTGTTGTCATTTTTTTCCGTTTGTCGATTTGTCTCTCGTTTGTGTCATTTTGTCTTGTTTGTGTCTGATTTTTGTTGTTTTGTGTCTTGTGTTAGTAATTTTTTGACTCATTTGTTTTGTTTTGTGTCTCATTTTTGTCTTTTTGTGTGTCATTTTGTGGTCTTTTTTGTCTTTTTTTCTCATTTCTGTCATTTTATGTCTTCTTGTCATTTTGTGTCTCTTTTGTCATTTTTTTGTTCTGTTTTTGTTGTTTTGTGTATTTTTTGTGTCATTTTCTGTCTCATTTATGTTTTCATGTCTCCTATTGGCTGATTTCTGACTTGTTTATGTAATTTTGTGTCTCACTTGTGTCATTCTGTATCCCTTTTTTGTGTTTTTGTTTCTCATTTTGTTGTTTTTGTCTCATTTTAGCATTTTGAGTCTCGTTTTAGTCGCTTTGTGTCATTTTGTGTCAATTTGTGTCTCATTTTAGTCATTTTATGTCTACAGTGTGATAAATACTTCTTTAAAAGCACTTCTTTAAAATATCAGGCTGGGAAATCTTGACATTTTACTCCAAGTTGCTATTTTGTGAGCTGTTAAATTCATTTTCCCTGGTAGAAAATGAACATTTTCTCACTTTGTAAGGCTCCTAAAGTGCCTCCGTTGTGTGTTTTTAATCTGAACTGGTTTTAACAGATGAACAGATGTGCTGCTGCCTGCTTCTCCTTCATGTCTGCACATTATTTCACAGTCTGCTCGTCTCTACATCGATTTATGAATATACTGAACTGGAGTGTGTTTTTTTTCTCTCTTTTTTAAGTTTGGCAGAGAGAAAATGAGTTTCTTTTGCTGCTGTTTACCTGCGACCGGCTCCTGAAATGTTTATTTGATTGCTGCTGATGCTTATCTCTGTGGAAACACAAACTGGACACGTGGCCACATCAGGAATCAGCTTGTCTAAAGTTTAGGAGTTAATACGAGGAGTTCAGTCAGTGTGTGTTCCTCTATTTTTACTCCCGTTTAGCTTCATGCCACATATCTTGGCAGCGCTTCGACCCCCGTGTCCAACACGTCGGCTCCACATGTACAAATACGACGAACGCCCAAAGAAAACACTCGACTAGTCTTTAAAAAAGAGTCGGTGACGAGTCGACCTCTGAGGATTAGAAGATCTGCTGAATCTCTGGCTTCCTTTCTGATACGCTGAGTTTTATAGAAGCTCTGAGGAGGAAAGATGATTTACTGTGTAGCCTTTAGAGCAGTGTTTCTCAACTGGTGGGTCGCGACCCAAAAGTGGGTCGCGGGGCCGTTTTTGGTGGGTCGCGAGCCTTTTTCTAAAAAGAGAGAAAAATAAAGATAATCCAATTTAGTGGCGAGTCATTGTAGTTCCCCTCCGCACCCGCAGGGGGTCGTCGTGTCAGCAGCGACCGGTGAGGACACTCGTATTACTGTAGAAGAAACTGCATGTTTTCATAGCAACAGCAGCATGGCTAAACGCAAGTACGACAGCGAGGACATTAAATATGGATTTTCCTACATCGAAGACAAAGGAGTCCAAAAGCACGCATCTGAATAAACTTTTCGAGCGGTTTAGCGACTACTTTCCCGATAAACAACCCGAGGACGACTGGGTGCGCGACCCGTTTGGAATAAACATGGAAAGCATCACGTTGCCTAGCAGCGATGAATGTCAGCTGGTGGAGCTATCATGTGACCGCACTCTCAGAAAGAAATTCACAGAGGTAAGCCTTTCCCAGTTCTGGTGCAACGATGTGATGAGAGAGTATCCCTCCATTGCTAGTCGAGCTGTAAAAATCCTCCTACCATTCAGCACCACATACCTCTGTGAATGTGGCTTCTCAGCTCTTGTTCAGCTGAAAACAAAATACCGAAATAAACTGAACATTGAGCATGACCTCAGAGTTGCTTTATCATGCATACAGCCAGATTTTGAGACTCTTGTAAAGGCCAAAAAGCATCCTCAGCTAAGCCATTAGAACTTCATGTAGTTCTGCAGTACTTTTATTGTGACTTGTGACTTTTGTTTATTTGTTAGTGCTTAAAAACACACTTTTCTTTCAATATTGCACACTATTTTTTTCCCCAAATATTGGCTTTCAAATATAGTTAAGCCCTTTGAAAAATGTTTTATTGTGTTTACATTTTGAGATTGATCAGAACATTAAGCATTTCTTCACTTTAATAATTTGTTGAATGCACTTCATCAGTTTTCATGTTTTGGACTCTTTTGCACATATTTCTATACATAGTTTCTCCAGCTACAACAGCAATGTTGCAGACTTGTGCAGTATTATGAGAAGCTACTGGTTTTGTTGAATTGCACTTTTTTTGTAGAAAAAAATGCACTTTTATATATCCTGAGAACTACTTGAGGCTATTGTTCTACTTGTTTCAAAGTCCTCAGTACTTGAATTAGTATTGCTGCTTGATTTTGAGTTGTTGTGAAGTACTTGAGTTCAGGTTTAAAAGTTTTGTCTTCGAACACTCAATCAATAAATTGTTGATTTTTGGAGAAATATTGTTTGGGTCACGACTTGTCATTTCAGTTTTATGGTGGGTCCCAGGCCCAGACCAGTTGAGAACCACTGCTTTAGAGCGTCTCTTGTTGCAGCTCGTTTTTGTTGTTTTCTGTCTTGGTTTAGTCATTTTTTGTCTCATTTCTCTTATTTTATGTCGTCTTGTCATTTAGTATCTTGTTTTTGTCATTTTTGTCTCGTTTTTGTTGTTTTGTTCCTCATTTTAGTTGTTTTTTGTCCGTTTCTTCTCTGTCCTCTGAGGATTAGTGTGTCTGATGACTCACTGGCTTCGTCTGTGATGCTCTGAGTTTTCTAGAAGCACTGAGGAGGGAAATGATTTGTTGTGTAGCTGTACATTCTGATAACTTCCTGTCTCTGTGTTGATGTGATCTGTAACATCAGCGTATCTCTTGTTGTGGTGCGTTTCTGCTGTGCAGCATGGATCAAGGCCTTTAGATATCACTTTTATTGGCCTTCAGACCACATCCATCCCTGTTTCTGCTCTGTCCTCCACATCTGGAGTCACGTCACCGTCCTGCATCCACTCTTTATTTCTGTCCCCGTTAAGGACGGCCTTCATGAACGTTGGAGTTCATTCAGCAGCAGATGCAGAGGAGCTTCACCTGTTTAGTAAAGAGGCGTACAGCAGCAGTTTTCTTCTCTTCCACTTGGAGGCGGTAGGGAGTAACCCTCCTCTTCCTCCTGCTGTCCCACTTTTAATCCGTTCATCTGTGTTCGTTTAATCCTCCTGCTTCGTTTATTTCCTCTCTTTATCTCTCCAGTGCTTCTCTGAGCTTCTTAGCATTTATTTATTTATTTATTTTTAAATAACTGGACTGAAGTTTGTTTGTGTTTGTAGATGAAAATGATGGTTTGTCAGTGTTGTATCAGGATTTTTTATTATTATATTCTCATGGAAACATGTTTGTTAGCTTTCAGGTAGAAACAAAAAAATACCAGGACTGGTCTTGAAGTTATTAAATCTTGGACAAATTATTTGATTTCAAAGCCAACTTTCCTAAGAAGAAATGAAAACAAACTTGTTCTTTTCCCAGTATCTTCTTTCAAATCACTTCTTAAAACACATTTTATATGCTTGTTTTTATGTGATTATTTATTTATGTTTTTTAAATTAAATTTCTAATTTTGTCTATCAATCTATTCTTATCCTCCAATTAATTTTTAAAATTCTATTCATTTTTTGTTCATTTTTTTAACCTTTCGTTGTTTATTTTAATTTTAATTTGTATTTATTTACTATTACTTCTATTAATTTTACCTTTGTATTTATAGTTTAACCCTCTTTTTTCTTTTGTTTGTTTTATTCTCTTTTATCCTTTATTTATTTACTTTTTAAAATATTTATTTTATTTATTTAGTATTGCTTTTATTATTTTTGGCCTTGTGTTTAAGATTTTACCTTCTTTTTTCTTTTATTTGTTTATTTTATTCTTCTTTACCCTTTATTGATATACTTTTTTATGTGTTTGTTTTATTTTTTTACTGTTACCATTATTATTTTTGGCCTTGTCTTTACGATTTTCCCTTTTTTTCTTTTATTTGTTCGTTTTATTCTCTTTTACCCTTTATTTATTTACTTATTTATTTACTATTACTATTATTATTTTGGTTTCTAGCCTTGTCTTTGTGGTTTTACCCTCTTGTTTCTTCAGTTCTACTTGTTCTTTGTCTTTACTCATTTAAGGCATTTTTGGTTCAGAATCAGATTGTACATGACTGATTGTTTACTCAAGAAAATTAATTAACGGACTTGCAGTGGAAATATAATTCTTCATTCTTTTATTATTTATTCTGGTGTTGTAGTGTTTTATTTTGAAAATCTTTTCCCATGTTTACCTCTATTTCAACACTTTTTCCTTGTGTTATGTGCATATATAAGCTGTGGTGCTTCCATAGATGTGTTTTTGCAAACTGGAGTTTTATTTTGAAATTCCAGGTGTCTGAACACGCTGAACTCTCGTGGATCCTCGGCTGTCTGACCAGCATGCCTCGACTCAGACACCTCCCACAGTGGAAGGTGAGGATTTACAATGTCCTGCTGCAGAAACGTTCACGTAAAATCATCAAACAAATAATCAATAACCAGGTTAGAGGCAGAAAACTGCTCCTTTAAGTATCTACTATGAGATCTTTATTACTGTTGATTGTGCAGCAGATTTTTTTAGTAAATAATTCATAATAATAATTTTTACTTCTTTTGCTGTGGTGCAAATGTGATATTATAAAACACACAAGCTTCTATTAAGTTTTTTTTCAACTTTTTTTCCCTATTCTAGTCGTATTTTAGTTTATGGATCTTATTTCAGTAATATATTCTACATAGATCTTATTGCTGCTCTACTTTTTTAGGTGCTGCTTTTCTTTTGTCTTTTTGTTTTTGTTGTTTTTGTGCAACATCTGCCTTTATCATCTCTATCCTCATTTTTATCTCCATCTCATACCTATCTCTATTGCATCTGTATCTCTATCTCAACTCATCTTTATTTCTGTCTATCTCATCTCCATCTCATCTATATCTCCTCTCATCTCTATCTCATCTCTATCTCTGCCTCTGTTTCCATCTCACATCTGTCTAATCTCTATCTCTCACTTCAATCTCATTTCTGTTTTTCTCTCCTGTCTCTATCTCTATCTTTATCTCTTTTTATTGATTCTGTCTCAGCTTTATCTCTATCTCATCTCGCATTTTATCTCATCTGATATAATGTTATCTCATCCATTTAAATGTGGTATAATTATTGATCATTATGTTATAATGAAACATCTTGGTGTCCACTGCAGCTTTATAACGTTACTTATTGATAATTTATTTTTATGTAATAATAAGAAAACAAGCAAATAAAAAAAAATAAAAGTAAATAAATAAATAAATTAAAATATATATATATATATACTTTAAACGAAACTATTTAGCATCTATAAATAAAATTAATTAAGCTTCTAGTCTTTTTCAGTCAGAGTTTATTTTTAATATCTTCATCTGATTTTCTTTCATAAGAGAAGACATTTATTTATTCACTAATAAACATTGAAATAACAGTTTGATTCCTTCTCTGTTGGATGCAAAAACTAAAAAACTTTACAGAACAAATATAAAAGTGGTTTATTAAGTTCCTTCTTTGATAATTCCTGCAGTTTGTGCTGAGCTCAAATCAAGCATCTGCAGTTATAAATCACTGACTGATGTTGGAAACTGCAGATAAAAATAATCTTTCATCCGTATCGTATAGACTGTCATTAAGTCAGCGCTGCCCCACATATGATTTTAATTGACTGATGTAAAATCAGAGTCCAACCCTCAATTTAGTTTCCTTTACTTCCCACATCATCAACTCTGTGCAAAAGGAAACGTATTGATTTCAATCTGAATTTAATTAAATATATATTTTACCAGCTTTAAGCTCCAAGTTTGGTCTCTGTGCTTGAATAATTTTCTCCAAATCTTCTGTTAAAAAACAAATCTGAAGAAATGAGGATTTATTTTGAAATTCTTGTGTTAAATGTCGGCGCTCCTTGTGTTTTAATTATCACCACTTTAGCTTCACTTTCAAATTAAAATTTTTCCTTTTTTCTGTTTCTTCTGACTTATCCAACATGGTCTTATTTTTTAGTTTTTGAAGTCATATATTTGCAGTTGTTTCTTCTTTCTTGTGCAGTTTAAATCCAGAAAACACCTTCTGTTTACCCGACACATGAGCCGATCTGGAGCTCGGTGGAAAATGAATCCACCCGAATCCCCGTCTGTCTGAGAGTCGATGAGTCGTGAAAGTGAAAACGGTTCTTTGTGGGGGAAAGAAAATGTCGACCGGAGTCGGTTTCTTCTTTTGTTTCTGCTTCTCAGGCTTCTGTTAAATCTTTACTTTTCATTTTTCTACTCCAGCATTATTTCAGCTCATTCAGTCGTACTGACATCTTGTTGCTGTTCTACTTTTTAGAGACAAAATTTCTATTTTTATGTCATTTTTATCTTTTCTGAGCAACATTTGGCACAAGAATCTGCTTCAAGATTAATTACATTATATCTTATTTCATTTTATCTTATTTCATCTTATCTTGTTTTATTTCATCTTATTCTATCATATTTTATTTCTTATTGTATTGCATCTTATCTTATTTCATCTCATTCATCTAACCTTATATCATCTTAACTTATTTTGTTTCAACTTTTTATCTTATTGTATATCATCTTATTTCATCTTAATCTTATCTTATATCATCGTGTCGTACCTTTTTTCATCTTGTCTGATTTTATCTTATCTCATTTTATCTCATCTCGTCTTATTTCATCTTCTTTCATCTTATTTCATCTCATCTGATCCATTTAAATGCGATATAATATTAGATTATTTGTTATTATCATGTTATATTTAAAAAATCTTCAATTTCTTATAAATTAAACCAGCACTGCAATTTTGTAATATTTCTTCTTAATCATTTATTTCTTACTTTTAACCAAAATAATCTGCAAATAATAAAAGAAACAAACAAATTAATAACATTTGTAATAATAATAAAAATGTGCATATATATTAATATAATAAATGCTAGAAATAACACAAAAACACTTTAATTCTCACTATTTAGCCTCTATAAACATTAACAACCCTGTAGAAGTGTTATTAATGTATTTATATACACACATTACACACATGCAATAAATGACAATACAGCAAAACAAACTCATGATTTTAATTTAAAATATGTCTAATTACATTCTACTTAGATCAGTATTACATTATTATAGTAGCTAATAACTGCATGAATTAGTGTGTTATCAGCTGTTTATTATACATTTATATACGGATTGTAAATACTGCGTCTTGTTTTCTTTTATTTTCGCTTCCCTTTATGTTTTTTGTCCTGCAGATGAAGAGCAAACAGAAGAATGAGGGCAGCGTCGGCCTCTATACGTATCCCGTCCTGCAGGCTGCAGATATCCTCCTCTACAAGTGAGATTTTACATTTTTTATTATGCCCTTTGGCGATAAATTGTGTGAAAATTGGAATAATAATGACGAGAAATTACTCAGTATGAAACCATCATGGAAAAACTGACATTTTCCCTAAAAGGGCAAAAAAGAGACTTTATTTTTTAGAGATCTGGACAATAAAACCCATAAATTCAGATTTTATTTACAGAAAATTGCAAAGATTAAGCTTCTCAGTTCTTCTGTTCTTATGCAATAACAAAAAAGTGATTTAAAAAATGAAAATACAGGAAAAGCAATGAGGAAGTTGTAAAACTTTCTCCTCTACAAGTGAGATTTTTATGCCAGTCGGATGTCTTGTGTGAAAAAAGAGAAACTTTACCGCTGTGTGCATTAATGCAATAATTATTTCCAGCGTTTCTTGAGCCATGAAGCCATTTATCCTTTGCCCGGGACATTTAGCGGCCTTTAAATCTGTTGTTTTTCGAGCCAGATTTTCTTTTCTGCACTGCTCCCTCCAGGTTTTTCTCATTCTGCTCCCTGCAAATGCTACATAAAGTCCATACATCGGCTTTAGAAGCATTTATTGCTGCTCCTCTTGTTGCTAGAACACATACAAACATGTGCGTCCGTCCTGCGCTCAGAAGCAGATTTATCCTCGTATCCGAAGGTCTGCGTTTAATCTCAGAGAGGCTCTTCAGCCGAGGCGTCGCTCTTCTAAAAGCCACGTTGTTTCAGGTCATAAATGATGACATGAACTGCCTCTGGGTTTAAAAAACACTCATTTTAGTGCTGAAGTTTCTTGTAGTTGTAGTTTCTAGCCTCTGAAGTTTTATTTTGATCACTTCTGGTGCAGATGAACCGTATTTGTGCCGTTTTCTGCAGCACCTGAGACTTCGATCAACTTCTTTAGCAAATAAAAAATGACGTGGGTTAAAAAAAAGGGCAAATGAGCAGATATACCTTTTACATATATAATTTACTGCATGTATTCTGTGTGTACAACGAGATTAAGCAACAATCCTGTCAGTGCATCCGCAAAATCAGACAACATTATTAAAAGTACAGCAAGAAACATGCAAATATGAAACAAAATGGACTAAATATAGAACAAAAATTACATGTACAACTATGAAAACCTTTACAGATGCTTATTTGTTGTACTAAAGGTTGTAAATAAAACAAAATAATAAGGTATTTGGTGTAAACATCACTTTTTTAAATGTGAAAGTGTGTTTTTTTGGTGATATATTGTCTGAAAATTGGAATATTAATGACAATAAATGACTATTATTGGCAGCAAGTAAAAGAAAACATCAAGAGAAAATGGTTAAAAGTAGAAATAGAGGAGTAGATTGATTTAACGTGAGGTTTATAGTATGGAAAATAATGTGAAAAGATGAGTTTTATCATAATAAATAGACTATAAAACCCATAAACTCCCATTTTACTGGAACTTAGATGGTATCAGATACAAGCTCTTCTCTTATCTACTTTTATTTTTATTCCTTTTTTAAATACACAGTTGAATTACAAAAAAAAGCAGTAGTTTAGTTGCACATTTCTGCACATATTTGACAAAAAATAACGCAAAATAGAGCAAAAATTACATTAAAGGTGCAGTTTGCATGTAAATATGTCTAGTTTCAGTAAATAAATACAAAATGCATGAGGAAGTAGATGCAGATTTTTCCAGATTCTGTAAATTTGACGGTGAATAAATTAAATTGAGTTCAAGTGCTACTTTGTCTGTTTTTTAATGGATCCAAAGCATCTGCTGGGTTTAAAATCCAGTTTTTCAGTTAATTTGATGTCACTGAACAAATATTTATTGCAGTAAAATCAATTAAAACGACTTAGAGGGAGAGTTCACCTGTATTAGACAAGAAAAGCAAACAAAAGTGCATTTTTTTTACAATTTAACAGATCATTTTGGGTTTATTTTGACATTTTTATCTGCATTCCAATAGAAATAATTCAGTTTCTACTACTCACAGCTTTTTACGGAGGTAGTTTTCTATTATTGTGAAGAATCTACAACAAAAGCAGACTACTGTGTGTGTGCTGGTGTTTATTTCCAGTAATTCAGACAGTGTTTCTGTAAATAAAAATGCTAAATAACAAAATAAATTCACTCTCAGCTCCTATTAAAGTGAAGTAGAGACACATATTTCTAAACAAAACCAAAACTACATGTGTAAGAGTTCAATAAAATACGGTTTTGTATCATTTCTGTGATGCAGAACTTTATGTTTGGATCCTAAAGCTGACATGTTGGTAGATTTTCGTAGCTGGAAACCATCTGAGGCAGTGCAGTCTTTCCTACATCAGTGGATTCTGAAGTGAGATGAATCCACATTTAGACCTTCATATGTGTCTGTTTGAGTAATTATTAAACCTCCATCTAATTTCCTGTGAACATAAAAAGGGGGTGACGTATCTGAGCAACCGTACCGCTGTCCGGACTTTATTAGAGAGGAAATGGATGAATCTCTTCCCACGGAGTAGCAGTTGAAACGAATCCTCCAGCTGCGACTCCCAGTGGCTCCAATTTGTTTCTTCACTCCTTTGTTGGGTCGTTGGGAAGCTTCACGTCCTGTTTCTGGATTGTTTTTTGTTTTTTTCTCGCCTTCAGGTCGACTCACGTCCCCGTCGGAGAGGACCAGGTCCAGCATCTGGAGCTCGCTCAGGATCTCGCTCGCATCTTCAACCACCGATTCGGAGATTTGTTCCCTGAACCTCGAGCTCTGCTCAGTAAGAAAACACAAACACACTCAGATTCAGCAGGTTTTAGCTGCTTCTAGGGTGTGACTTCTGGAAAATGGTGGTTATTATTTCATAGAAGCTCATCTGATAGACAGATGATGAAAAATAAAGTTAAAATGTGATGTTTTTCTCCACTTTATATGGTTTTAATTAGTTAATCAAAAAAACTAAAGATTATTAGTTGCAGACTTCTAGGACGGAGGAAAAGAGTCCAGAATGACGTCTGATATCTAATTATAGCTGCAAAACTCTGCAGTTTTATGTTTTTAAGGCTTAGATTGTTTCATTTAGTAAAAGTGGGAAAAAGCTCAAGAAAACTTCATCTTGGTGCATTAAAGTCCTTTAAAACACACATTTAAGATGCTTTTTTTTTTAGGTATTAACATCTACTTCAATGAGAATTTACACTTAAGAGTGAATTTATTCTGTGTAATTATAGTGATATTAAATGCTTTTCTCCACTTTATGTGGTTTTAATTTTAAATGTTGAATCAGTTCATCCAGAAATACGTAAGATTATCAGTTGCAGACATTTACAACAATCAGTAAAGGAGCTCATAATGACGTCTGATAGCTAATAATAACTGCAAAACTATGCAGCTTTATATTTTTATGCACAAAATGTCATTTTTATTTAGTAAAAGTGGGAAAAAACCTCAAGAAAACTCAATCTTGGTGCATTAAACTCCTTTAAAACACACATTTCTTGACTTTTTTCAGTATTAGCTGCTGTTCAGATGGCAAATTAAACTTGAAAGGATTTATTCTTGGAATATTTTAGTGATATTGAATGTTTTTCTCCACTTTATATGATTTAAATTTAAATGTTGGATCAGTTATGGCAAAAAACCAAAAGATTCTTTGTTAGAGACTTTTATGACAATGAGGAAAGGAGTCCATAATGACGTCTAATATCTAATTATTGCTGCAAAACTCTGCAGTTTTTATGCATAAATTATCAGTTTCATTGAGTAAAAGTTGGAAAAACATCAAGAAAGCTCGATCTTGACACATTAAACTTCCTTAAAACACACATTTAAGACATTTCTTTCATATTAGCAGCTGTTTAGATAAGAATTTAAACTTAAGAGAGAGTTTATTGTTGATCATTTCAGATTTACTGAATGTTTTAGTGCATCAACTTATTGCACTTTAGCTGTGGAAGCATTTTGCTGCTTCTGGCTCCTAACATGAGGCTCACATCTGAATTTAAAGAATTAAAAACACTTCTATAAACAGGTTGCATTTATTTTCAGCTGACAGACAGATAATCTGCCATTTATAAAGACAGATGTGCCATTTTCTCTGCTTTAAAAGCTAATTAATCCAAAAAACTGAACATGATCAGTTCCAGTTGCCGTCTGATATCCAATAATAGGAGCCGAATCTCTGCAGTTTTATGTTTTTATGAACAAAATTTCATTTCTGTTTAGTAAAAGTGGGAAGAAACATGAAGAAAACTTTATCTTGGTGCATTAAACTCCGTTAAAACACACATTTAAGACATTTCTTTAGTATTAGCAGCTGTTTAAATGAAAATTTACACCTCAGACATAATTTATTCTTGGAAATTATAGTGATACTGAATGTTTTTCTCCACTTTATGTGATTTTAATGTTAAATGTTGGATCAGTTTTATGCATAAATTTAAATTTTTTATATCAGTAGAAGTTGGAAAAACCTCAAGAACACTCAATCTTGGCACATTTAACTCCTTTAAAACACACATTTAAGACTTTTCTTGTATTAGCAGCTGTTAAAATAACAATTTACACTAAAGAGAGAACTTATTCTTGGAAATCACGGTGATTTTAAATGTTTTTCTCTACTTTATATCATTTTAATTATTAATCTTACACACACTTACTCTCACTTATGTGAGAGTTTATTCTTCATAATTACAGATTTAGTGAATGTTTTAGTGCATAAATTTGCTGCATTTTAGCTGCTAGTTGTGCGTTAAAATGGACAAAGTGTAATTAAATCTCCATCTTTATTGAGATTACTTTAATAAAACAAGTAGAATAAAAGCAGCCATTTTCAGCTTGTTTGAGTAACTTTCAGAGAATAAATTCTGTTTTCAAAGGACTTTTGTTGCTGCAGGAGTTTCTCTTTTGGAGGCTTGTTGTCGTTTCTGCAAACATCTGGATGATAATCAAACATCAGCATGAACAGAGGAGCACATTTACAGTTTTTCTGGTTATTTTCCAGCATAAAAGGAAGAACAGAAATAGGTTAAATAAAATCACATTTCAAGCTGCATGTTCTCTATCCGTCTCTAATGCTGGGATACTTAGAACACACTCATGTTTTCTGATTCAGTGACTTTTTATCGTCTGTAGAAAGAAATTAAACGGAGGAAACAACAAATATTAGCTTCCCTTGAGGTTCTATATGGGGTTTTATTGACGTATCGCTTTAGAAAAAGTTTGAGAATGTTCGGTTGAGGTCGTTTTCATAGAAGACTTAATGCACATAATGATAAAATAACACTTTATTAATCCAGCAGTGGGGAAGTTTTCAGGTTTGCAGCAGCAAAGATGCTACAAACATGTTCTTTTATGACAAATTATGAGTCATTTTGGACAAATTTTGAGTTATTTTGCAACAATATTGAGTCCAAATTCCTCCCGATGGAAATAATAATATCGCACGTATTGTTTCATGACATATTATATTATTATATACAGCATATATTCTAGTATGTTAAAAACAACAGAAAGGGTTTTTTTTAAGTGCAAATTATTAATAATATACAGAAGAAGAGATGGAAACACATTTTTTGAATGAATTCCAGCAAACATTTACATGTTTGTTCACCAGACATCCTGAAAAATGACCAAAAATTACAACTTTCTGACTGAAATCAGCTCCTGAAGTTCCATTTTTCTCTCATATATGGAGAAAGTTTTCCTTGTTTTTTTATTTTTAAAGGTTTTAGATGCTGCAGCTTGGATTCTTTTCTGGTGACAGGTGATATACAAACTGATTTATTTCAAGATTTTGCTAAATAAATGTTATTTGTGCGTGCACATCGTATTTACAACCTTAAAAACCTTACAGCTTTTCCTTTTAATAGCGGCAAACAACTTTTTTTGACTTTTTACTACAGCGAAGCATTGAGGAGCTAAAACTGACCAATTTTAAAGACATTATTTTCTCCAAAACCTGATTTAATTTACTTTCTTGTTGTTTTTTGCACATTTTAAAGCCAAAAAGAAACCTCACTACTGTGCCAATCATCTATAATCAGACCCGACAAAGTTTTACTTTATTTTAAAGGTTTTTCAATAGTTTCCAATAACTTTTTTTCTGGCTTTTTACTGCAGCCAAGCATTAAATAGCTAAAACTACCACTTCTTGAAGACATTATTTCCTCCGAAGCCTCATATTATATGTTTGGGTTTTTTTTGTTTTTGCAACATTTTAAAGGTTTGAGTCAAGTTTGTTAGAAAGCCAAAAAGAAACCTCACCATTGTGCCATTCATCTATAATCCAACCCGACAAAGTTTTACTTGTTTATTCTTTTTTATAGTTTCCAAGAACTTTTGTCTGGCTTTTTATTGCAGCGAAGCATTGAGGAGCTGAAACTGACCATTTTTAAAGACATTATTTGCTCTGAAGCCTCATTTATGTTTGTTTTTTGTTGTTTTTGCCACATTTTGAAGGTTTGCTTCAAGTTTGATTGACAATCAGAAAGAAACCTCACCATTGTGCTGTTCCCCTTTAATCTTACCTGAAATCTGTCGTCATTTCTACCGTTTTATTTTGAAACTTTTACTCCACGATGCTCTCGGTTTTGTCACACATGGCCAACATGTTCCTCCCAGTTTGATTCTGCCTGATTATCAGCATCGTAAAAGCACAAGATGGAGTCAGTCATGTGTGCAGAGAAGCTGTGATTAAAGAAATATCTTCTCCTCTTGCATCTGAATAATAAAAAAAACCCAACAGATAATAGATTTGCGAGGACATCGTCATGACGACTCATATTTAATCAGTGGGAGCCTCAGATTGTAGCGTCTCTCCTTATTTCTGGCAGTCAGCATCTTCCCTTTGAAAGCAAATACTTCATTTCATTTAATCTAAAGCGAGGACGTCTCTGGGGTGACGCTCGGGACACATGTGGCCCGAGAATAAGAGGAGGAAGGATGAGGTTAATAAATAAGAAAGCTGCTGTAGTCGACTCGTCATTTCACACTAAGATACGTCTGCTTCTCACTCCACTATCTTCTGATTTCATCGCTTCACAACATGAGCTTCACACGTGAGTGTAGACAATTAAAACCTTCATATGAACAAGTAGACAGACAGCTTCACCCTGTCAGAAGTAAAGATATGCTCAGTTAGTCCAAGAAACTAAACATTAGCAGCTGCAATTATCCAATAATAGGAGCCAAAACTCTGCAGCTTTATGTTTTTATGCACAAAATTTCAGTTTTCATCAAGTAAAAGTGCAAAAAAATACTCAAGAAACTTCATCTTGGCACATTAAATTCCTTTAAAACACACATTTAGGACATTTTTTGCTGTTTTAAATAAGAAATTACACTTAAGAGAGAATTTATTCCTCTTAATTACAGTTTATTGGTGTGTTTAGTTCAAAAACCTGTGGCATCTTGAATTTATATAATTAAAAACATCTCTTTATGACAATAAACTGAGGATCTTTGGTTTTTTTCACCATTTTCGAACATTTTAAAGCCAAAACTAGTTAAATACTTCATCAATCACCAGCTGTTTTGATAATCAGTCACTCAATCAGTATTTTTCTACGTAAAAAAGTGAAAATTCTCTCATTTTAGTTTCGTAAAGGTGAATATTTTCTAGTTCTTTTCCTCTTTCTTGCCAGTAAACTGAATGTTTTTGGGTCATTTTTCACCATTTTCTGACATTTTAAAGCCAGAACTAGTCAAATATTTAATCAATCACCAGATAGTTTGATAATCAATCATTTAATTTGAGTAGTTTTGTTTAAAAAAAAGTAAAAATCTCTGTCAATTTTTTTTTCTCCTCTGTGACGATGAAGTAAATGTTTTTGGGACTTTTTTTTTTTTTTTTTTTTAGCATTTTCTGACATTTTAAAGCCAAAACTAGTAAGATATTAATCACCATCTGTTTTATTAATCAGTTGGTGTATTTTTCTACTTAAAAAGTGGAAATTCTCTGATTCCAGCTTCTTAAATGTGAATATTTTCTGATTCTTTTCCACTTTCTGGACAGTAAACTGAATGTTTTTGGGCTGTGGACCAAACTAGACTAAACCTTGTTGTTCTGAAGCATTTTTCATGTGTTTCTACATCTTTATTTCTCTTCTTCTTCAGGTTCTACAAGAAAAATCAAATCTCTCCGCGAGCCGTCGGCTAAAATGTCCAAATCCGACCCCCAGACGATGGCGACCGTCTTCCTCACCGACTCTCCGGACGACGTCGCCCTGAAGATCCGCCGCTCCGTCACCGACTTCACCTCCGAGGTCACCTTCGACCCGGAGAACCGGCCCGGCGTCTCCAACCTGGTGAGCATCCACGCCGCCATGGCGACCATCTCCGTGGAGGAGGCGGTCTCCCAGGCGACGGGGCTGGACACGGGGGCCTACAAGCAGCTGGTGACGGAGGCGGTGGTCCAGAGGCTGACGCCCATCAGGCTGCAGGTGGAGCGGCTGCGGTCCGACCCGGCTCACCTGGAACACGTTCTGGCTCAGGGGGCCTCCAGGGCCCGAGAACTGGCCGCTCCGGTGCTGGAGGAGGTCAAGCAGAGGGTCGGGTTCTGCTGAAGCCAGACCAGCTGCTGCTGATGGGACTCTTTAAGATGTTAGAGCCATGACAGAAAGACTCCAGGTGACTTTAGTCCTTTTGTTCCATTGAAACGAGAGAAGAAAACTCTCTGATACCGTGGTTCTGTTTTCTGGTTCTGTTTTCTGGTTCCGTCTCTGGTTCCGTCTCTGGTTCTGTTTTCTGGTTCCGTCTCTGGTTCCGTCTCTGGTTCTGTCTCTTGTTCTGTTCTCTGGTTCTGTTTTCTGGTTCTGTCTCTTGTTCTGTTTTCTGGTTCTGTTCTCTGGTTCTGTTTTCTGGTTCCGTCTCTGGTTCCGTCTCTGGTTCTGTTTTCTGGTTCCGTCTCTGGTTCCGTCTCTGGTTCCGTCTTTGGTTCTGTTTTCTGGTTCCGTCTCTGGTTCCGTCTCTGGTTCTGTTTTCTGGTTTTTTCTCTGGTTCCGTCTCTGGTTCCGTCTCTGGTTCCGTCTCTGGTTCTTTCTCTGGTTCCGTCTCTGGTTCTGTTCTCTTGTTCTGTCTCTGGTTCCATCTCTGGTTCCGTCTTTGGTTCTTTCTCTGGTTCCGTCTCTGGTTCCGTCTCTGGTTCTGTTTTCTGGTTCCGTCTCTGGTTCCGTCTCTGGTTCTGTTTTCTGGTTCCGTCTCTGGTTCCATCTCTGGTTCTCAGCATCACGTTTATCACTTCACAGCTTATTTATTTGCATCTGAATGTCTTCAAACACCACATTAACTCTCTAGTTCTGTCTTTTTTATATTATTCACACTCATCACTGTGCCACAAAAATCAATAAAAGTTCTGGAAAGCAACATTTAAAACTGATTTTATTTAAATGTGCTTTAATAATTAAAGCTGCAGACATAAATATTCAGGTTTTACTACTTTGCAGGTTATTAATTTGTCTTTAAAGCCATCAAACACCACAGCCGCTGCATTTTTCTGTCTTTTTGATATGATTTACAGCATAAGTTCACCAAAACTACTGCACCACTAAAATGAATTAGTTAAAATGTCTGGAAAACAACGTTCAGAAATGATCTTATTCAACAGCTTTATCAAATGTACTTAATATTAAACACAACAGGGATAATTATTCAGTTTTTTCCCACTTTGTAGCTCATTCATTCGCCTTGATGATCTTATTCAAGAGGTTTTTCAGGTGTGCTTTCATAATTAATTCTACAGGGAAATATGTGATTTTCTGACTACCTTGCAGCCCATTTATTTGTCTTTGAATTCTGTCAAACGCCACATTTCCTGTCTTTTTCTGTCTTTTTAATGTTCTTTACCACATAACAGGGTCCCTGTGCCTCCAGAATAGAGAAAACTTTTGGAAAACAACTTTCAAAAATGATCTTCATCAAGGAGGTTGTGCTTTGATAATTAAATCTGCAAAGATAATTCTGCATTTTTAAACACTTTGCAGCTTATTTATTCATATTTTTCTGTCTTTTTAATGGTCTTTACAATGTAACAGTTTCCCTAAATGCTGTGCTGACAAAATTAATAGTTAAAAAATGGTTAAAACTTCTCTAAAACAACATTCAGAAATGATGTCCATCAGAGAGGTTTATCACGTGTGCTTTAATAATTAAAGCTGCAGGCAGTTATGCATTTTTTAACACTTTGCACCTTATTTATTCAGCTTTTTCTGTCTTATTCTGCTTTTTTTTATATTCTTTACAATATTACAGTTTGCCAAAATGCTGTGCTGACACAGTTAGTTAAAAAACTGTTAATATTTCTGGAAAACAACATTCAAAAAGGATCTTTTTCAGGAGGTTTATCATGTGTGCTTTAATAATTAAAGCTGCAAGCATAATTATGCTTTTTTTTAACACCTTGCAGCTAATTTATTCAGCTTTTTTTGTGTTTTTAATATTCTTTACGACTTAACAGTTTGTTAGAAGTCTGTGCCACCAAAATGAAATAGTTAAAAAACTGTGAAAATTTCTGGAACACAACTTGTAAAAATGATTTTGTTCAGGAGGTTCATCATGTGTGCTTTGATAATTAAAGCTGCAGGGATAAATGTTCAGTTTTTACCACTTTGCAGGTCATTTATTTGCCATTGAACTCCATTTTACCCATCAAAGACCAAGATATGCTCTTTTTCTGTCTTTATATTATTCTTTGACATATAATGCAGAATATTATGTGTCCAGTTTATTGTTGAGGTGAACATCCAGGTATTTCTAGATGTCCACCATCAGTGTCCAAACCCTGGATGTCCACAGGTTCAGTCTGAGGTGTTGATGATCATCTCCTTCATCTTACTGGTGTTGAGCTGAAGATGGTTTCGCTCACATCAGTCAACGAAGTCAGAGATGACCGTCCTGTACTCCTGATCATCCTCCTCAGATAAACACCAGACGATGGATGCATCATCAGAGAACTTCTGGAGGTGATGGAAATCTGATGTGTTCAGGGTGAAGAGAAGGGAAAGCGACTGTCCCCATGACGACCACATCAGACTCACAGTCCTGAAGCCTCATGTTGGTCTGTAGGTGAGGTAGTGGACGGTCCATCAGCCAGGTGACACGTCTACTGAAGCTCCTTCAAGCTTCACCCTGAGCAGAGAAGACTGGATTGGATGGTGTTGAAAGCGCTGGAGAAGAACATGACCCTCAGTGCTGCTGGTGTTGTCCAGGTGAGTCAGCAGGTAGACGACTGCATCATCCTGTCCGATGTTCGCTTTGTCAGAAAACTGCAGTGGATCCAGATGTGGGCTCATCTGGAGACGGAGGTTCTTCATCCTCTCCATGGTCTTCATCAGGTGAGCAGTGAGGGTTCAGGTCTGAAGCGACTCCTTGAGGTTTGATGTCTTCAGACTCAGGTCTAGATGTCCAGGAGAAGCTGCCAGAGCTGCACCAGGTCTAACCCTGACCCTGGTCTGTAAGGAGTCTGGAGCTCCATCAGGGCTTCTGGACTTTCTTGTCTTGATTTTTAAACCACCAGGTTCTTGTTCCGTCTCCTGGAAACTAGAATGATCTGATCTGGGATCTGAGGAGTTTGGAGGCTTTATGTCGAACTGTTTCTGCAGCGTTGCGTTAAATGTTCTTGGTCTGAAACAGTGTTTATGTGTCTAAAAAGCATCGACATGAACATCTGGAGACAAAGTTTCTCCACAGATTGATGCTTTTTAACCCTCCTGTTGTCTTCATTTACAGCCACCAAGAAATATTGTTTCCTTGTCTGAAAAAATCCAAAAATTCAGCAAAAAATTCTACAAAATTTGCAAAACCTTGAGGAAGAAAATTCCAATAATTCCTTAAAAGTTTCCCTTAAAAATTGTATTTAAAAAAAAAATCCCCCAAATTTTGCAAGAAAATTCTTGTAAATATTTTCAAAAAAAAGAATAAAAATCTCCCAAAAAATCTTTAAAATATCTAAAGTGATTCCATATATATCAGTAAAACTTTTGTTTCCTTTAACAACATTCACAAAACAAATCAACCAAAATCCAGTGAAATTCGCTGGATTTTGGTTGAAATTTTTTTTGTGAATGTTGTTAAAGACACATTTTAAAAACATTTCTTTTTTTCCACCAAAAAATGTTCAAAAATTTCCCACAAAATGTTGAAAATGTGGACATCAGAAGTTTCACTGTGAAAAAAAATATATATTTTCCACATTTTCAAACTTAAGAACGGATCAGTTTGACCTGCAGAGTAACAATCAGATTCCTTCACTGTCAGTGTTTCTGATGCTGATTGAAGCTCATTTATCTGTAATGTTTGTCTTTTTTCAGTGTTTGTTTTTCAGTTTGAGCCTGAACGTCACACAAGTCAGAAAATCTCTGACAGAATTTAGTTTTAGCGTCTCAATAACAGATTTTTTTTAAACTCTGCTGCAGGAAAACTTTCACCTGAAGATGAATCACAAAGAGAATTTCAAGGTAAAAAGTGAATCTGAGCACTGAGGTGATAGAAGCTGCTGGTGGAAAAGTTCAATATTTCACTGTTTGACATCTGAAAATATAATTACAAGACGTGTTTCATTCATATTTCTTTGTTATTTTGGACAAATTTTGACTCATTTTGGACATTTTGAGACAATAAGATATGCTTTTATGAAATACTAATTTTAGTACTAATTATTCAAGTTATAGATATTCAGCTCATCTGAATTCCTCTGGATGGAAATAATATTGCACAGATTCTTTAATGACAAATATTGAGTCATTCTAGACAATTCTTAAAGCATTTTGAACAAGTTTGGGTCATTTTGGTTTGATTTGTGGAATTTTTGTAAAATTTGTTTCATTTTGAAAACATTTTGGGTTATTTATTGTTATTTTGGAATAAGTTTGAGTCATTTTGGACACAGTTCAGTGATTTTGATCTACTTTGTATAATTTTTTGACAAGCTTTGTGTAATTTCTGACTAATTTGTAAGGACTTTGGACAAGTTTTAGTCATTTTTTTCAGTCAATTTCTGTAATTCTTAAATCTAGATTTGTGTAATGTTGGTCATTTTGGACACAAACTCTTGGCTCATTTGTATTTTTTTTTACAAGACTTTTGTCATTTTGAAAACATTTTGAGTTATTTTTAGCTCATTTCTTTCTCATTTTTGACTAATTTGGAGTCATTTTGGACATTTTGATACAAGATAAGCCTTTATTTATTTATTTAGATCGTCCAGATTCATCTCTATATGTAAATAGCAACATTGCACATGCTGATGGTTTTGCACAGATTCTATTATGGTAAATATTTAGTCATTTTGGGCACTTTCAAGTCATTTTGTCCAAATTTTGCATATTTTTTTTTTATAGTTTTGACTCATTTTTGACAAATTTTTGGACAAATTTTAATTATTTTGATCTGATAAGTTTAATTTTCAACACGATTTTCATCACATTTGAACATTTTGTTCACATTTTTCAGTCATTTTGGACAAATCTTTAGTCATCTTAGAATAATTTTGAGTCATTTTGTACATTTTGATACAAAACCATAAGCCTGGTAGTGGAAATATCAATATATCACATATTAGTGGTTTTACACAGAATCTTCCCTGAGTAGAATAAAATAGAAAAATAATAAATAGAAATAAATAGAAAAATACTGTATTTCTTGCATATGTAGAAAGAAACTGCATTCAAAAAAGCAGAAAAATTAGCAAAATTTATTGGAAACAGTCATTTCTCCAACTACAACTACTTAAATATACTTTTTACAGCGTGTGCAGTAGAGAAATCTTTATTTCTTCAATTTTCCAGTATTTCTACAACTTTTAACATGTAAACTAATATTTTTATTGTCTCCACTTATTCCATCTTCAGTCTTTCTTTCCCTGTTCTTTGTTTTCTTAATATTTTTTAACTCTCCTGTTGTCTTCATTTACAGGCACCAAAAACTATTTTTTCCTTGTCCGAAAAAAATTCAGCAAAAAATCCCCAAATTTCTGAAAATTTGCAAAACCTTCTGGAAGAAAATTCCAATAATTCCTTAAACTTTTCCCTTAAAAGTTTTATTTTTTAAAAAATCCCCCAAATTTGGCAAGAAAATTCTTGTAAATATTTTCAAAAAATGAGCAAAAATCTTCCAAAAAAATCCTAAAAATATCTAAAGTGATTCCATATATATCAGTAAAACTTCTAATATTTTCTTTCAGAACTTTCACATAAAAATCAACCAAAATCCAGTGAAATTCGTTGGATTTTGGTTGATTTTTATGTGAAAGTTCTTAAGAAACATTTTTAACATTTCTTTTCTTCCACTAAAAAATGTTCAAAGATTTACCAAAAATGTTGAAAATGTGGAAATCAGAAGTTTCACTGTGAAAATATATTTTTTCCACATTTTCAAACTTTAAATCTCTTCTCACTCCTTCTTTTCTTCCTTTGTGTCTCTCCTCTCTTCCCTCCTCCTACGTTCAGCTCTAATCACACTTTCTCTGATTGAAAATGCATTTCTCTGCTCCTAAAATACTCCAGCAGACACACACACACACACACACACACACACACACACACACACGCACACACACGCACACACACACACACACACACACGCACACACACACACACACACACACACACACACACACACACGCACACACACGCACACACACGCACACACACGCAGCTGGACCGCGCTCCGCTTTTTCCATGTGTGTGTTTACCTGGGAACAGACCGGATCCTCGCTCCGTTTGCTTCCTTCTTTTCCTGTTGGCAGCAGCAGCTGACAGAATATAAACTTGAGAATATATGAAGTACATGGAGGCGGAGCAGCAGGCCGTAAATCACCGCCACCGGCCCGTTATGACAAATCCGTGCTCGTGCTCGGCGCAGTAAGTTGTGTGTTTTTAATGCGAAAGCGACACCGGCGCTGAACCGTTTTACGCGCGGGAGTAAAAACTTTAACGCGAGTCGTAATAAATGTTACTTATTAAAGAAAACCGTGCTAAATGGAAATCGTGTCACATGGAAACAACTGCTGGAGAGAAGATAAAAATAAAAACTGTCATTTTACTGACGCTGAGCTGAGAGGAAAGCAGTAAAAGCTCTTAAACTGCCAGACTTTTCGCTCCTGAACGCGACGCTTTGTGCGTTTTATTGTGACACACTTACCTGCTGACGCCGATAATCACCCGATCCGTAGAGATTCATGCTTTCTGTTGCGCTTTTACGCACCGAGGCGGTTAATTTAGGAAGAAAACTGTCAGTTTATTATATTTATATGGAGCTGTGTGCGTGTTTGGAGCTTTATTTGGCAGCTGCTCGTCTGTTTTTAGGGTTAAAACTTAAATTTAGGGTTTATGTTTTGTGATGGAGGCTCTGCTGTGGCACTGAAATGGAAAATAGACGCTCAAATGTGTTACTATTGATCCCAGAGGTCACTGTTGTCTTCTGTCCTTCTGTAAAGAGTTCTATAATCTTTAACACCTTATTATGGGATCATTTCGGCTCCAGTGGAAAGTGTGTGCACATTATGTATTTAACTGAAGCAGAAAAGTGTAGTTTTACAGCTAGAATTGTGTTTAATTTAAATAGAATTCTAACCCTAAAGCTGCAGAATTCATTTTCTAATCATCTGTGCGACATTCATTTAACAATTATTGAAATTTTAAGCTTCAACATTTAAAAAAAAGCGCATTAAGCCCTTTTTTCACCATCAATGATTGTTTATTTCTTTATTATTATTATTATTATTATTAGTAGTAGTAGTAGTAGTAGTAGTAGTAGTATTTTAACCTGTCTGGAGAGCCTAAACTTTGTTTTTTAAAAATATTCGTTTTTGCAGAATGTTAAATTGTGACGTGTCTTTATAAAATGTCCATATATTCTCTATTTTTTCTTATTTCAGAGTAATTTTTACTCATTTTAAGCCCTTAAGGACTCATTCATGCTACATGTTTTCCAGAACAGTCTCGGCTGCCCACATTTTCAATAATGTAATATAATAATACTATAGTACTAACATTTATATCAGCTGTTAAATCGCTTAAAAATATTTTTAAATTGTTCTGTTTTTACAAGTATGTTATCATAAAATGCTTAAAGTAGAAATATTTGTGTAGAAAAGATTATTTTGAATCTGTAAATATAAAAACCATGCTAGATGGAGACTGTGTGACTTTAAAAAATGGTGGAAAACACGCAGTTTAACATAAATATCGTGTTATTTTTCTCTCTTACGATGTTGTTCAGTGTTCTGTTTGTAACCTCGGAGTATCTGAGTCAAACAAAGCAGCTTCTCTTGTAAACAGTCACATGTGAGGCTGAACTCTGACCTCTAAGTCGTGATCAGGGCACAAACACAGTTTCTTCTCAGATGCGTAATTTCGTTCGGTTATTTTCGGTCAGAGCTCCGGGTGGATTTTACGCGCAGGCCTGAAGCGCACTGACCACTTTTAATGTTCACATCTTCGGTTTATCGGTGTCCACGGCTCCTGCAGTTGCTCCCCGCCCTATATTTAGAGTCCTACGTGGGGAGGCGCAGTCCTTGGCCTGAGGTTGAAGGTGCTGAAACAGTCCGAGGGTCGCTGTCAGTTTGGATGCTTTACTGCGCGCTGCACGCTTCGCCCCCCTCAGGGTCAGCCGGGGTCAAAGGCTTGCTTTTACTAATTGAATATTAACGGCGCGTTTGACCGTTTCCGCCCACCTTCGGTCCGTGATACGTTTCTGGTTTCTGGTTGTATTTGTGCGTAAAGAGTCCATGGAGCGCTCGGTTTGGTTAAAAAATGGTTCAAACCAAATAAACGTGCCAAGAACAGCGCGGAGAACCAGGATGGAAAAAGCAGAAGAATTTAAGAGATTATTTGACAGAAAATGTTTAAAATAAAAACCTGATTAATTCAAAATGTTCCATCAGATTTAGCTAAGGTTGAACTAATCGGTCAGATGTCTGATTTTTACGCACCGGGTCTGAGATGCCATCGTGGCTATAATTGGGATCTAAACAGCAAACAGTTGGTTTTAGTTTTTACTGCTTGTGTTTAACGAGTTTCCTCCCACAGGGATTAAACCTCCACACCCACCCGCACCCACACCCCCCATCCACCCCCTGCACCTCCACACAGGGGCGCACCAACAATATTTACTTGTTTGCTTGGGACGAACTTTACGCACAAACATTTACGCACAAAATCTTTCCAAAAATGTCCCAACCAACACAAACCCGTGGCTTATTAATTGAATCCAAAATAAATGTTGATATTCACATATTTTTAAAACTATTATGTCATTTTTGTACAATATGGATTGTATCGATTGATTGATTGTTGATTATTTAACTTCTGATTGGACACGTTTTCAATCTTTGCGCACCAGTTATTTTCACTTAAAATCTATCTATCTATCTATCTATCTATCTATCTATCTATCTATCTATCTATCTATCTATCTGTCTGTCTGTCTGTCTGTCTGTCTGTCTGTCTGTCTGTCTGTCTGTCTGTCTGTCTGTCTGTCTGTCTGTCTGTCTGTCTGTCTGTCTGTCTGTCTGTCTGTCTGTCTGTCTGTCTGTCTGTCTGTCCTTTTCGCTGAATTATTCCAGTCTGCTCATATTTTCTTCCTTTAACACAACAAATGCGCATAAATAACCTCTAAAATCTTCATTTCCAGCAGCAGTAGTTTAATTTCAGGCCTCCAGAGGCTCCGTCGGGTCAAACCAGCAGCGCTTCTCTTTCTGTTCCTCCTGTCGCTTCGTTTTGCCGCTGACGGACTGGAAATGTGCAAAGTGTTTCCCCCCCTGCGGCAGAAGCTGATCAGCCTGTTTTCTCCGGCCTGTGCGCCTCCAGGCCTGCGGACGCATCACATGCTGCTCAGGGAGACAAATCTGAGAAACCGAGTCTACTTGTTTTGAAACACACCAGAAACCGATCGTTTTCTGTCTATTTTCTTCTTATTAAAGCGAAATTATTGCTAATAATTATTTAATGATTCGTATTAGTGTTTAATTGTAGTGTTTAGTTGCAGAAATGGCCGAGATTTTCTGGCGTCTTTGCATTGATCCAAAATAATTCAGGAGAATTAAATATTTTCTCAAAAATAAATAAACAAAAGACGCCGAATTAGTGTCTGATTTAAAATTGTTGATCAGTTAATCGAAAAAATATAATTACGTTTTATTTCAATCGAAGCTCGTTTTGGTTTATTTTTGGGTTCATGTGTGTTTGGATTTTGGTTTCTGAACATTTTTGGGAAATATAGTGACCAGACAATCCGACAAATGGAGAAAATAAACGGCAGAATGTTGGTGAAAGTTGAATTTTTAATTACAAAAATGACACCAGCTTCTGGATTTTCTCCCTCTGAGCCACTTTATAAACACACACTTTAATTACGGCCGTAATAAAAGCAGATTTTCTCTCTTTCCGAGCTGCGGATCCGCAGAAACAAACACCCAAGAAGCCGAGCAGAGCTCGAGTCTTTCAGCCTCTAATCTCCTCGGAGAGCCGCAGCTCTGCCCACCTGTCCGGCCGCAGCTCCGCTCAGCTGTTCGCTCCTCGGTGAAGCTGTGAATGTGACTTTTCCTGAGATCCCCGCTAATGAAGGAATCAGCGGCTCAGACACTCGGACTAATGTTGGGCTGAATGAGGAGAACCTGAAGCTGGATGGAGAAGCTGCAGGTCTGAGGGTTAGAGATTAAAACCGTGGAGCTGCTCGGGTCAGTGAACGCACCACCGGACCTAAACTGACGCGTTTTTATTGTTTAATGACTGTTCGCAGTGAAATGCGCCTTTAATCCAGATGTCGGTGCCTCCAGACTCATGTGTTTCCACAGGCTTCATTCTGGAGGCTCCTCTTCTGCTCCTCCATTGGTCCGAGCTCTCCGTCTCGCCGTCTCTCCTCACTTGTGATTGGCCGCCGAGGTTTGACAGAAGCAGCGGATCCGCCCCCTGTGCGCCCGAAAAAACTCCTCCAGAAGTGAGTATCAATCAGAGAGAAGTTCGGGGGACAGAAAGAGAAAAAGAAAGACGCGGAGAGGAAGGACGCGGAGACGAAGCTACGGAAAAACTAGAAATCGTCCGGACTTCGGTGGCGCGCAGCCGGGATGGCACAGTCTGCCTCCGGGTGTCTGATGCCGCGTTTCTAGACTCACTTGGATTAACTTTGGACACTCGGTGAGTTTGTTCCTCCGCTGTGAACTCTGACGTGTGTGATTTTTTTTTAGTTTTTTATTGTTTCGCTGCTCCACTGCCTCGGACGGACAGACAGACGGACGGACGGACGGAGGGTTTTTCGCCGCGTCCCCCCTGAGGGCGGATTTGAGAGAAATGAGTGAGAGGAGGCGATCTGCCGCAGCTCTGAGCTCTAGAGCCCACGCTTTTTCCGTGGAAGCCCTGATCGGCTCCAACAAGAAGAGGAAGCTGCGGGACTGGGAGGAGAAGGAGCTGGAGTTGTCCATGGAGAGCCTCGCCACGGACGGAGAGGACGCGGCGCACTGCCTGGATATGGACCCGGGTCAGTCGAACGATCACTGCGCTCCAAGTCCCGAGTCAAAACATGGCTCCACGCTCCGTGGCCCACCCCACGGCTCCGTGTCACCGTGGAGGCTTTTCTTTTGCACAGATTCTGCTGCCTGTCGTAGCTGCAGGTCGGTTTGTGTTCGGGCCTGACAGAAACACATTTTATGGCACAAAATTTGCGTATTTTTTTCGCAAAAAAGCCAATTTTAACCAGAAACACATCAAACAGTCAGAAAATCTTTCATAAAAAGATTTTAGCGCCAAATTGAATCCTTTTCTCTGTCATGGCGGGTTGAGGGTCGCCTTGTTTTGACTCCGGACTGATGGATTACAGTTTCTAATTTTACCAAACATCAAAAACAACATCTGAACACGTTGAAGAGTCGCTGCGTAAAGTTGTTTTGCTGCTTGAACTCTGTCTGGTAACGATGTAAGTTTGGCTTCAGGCCTCCAGAGACCAAACAAACGACTCAATCTAAAGAGTTTTAATCTCAAACTGGAACATTCTTTAAATATTTAGAATCATTTTGTCCTCTGATCAGAAATAACTTCCG
The DNA here is from genome assembly GCF_022539595.1 of Amphiprion ocellaris. Classification (NCBI taxonomy): domain Eukaryota; kingdom Metazoa; phylum Chordata; class Actinopteri; family Pomacentridae; genus Amphiprion; species Amphiprion ocellaris. The sequence continues at coordinate 32,933,754 of NC_072776.1, read as the reverse complement.
GTTAATGCGCAGATTTACATTTAACACCAAACGCCTCCTTCTCGCAGAACATTCAGTGTTTTCCAGGTATGAAGCTGCTCAGAGAAGCTTTAAAGTCAAAGTTAAATATCAGGTGATTAGTTTCAGAAAGTTTAAACCGTTTAAAAACGTAACAAACCAACAGACAGAGAGTAAAATTTGAAAATAAATCCGCTGCAGTAGCGAGAAAAATAAAACACAGGAAGAAAATCCAAAATATTTCCAACAGAAGCAAAGAAAAAAATTTTATTTCCTTTTTAAATGCAGTAAAACAAATTATAGAAATTAATTTTAAAAAAGCTGATCATATTTAGTTGTTTTGTTTTATTTTATTTCTTCAGAATTAAGCAGCGATGAGGCGATTTTCGCAACAATGAAAATTTCAGAGCAGTTTAATTATAAATTAGTTGTATTTTTTAATTTGAAGCTTATTTGCATCAACTGAAGCTTTAAATTCTTTTTACCACATCAACGCAGTATTACTGCAATTTAATATTATTATAAAGCACATTTACTTCATTACACGTTTAATAAAATATTTCGGCTGCATCTTAAACTTCATCTCATCGGTGTTTGGAGGAAAACTGGTGCAGAAACTTGCAGCTTTTACGACATTTCAGTGACTTTTAACCTTCAATTTGACTTCAGACGTTTAGATGCTTCCTGTTTTTAGCGTCTGTGTCTGAAATAAAAATTTGTTTTGCTTTTAAATTCAAGATAATTTAGTCCAAACATGCCAAGAAATGGAATTTCTGAGGGGAATATTTTTTTTAAAAAGCACCTTAATTTTGTAATATTTAATTTTAATTAAAATATATGAATCCTAGTGATGCTGCAGGTGCAATAGAGCAAATTAAACATTTGCAGAAATGTAGAAACAAACAGAAGTGACGTATCCAAACCTGTCCGTGCTGCTCAGACGGTCTGAGGCCGTTTGACCTCCGGGCCGCTGCGCCTTTACGCACAGCTCCTCTGCTCTGACCGTGCGTAAAAGTCACCCAAAAGCAAAACCTTTTTTTAAAAAAACAAAATGAGAATAGTTATGTAAACTCCTGGAGGGTCTGATCAGGGGGTTTAGTCCCAGAACTTCTCCTGGGAAGCTTGTTGTTAAAGTGCAGGAGTGTCTGCGCTGCGGTTAAACGAGGAGCTTAAAGCGAACGTTGATTACAAGCAGCCTGTTTGTGTTTTTTAAAAGGGCAAAGATAATCAACAGAATTTAAAGCGGAGACGTCATTAAACGAGCCTGCAGACATTTTTAATCTGTTTTGGCAGAGTGGGGCAGAAAAAGTCTTTAGGTTCATCCTCTCGTAGGTTTTTTTTTTGTCCCGGCTGCTCGGAGGCTTGAATGAGGACCCAGTTCTCCAGTTCTCCAGCTCTCTGGTCCCGCTCATTAGCAGGCGGCTTCCTGGCAGATTCTGCGCGTCCTGCTCGGGTCCTAAAGCCTCGGACGGCGGTGACCGAGAACAGCGAGCCTCTGTGGTCAGATTCTGTGGTTTAGAGGAATCCTTAACGGAGTGATTTTATTTTTACTCAACTCCAGGCGAAGCTGGAAGCCACACGTTTATTAGCCTCCGAGACAAGGGCAGGACTGAGAAACCGAAGCAGGCCGCATTAACTGGCGGCCTGGAGGAGCTCAGCAGCAGAAAAAAAGTAGTTTAACTGGACCTCACAAAGCTGCTGCAGCCTCACAGCCAACATGTTCATCCATCAGGACCTAAATGCAGGTTAATCCCGATTTGACTTTTACGCACGAATCTCTGAAACCTCCCCAAACATCTGCTCATTAAAACCTACCAGAATGTGTCCAAACTCTGCTCCTCTGTTGGTCTGGAGAGGTTTATTTTTTCTCTCTCTTTTAGTCTGATAACAGAGACGTGAAGCAGGACTGAAGGTTTTACTGCGTCAGTCTCCATCAGCGGGGAAACAGGTGCTGGATGCAGTTACGCACTGATTTCACGGTTGGCACTTTGCTACTGTCCACTTCAGAAACCTGCTGCAGCTTCACTGAACAGAATCACCTTCAGAAAGGACGAGTTCACTCTAAATCCCATTTATAATCACAATATCTGGTTGATTTTCCCTCTAAATGCCGGACATTAAAGCTTAGTGCTTCAATATTCGAATCCAAAGCTGCATTTTTCTAATTCACTGCAGGAAGACAACTGATAAAAACAGGTTTTCCTAATTCCAGCTCCACATATTTGGTATTTTTGTACATATTTTGTCAGATTTGACTGCGCAAATGTTTTAAAACTGTGCAAACACAGTCATGTTTGAGGCAGGAAATGGTTCCGCATCTGCTCCGCAAACAAACATAAAAGAAGCGTTTAGAAAATCTGCAGTAACGTCGCTGACAGACGCAACTACAGGCCGGTTTTTACTCTCTAGATTTAAATTAGTCGCTCAGCCATCCACTGAATCTATTATGAAAAACTGAATTATCTCCACGTGGATTCTTTTATACGTTTTAATTGTCACCCAGTGCATGAATTTAGTGTTTGACTTTACATAAATAAGAAAGATTTCAGCCTGAGTTGATGCAGAAAAAGCAGAAATCGGTGCTTAAAAATCACGAGAATGCAGGAAAGAAAACCTAAATTTGTTTTAATGTGCTCATCTTAGCTTCAAAATGAAAGCTAGTTGCACTTTTTACACAGTTACAGCTGCATGTCAGGCTAATGTTAGTGATTCATGTAGTTATTCACATAAATGTAGAACGTTTTGCGCGTAAAAATACAAATTCGCCTTTTACGCGTAAAAGTTCGCCTTTTACGCGTAAAAGTTCGCCTTTTACGCGCAGTCTGTCCGCGCCACCACTCTGCCACATTTAAAACCTTAGTGCAGTATCTTTTATTTTCTAATATTTAAATGTAAAATGCGATCTTTTGCAGCGTAAATTCAAATTCTCTTCTCTGGAGCTGCACCAGCGTCACAATAACACACTTTCTGTGATCACAAACCTTCTTCAAACTTCCTTTATCTCTCAGTAATTCTTCCTAAATGTATATTTAGTCCAGACTCTCGGCCTCCCTGATGTGACAACATGCGAACCGAGGACAGTTTGATGAACAGCAGTGACTTGATTAGATTCAGACCAATCAGTGGCCAGAGATGAATGTTAGTCTCAGTTTAATGAGGGCTGCATGAGCTGATTGGAAGCCGAGAACCGCAAGATACAGGCCCGAGTGTGTGTGTGTGTGTGTGTGTGTGTGTGTGTGTGTAGTAACCACAGCAGATGTCAGGACAGTGTTCTGCTGATTTGGCACATTTTTGTTCATCAATAAATGTCAGTTTTTATTTCAAATGAAGCAAAAATCTTCCCATAAACTCAAATTTGCGTGACGCTGGACTCAAATAGTTTCCTGATTTGCCACTTTTTAGCCAAATTAGTTGCGTTTAAGCACCAGAATCTGACAAATGTTGGATTCTCCGTGTGTATTTGCGTCCTGGTTGTGCGTCGTTGCTGAGTTGCCTTCAGCCTGAGGAGTCCCGCTCGGCCTGCGCTTCCCTCCTCTGCGTTCAGAGGCCAGATTATCTCATCTAATCGTGCTGCTCTCGCCGTCTGGAATGTATCTGTAACCAGATGAACGCAGCAGATACGGAGCTTTTCTCGCTGCAGTTTCTCAGGACGTTTGCTGCGGAAACATTCGAGCAGCTTTTCGGGTTCGGTGCCAGAAATGTTCACATTTTCTCTCGAATTCATTCAGATCATTAGCTGACCCCAAACCTCCACGGAAACTAGATTTATCCCCGTGTTTAGGTGACTTATTTTAAGCCTGTAAACGACATCAGCTGCACAATTACTGAGCCTTAAATTAGAGAAAAATAAGCACAAGTTCAGAATCTTTTAGTAAGTGGGAAAAGAGCAAACGTGAGGATGTCTGAGGGTTTAATCTGCACTTCTGATTTTAAAAAACTGGAGCTTGTTTGGTGTTTAACCCTCAGAAGGTTCCAGTTTTATAGTTAGATAGGAAGCACAAATGTTGAAGTGGAAAAACTTGTGCAACATGGTGTAAAAAATGCCTGTAAATTATCCAAAAAATTATCACAAAAGACTCAAAATATCAGAAAATTTAGCGCAAAATTTAGCAAACTTTCCAAAAACGGCTCAAAAATTGTCCAAAATGTCTTTGAGATTGCACAAAATGCAAAATTAGAGGATATGCATGAAGATATAAATATAGTATAATAAGATAAATTTGTGCTTAAAGTTCTGGACTGTGACCAAAAACCTGCAGATCCTCTTAATTACAGGCAGTAAGAATCCTTCAGTGTGTGATTTAAGTGTTATATTGGTAAAATTACACCAGTTTTGTGTCAAGATAATTACATTTCCTCATCAATACAGCAGATTTTAGAGAAAAAACATTCAAAAACACGACTTGATTTGCAAAAACTGGTGATGAGGGTTTAATCTGCAGCTCTGATTTCAAAAATGGATGCATTTTTTTGCTGTTTAACCCCAAAAGGTTCCAGTTTTATGGTTAAATAAGAACCACACGTGTGTTAAGTAACATTATTGGATTCTTCTTTCAATTGAATTTGAAAAGCTTATGTAATATGGTACAAAATGTGTTCAAACGTGGCCAGAATTATGCAAAAATGGTCCCAAAAAACTCAAAATGTCTTGAAAATTAGCCCAAAATTGAGCAAAATTTCCAAAAATGCCTCAAAAATTGTCCAAAAAGTCTCTTAATTTGCACCAAATAACAGCAAAACAAATAAAAAGTGCAATGAGTGAGAGAATATTGCTAAAATAAATAAATCTGAGGGTAAATACGTCTTCTTAAGGTCCTCGTAATTAAAGGCAGTAAACAAATAGAATCCTACATGTGATTATTGATAAAATTAGACAGTTTTTGTCATTTTTTACTAAGATAATTAGAGTTTCCTCGTCAGTGCAGCAGATTTTAGAGGACAAACATCCAGAAACACGACTTGTTCTGCAAAATTTGGTGATGAGGGTTTAATCTGCAGCTCTGATTTTATTTATTTTTTAAAGGATGCATTTTTCTCATTTTATAGTTAAATAGAAACTACATGTGTGTTAAGTAGAACTGTTGGATTCCTCTTTCAATTGAAGTGGAGAAGCTTGTGCAATATGGTTTAAAAAATGCCAGGATGTGTTTAAACTTAGCCAGAATTATGCTAAAATGATCCCAAAAGACTTGAAATGTCTCAAAAATGACCCCAAAATTGAGCAAACTTTAAAAAGGTGTCCACTGTGACCTAAACTTGTCCAATATTTGACCCAAAAATTGTCCAGAATGTCTTTTAGTGAGCACCAAATAACAAAATAAATGTAGAGTGAAGCCTACATGTGATTATCCACAAATTTAGACCATGTTTGTGCCATTTTTTGCCAAAATAATTACATTTTCCTCATCAATGCAGCAGATTTTAGAGGAAAAACATGAAAAAAAAGTGATATAGGAAAGAATAGTTAGAAATTAAAGCTGCATCAGCTCATCCAGGTCTGTTTTCATGATCAGAAGCGTCACAACAGGTGCAGATTTGCAGTTTTGCATCCCATAATAACCCCAGCAACGTGTAATGAGGGACTTTATAAAGTTTTAATGGTCTTTCTGCACCAATGTGAGCAGCTAAAAGACAAACACTGAGACAGTAAGTCATTAAAGATGTTCCAAGAAGATGATGGAAGATCATCTGTCTGTGGTCATCACCTGCTCTTCCTCCTCACTCCTCCTCCTCCTCACTCCTCCTCCTCCTCCTCCCTCTTCCTCCCTCCTCTTCCTCCTCCTCCTCCCTCCTCCTCCCTCCTCTTCCTCCTCCCTCCTCTTCCTCCCTCCAGCTCTTCCTCCTCCTCCTCCCTCCTCTTCCTCTGCTTCCTCCCTCCTCTTCCTCCCTCCTCTTCCTCTCTCCTCTTCCTCCTTCCTCTTCCTCCTCACTCCTCTTCCTCCCTCCTCTTCCTCCTCCCTCCTCTTCTTCCTCCCTCCTCTTCCTCCCTCCTCCTCCTCCCTCCAGCTCTTCCTCCCTCCTCCTCCTCCCTCCTCTTCCTCCCTTCCTCTTCCTCCTCCCTCCTCCTCCCTCCTCTTCCTCCTCCCTCCTCTTCCTCCCCCTCTTCCTCCCTCCTCTTCCTCCCCCCCTCTTCCTCCCTCCTCTTCCTCCCTCCTCCTCCTCCCTCCTCTTCCTCCTCCCTCCTCTTCATCTCCTCTTCCTCCTTCCTCTTCCTCCCCTCTCTCCTCCTCCTCCTCCTCCCTCTCTTCCTCCTCCTCTTCATCTCTCTTCCTCCTTCCTACTCTCCTCCTCCTCCCCTCTCCTCCTCTTCCCTCCTCCTCCTCCTCTTCATCTCCTCTTCTCTCCTCTTCCTCCTTCTCTTCCTCTCCCTCCTCCTCCCCCCTCTTCCTCCTCCTCTTCCTCCCACCTCCTCCTCCCTCCTCTTCCTCCTCCCTCCTCTTCATCTCCTCTTCCTCCTTCCTCTTCCTCCTCACTCCTCTTCCTCCCTCCTCTTCCTCCTCCCTCCTCTTCTTCCTCCCCCCTCTTCCTCACTCCTCTTCCTCCCTCCTCTTCCTCCTTCCTCTTCCTCCCTCCTCCTCCTCCCTCCAGCTCTTCCTCCTTCCTCCTCCTCCTCCCTCCTCCTCACTCCTCTTCCTCCTCCCTCCTCCTCCCCCCTCTTCCTCCCTCCTCTTCCTCCCCCCTCTTCCTCCCTCCTCTTCCTCCTCCCTCCTCTTCTTCCTCCCCCCTCTTCCTCACTCCTCTTCCTCCCTCCTCCTCCTCCCTCCTCTTCCTCCCTCCTCTTCCTCCCTCCAGCTCTTCCTATATCTTCTTTGCTGTCTGGGTTCCAGTGGTGCTTTTTCTTCCAGGACTCTGTCCAGTCGTTCAGCATCTCAGTATTTGTAGAACTGTGTTTGTGGCCAGTGAACCTCCTGGTGTTGAAGCCCCAATAAATGATACATTATTAGATTCTTTGGTGTTTGGGTGGAGAATGTTCGGCTAATAAACCGTTTCTGACGGTTTTATCTGCAGCTCGGATGAAAAAAACTGGTGCATTTTTTGGTGTTTGACCCCAGAAGGTTCCAGTTTTATAGTCAGAAAGGAAGCAAACGTGTTGAAGTGGAAAAACTTGTGCAACATGCTGTAAATGTCTTTAAACTCAGACAAAATTATAAAAAAAAATCCAGGAAGACCCAAAATGTTTCAAATGACCCCAAAATTTAGCAAACTTTCCAAAAATAGCCCAAAAACCGTCCAAAATACAGCAAAAAATGCAGAGAATCGGAGAATATAGATAAAAATGACGAAGCTCAAGAAACATTTGTGATAAAAGTGACTTATTTTTTATTTTATCTCATCAATCTGAAGATAAATTTGCCCCTAAAGTTCTGGACTGTGACCAAAACGCTGCACATGTTTTTTTAAAAAAGGCAGTAGGAATCCTTCAATGTGTGATTTAAGTGTTATATTAGTAAAATTACACCAGTTTTGTGTCACAATAGTTACGTTTCCTCATCAGTGCAGCAGATTTTAGAGGAAAAACATCCAAAAACAGGCGATGAGGGTTTAATCTGCAGCTCTGATTTTAAAAACTGATGCATTTTTGTTGGTGTTTAACCCCAAAAGGTTCCAGTTTTATAGTTGATTCTGAGTGAAGCAGAGTGATCCTGTGTTCTTCTTTCAACTGAAGTGAAAAAACGTGGAATATGGTTCAAAAAATGTCTTTAAATTTGGTGGAATTATGCAAAAATGATCCCAAAAGACCAAAAATGTTTTGAAATAACCCCAAAATTGAGCAAACTTTCCAAAAAACAGCTCAAGCATCATCCAAAATGTCTTTTAACTTGCGCCAAATAACAGCAAAAAATGCAGAGTGAGATTTAGGCCCAAAGCTTCCAGTTTGTAGTTAAATCAGAACCACACATTCTGTAGAGAAATGCTGCATTCCTCTCTCAGCTGAAGCGTATCTAAAGTGCAAAAGTGGCTTGGATTTGGTGTTTGTTTCCTTTTCGGGGGTTTGTGAGGCTTAATAATGCAGCAGAGGAGGTCATGGTGCCTCTGGATGCTTCTTCCTGGTCCTGAGGCCTCCTGCTTCAGAATAAAGGGAATGTTTCAGACGTGAAGCGGCCGCTTGGTGTCTGAGCCTCAGACTGGATGGAAATCTCTCGTGTAGGTCTGGAAGAGTGTCAGGATGGAAGAAACGTTCTATCTGCTGCAGCGCTGCGGATGGTCAGTCTGTAAAAGCGGCTCCAGGAGGAGCACTTGAGGGGAACATTTCATTTGCCGAACGTTTCCCGTCGGAGCTCTTCATTGTGTGGCCCCAATTTCAGCTTTAATATTTTCTGCGTCGCGTTTCAAAAGGCGTCACGCAGCATTTCTCCTGGTTCTGACATCGGCCCAGAGTTCCATGACGAGCTGAGCCAGCGAGCCAAGCTGCTCTCCAGGCTGCAGGTGATTTGGACAGAACCGCTGTGCTTTTTTTCCCTCAGCGAGCCAAGTTTCCTGCGTAGAAGCCTAAAGGGCATTAATTCCACTGTTTGATCGCTGCCTTCTCATGATCTCCCTCATTTCCCCCTCAGACTCAGAGGCGAGCCCCGGCTCGGACGGAGAAGGTCTCGCCGAGAGGACGTCGTGTTCCTTCGGCTCCCCTGCCGACCTGGCCCCCGGGCCCTGTGATCCGTCCCCGCCGGCCTCCATGGAGGAGATCCAGGTTGAGCTGCAGTGCGCGGACCTGTGGAAGCGCTTCCACGACATCGGCACTGAGATGATCATCACCAAGGCGGGCAGGTAGGCCGGACACACGCACACAGACTCGAAGTAGCCCGAAAGTTTAGAATGAGGCGGACTCGTGGCTGTGCGTAAAATGCGAACTTGTACCTTTACGCACAAAACGTTTTCTGTTCCTGATTTGGTGACAACAAACCGCTAAGTTTTGCCAGAATAACTTCCTAGCAGGTAAAGTTATGATAACTCAGACTCAACTTGTCCCATATAGGTGCAGATTTATCAAACGTGCAGCTCCAAATGCACCTCTGTTCTGTCTGGAGGGTGTTAATGTGTTGCACATTCAGGCCGCTCCGCTGCGTTCAGGCCTCCATGACGCGGCAGGTTCCTCCTGACGCTGGAGAATAAAGGAGAGCTGCTTCTAATTAATCTCTCTTCAACATGTTCGGCCTTTTCTCGCTCTCTCGGGCCAACAAGTCCAAACCCGGAGCGAGAACAGGAGTTGACCTGCGGATCCTGGAGGAAGGACCTTTTCCCCGCAGACTGATCCGCTCCCTGAGCCCCGCAGCGCCGCACATTCCCACCGACATCTCCCCCCACTCTGAGCAGCTTCAGCCGGCGTGACTGATCCCACCTTTTACGGCAAATAGATCCTCTTTAGAGAACTTTTATTATCGCGTCGAATCTTTAAAGATTTTAGTTACGTTATTTAAAAAAAAGATTTGGACAAAATTTACCGAGTCAGAAGTGTAATAATTATAGCTGCTGTTAGAAACATTAACATTTTTATGACCCAAATGTAACAGCAGAGAAATTGTGTTCACATTATTGTGGATTTTGTTATTAATATCGCGAGAAAATCAGTTTTGTAGTTTCATTTTGCGTTTTTACGCATTTTACGCATCTTTTTAAAAAAGAGTTTACATCCCATATCTCCACGGGATTTTAACACGAGAACATTTATTTTCTTGCAAAATGGTTCAAAACACTAGTTTATGAACAATCTGTTCAGTTAAAGAAGGGTTTATTTCTCCAAGCCTCTTTTCAGAAAAACTCGTCTTTTGCCTGCAGATCTGAAAATAAGTAAGATACTGTAATTTAACTGTGTTTTATTATTTTAACAGATGAATTGTATTTGTTTTTAATTTTTAAATAGTAGATCTATTGGCTATATTTAGTCCAGCTTATTAAATCTGGTATTTCTTTCTCTTTTTCGTGCGTAAAATGAGACCAAAGCTGTTTTTCAGCTCTTCTCCTGACTCCAGCTCTAAAACGTCGCCCGTCTCTCCTTGCAGACTACACTCAGCTGTGTTTTTTCTTTTTATGAATTGGCTTTAAATTAGTAATCGGCTCATAAATAGAGCAACAATCAGTTTGTGCTGAAGCGAGTGGAGACGGACACGTCCGTCGCCGCGCGTATTTCACGGCCTGCTCATAATAAGCCCGTAAATCCCGAAGAGGAGGGAAGCAAGAAAGCAGCCGCTCTTTTCTCATTACGCGGATTTACGACCTTCAAAACGAGGAATTAAGTTGAAACGTGTCCGTCTCCATCTACAGACTGTTTTTAATGGAGGAGCCGCTTCAACCTCCTCTCAGAATGTAACTTTCACGGCGGTTTGCATCAGTTTGAGTCTCAGACTTTACAAGCTGCAGCTAAAATATGAAGAGCTGCTTGTGAAAATCATTTCTATTTAATTAAATATAAACATTTCCACTTTTAGCTCCTTTTTCAGTTTTGCAGCTGCAGAAAAAACCCCTAAAAGCCAAAAGGTCAGAGGTCACAGAATCAGGTTGGATGATTCTGTTTGCTTTCTCTCCACTCAAATAAAGGAAATGAGCTGCACAAAGAGTGTGGATGGAAAATAGTTTTTCATGAATGCAAGAAATAATTTAAATAAGTGATAAAAACCAGCCAAAAATAGCGCAGCAGTAATAAAAGTGTCCAGTATGCAACAAATTGTGCAATATGACTCAAAAATGTCTCTAAACTTGCCCAAAATTGTCTTGAAAACCACAAATTGACCAAAATATCTTAGCTTAAATGGCTTAAAAACTGTCCACTGTGACAAAAACTTGAAATATATCATGAATATTAATGAGTATTGCTTGTTGTTTAAGTGCAAATGTAAGATATATAAACGTGTCTTTATTGAAATGCTGCAAAACTGTTACTAGATCATAAAACGATTGTCCAACATGTCTTTAAACTTACCCAAAATGTCTCAAAGTGTCTTAAAAAAGACCCAAAAACTGACCAAAATATCCTGTAACTGACAAAAACGGCACAGAAACTGTGACAAAAACTTCAAATATATAACGAACATCATTTGTTGTTTAAGTGCAAATGTAAGATGCGTGAACTTATCTGTATTAAAATGCGACAAAACTGGCACTAGATCATAAAAAGATTGTCCAAAATGTCTTTAAATTTGTCCAGAATTACACAAAATGTGCCCAGACAACATGTTCATCATCACAAAAATGTATATATATAATATAATATATAATAATATAATTTTTTTGGTAATTTGACCCAAAAAGTGGCCAAAATGTCTCTAAACTTGCCCCAAATTATACATAAAAACTGCAGAGTGAGAGAAAATGCATAAAAATGCTGAAGTTCAAGAAACATTTGAGATAAAAGCGGCTTTTTTTTTTATTTTATCAATTAAATCTGCAGATAAATTCGTCCTTAAACTGCTGGATTGTGACCAGAGGCTGCAGATCGTCTTAATTAAAGTCAGTAAACGCTCTGAGAGGAAACTTTTAAACTAAATTAGGTGAAAACTGTCGTGATTGGACGAGTTTCAGATGAAGTAGAGACCAGAACTTGTTAATGTGAAACAGTTTGCAAAGAAAATAAAGCAGGAATTGTTGAAATGAATCCTAAAAAACAAGCAGTGACAGGAAAACAAATATCTATAATGGTTTAAATACGTGTTTTTAAAATTAATAGGAGCCTTTAAATACATAATAAAGACAGAAAACGGACTCAGCATGAAGATTTCTGCTTGAGTAGGAAAAAAATCAGCATAAATGAAGTTTTAAAGAGTGATTATATGTCCTGCAGTGTCGTGATTCATTAATCCACTAGTTCTGATTACTTATTGCTCTGTTGTGTCATTTTCCAAAACCAACATGTTCAGAGCACAAAACTAAAGAGCATAATAAACATCTGGAGTGACAGATGTGCATGTAGCTGCATTGTTTTGATGCTGACGATGATCACATTTGTAATATTCTGTGTTTCTTTTAGAATGTAGCACCTTTATGTTAAAAAATTCACTCTTTTTGACACGTAGAGAATAGAACTGTTTGGTTTTTCTACTTTATTTCTCTTCTTTGCAGTCATTGAATTGGAGAAATGTTTATTTTTCCTTCTATGATCAACCTTTTTCCTTTACTTTTAACTAATGCCTGCTTAAAGGGAAAATAATACAGAGTTTGGATTAAATGTGAATTTGGACCTGATTCATTGAGTCGTATTATTGGACGATATAAATGCTGAGTGTTACTGTAAAAATGTCTGGACAGAAACACTTTCACCAGATGGATCAATAATAACAATAACGTTGTTTTTTCCCCCTTCAGGAGGATGTTTCCTGCCATGCGGGTGAAGATCGCTGGTCTGGACCCTCATCAGCAGTATTACATCGCCATGGACATCGTTCCAGTGGACAACAAGCGATACAGGTACCCAAAATCACTCAAAATGTCTTTAAATATCGTGAAAATGAGGTAAAAAAGGACCTAAAATGCCTTCAAACCTGCCAAAAATGACTCAAAGTTGTTCAAAATTTAAAAAAATGTGACCAGTAAGGAAAAGTAAAGTGCAATCTAACTCCAAAATTGTCCAAAGTGTCTTTAAACTTGCCAAAAATGACTCAAAGTGTCTTGAAACTTGACCAGAAAGTGTCCGCATTACCAAAAACTTGGTGAATATAAAACATTTTCTGCAAAATGACCCTAAAATTATCCAATGTGTCTCAACTTGCCCAAAATGACACAAAATATGCCCAAGATGATATAAAAAGTCTTGAAAATGATATAAAAGTGACCAGAATGTCTTTTAATTTGCCCAAAATGACAAAACAATCAACCAAAATAATACAAAACATGTTTAAAATGATGCCAAAACTGGTGCAATGTTTTTATTTGCCCAAAATGATGCAAAAAAAATGACCAAAATATCTTGAAAATCACCCAAAAAGAGACCAAAATGTCTTGAAATTTGCCCAAAATTCCACATTTACCCAAAATGATACAAAATATCATGAAAATGACCCTAAAATTGTCCAAAATGTCTGAACTTGTCCAATGTGTCACAAAATTTGCTGAAAATGAGGCAAAAAAATTGACCAAAACATCTTGAAAATGACCCAAAAGTGATAAAAAATATCTTGAAACTAGGCAAAAATGACACAAAATGGACTCAGAATGATTCAAAACATGTTGAAAATGATGTCAAAAATGGTGCAATGTCTTAATTTGCACAAAATAATGCAAAAACTGACCAAAATATATTGGAAATGACCCAGAAAGAGACCAAAATGTCTTGAAACTTTCCCAAAATGACACAAAATTTGCCCCTAAATGACAAAATCTGCCCAAAAACTGAACAAAGTCCCTTTAAACCTGCCGGAAACGACTCAGTCGTCTGTACTGGAACTTCCTTCCTGAACAAAGCAGCAGAAACCAGTGTGATTGTCTGAATTTATGTCCCTTTCCATTCTCCTCCTGTCCAAATATATCCCACAGTTTAACCGCCACTAAATCAGAAATGATTTCATCCTTTTGCTGTTAACGTCCCCTGATGGTCCGAACGCTGCTTTAGCTGCTTCTACAGTGAGAGTTGAAGTGAAAACTCTGAGTAACTGCATTAATTCAGACACAGAAGAAACCCTGAGAACAGCTTCAGAAAGCCTTTTAATAAACGTACATCTGTACAGCTGCATGTCTGAAGGGTTGGACCTGGAGATCCGTCTTCCTGGATGCTTCTCCTAAACATTCTGAGCCACTTCTCATCCTGCAGCAGATCAGGACTAAACACAGATACTGCAGCGTTGCTTTACTTTGCAGCTAGAGTTGATTAAAAGGCTGCAGGCAGGAAAAGGCCCGTGTGTGATGGATCTCTGGATATGCAATAAGACGACGTTGTGGCCGACAGCCTGCAGCTGGATCCAGAGGAGGAGATTGAAATGTATTCATCATCCTGCTGAGCCAGAGGCTGCCTGCAAATAGGATAACGCTCAACGTTCACGTCTAATGATGGAAAACAGAGTTAAAATGGAAAGAAAATGTGTTTGTGACATGTGCTGGACCTGGAGAAGGTTTTAGAAGTTGCTCTTATCTGCATCTACACGTGATAAAGATTCAAATGAACCAGATTCTGCATCTGAACTAGAGTTTCACCAGGAAGAGCTTCTGCTCTGATGCTTCTGTTTGAGTTTTCTGTGCTGATTTTTGAGATTCATCCTCAGAAGCAGCATTTAAACCAAAACAGGTGTAAAACAGGCAGATTTAGCATTAAAAAAAAGTTGTTATTGTTGCAAAACCCCATACAAACACAGTTTAGTCTGCACATTTTCCTACTGAAAACGTCTAAAAACATTATTTTCCAGCAAACTTCGCTCAAACTGGAGTAAACAGAGCATTTGGTGAACATCATTATAATAAAATGACATGCTGATATGTGGTTCTAAACATTTTTTGATTCCGAGAAATATTAAATTAGACGCAAATGAATAGAATTTCAGTGTTAATGCAAGATATATAAACAAAACTGTAACTATATGATAAAACAGATTGTCCAAAAGTCTGTTAACTTGCTCAGAATTACTCCAGATTTGCACAAAATTATGCACCATGTCATGAAAATGATGCAAAAATTGATCAAAATGCTTTGAAACCAGTCAAAAAGAGGCATGACAAGAGGAAAACGTGTGCAATATGACTCAAAAATGTCTTTAAACTCTCCCAATATTATGCAAAATGTCTTAAAAATAACCTCAAATGCAACAAAAAATTATCCAATATATAATTTTTTTGCAGTATGAGTGAAAAGATGCCCAAAATGTCTTTAAACTTGCCCAAATGACACAAAATATTTTGAAAATGATGCAAACATCAACCAAGAATGCCTTGAAATCTGTTAAAAAAATGTCACAAAATGTTACAAAAAATGTGTCTAATATGGAGAAACCTGTGCAATGTGTCTCCAAAAAGTCCAAAATGTCTTTAAACTTGTACTAAACTTGGAAAAATGTGCTCAAAACTACCGTGTCTTGAAAATGACCCAAAAATGACCAAAATGTCTTTAAAAATGACAGAAATGAGCCAGAAATGACTCAGAAATTGTCTGTCATCATCCAGCATGATGGAAAAATGTCTACTATGGAAAAATGTGTGCAATATGACTCAACAATTTACCGAAATATCTTTTAGATTTCCAAAAATGATTTTAAAAAAGGGCAAATTGATGCAAAACGTTGTTGAAATTCCCTCAAACATTGACTGAAATGTCTTCAGACCTGCAGAAAAATGACTCAAACATTGTCAACTGTGACAAAATCCTGTCCAATGTGAAACATTTTTTGACAAAACTGTCTTTAAACTTGTGCAAAATGACAAAAAAGACCCAGAAATGGCTCAAAAATGTCAGTACATGACAAAAAAAGAGAAAATATAGAAATACATTTTTAATTTTTTTCACTACATTAAAGAAAGCAAAATTTACAGTTTTGTAATAATTTCTGTGATGTAAATTATTGTCGCTGTAAAGTTTATTTTGCATACAAAAATTTTCTAAATACTCAAAATCTTCAACTGTATTTGCACAAATGCTGTTGGAATTCCTGTATATATTATAATAATAATAATAATAATAATAATAATAATAATAATAATAATAATAATAATAATAATAATAATAATAATAATAATATTTTGAGATTTATTTTGAAAGTTTGCATTTTATTAGAGTCGTGCAGCGTCTTAAAGGCAGATTTTAAAGCTGAGGAACATAAAACTTTAGCTTTTTAGGTTTTAACAACAGAAATATTCAATCTGCAAAACCAAACCGTCGGCTTTATTCGACACAGATTCGATGTAAAACTAGATGAAACTACGATCTGACTTCCTGTTTCGTAGGTCTTGTGGCTCTTCGGAGTTTTAGAGGCCAGATGATCTTGTAAAATTAAATGGGATTTTCTTCCTGGCTGGAGAATCCACCGCAGGGCTTTGCAGAGCTGTGGCTGGAGAGTGTCAGTCTTCAGGGAGGCTGGTTCTGGAAACCTGGCCTCCTCCATGGAACCACCGTCCTTAAAACTCCACATATCAGTCGTTTGGTTCCTCACAGAGAAACACTCACTTTAAAATACGATAATAATGGATTAAAAACTCTCTAACATGCATCCAGAACTCGGCGTTTCAACCAAAAGTCTGATCTGAATCGAGCCTTAAAGCCACAAACACAAAATTTAATTCTAACATGACAACTTCCTGCTACTTCGGACCTCAGAACTGTAGAAAGATGCACTTTTCTACCAACAAATGCAAAAAATAACCAAAATCTACAAGTTGAACCCTGTTTTAACTCCAAAAGCCCAAGAAATGAGTCTCTTATTTTGAAAATACAAGGAGAAAACATGATGTAGATGTAAAGATTGAAAAAATTTCATTTTTCCTGTGATACAGAAGGATTTGGACAATAAATTTTCAGAATAAAAGCACGTCAGGGTTAAAGTTTTGCACGTTTTGAGCTTTTACCCTCTACTGAATTCTTATACACCAATTTGTGACTTTTTTCATTTAATTTATGGTGGGAAATGGTGCAAATGTCTTTAATTATGGTAAACAAAAAAGAAAAATCCATGCACATTGAGTAAAAAAAATTAGTCTTTCATGTTTTAGATGTTAAAAACAACAGTTTTCTTGCATCCAACCAGAAAACTACGTACAAAAATACTCAAAAGCATCAGTCTTGCTACACTTGTGAGGACATTAAACTGTAACTAAACCCTCAATTACTTTTAAACTGCAGAAACCTTGGAGCAAAACTACTTAAAACTCTAATTTTGAGTCTAAAACTGACCATAAGTGTAAGAAAATATTCTATCTTTGTGAGGACAGTTGGTTCTTGAGTGTAGAAACAGAAAAACACACCACAGTTTACATCCTGACCTGCTTTTATTCTGAGAAAAATCTTCTATTTCTGAAAAAAAGTGATTTTTTTTCCCCTAATCTTTACATATACAAACATATTTTCTCTTTGTGTTTCAAAATAAGAGACTCTTTTCTTGTGGATTTTTGTTGAGTTTTGTCATAGCAGACTTTA
The DNA here is from genome assembly GCF_022539595.1 of Amphiprion ocellaris. Taxonomy (NCBI): domain Eukaryota; kingdom Metazoa; phylum Chordata; class Actinopteri; family Pomacentridae; genus Amphiprion; species Amphiprion ocellaris. Next base: position 32,916,722 of record NC_072776.1, on the reverse strand, counting down.
ACCTGTAGATTTTGGGGATTTTTTTTGTATTTGTTGGTAGAAAAGTTTGTTTTCTAATTTATTTCAAGTTAGAAAATGGCAGAAATATGTTTATTTATGGTAAAGGAAATGCAAAATTCTGCCACAGTGAATAATAAATAAGTGTTTCATGGTCTAAATGTTAGAAACAACATTTTTCCTGCGTCCAACCAGAAAAACTACATACAAAAATACTCAAACGCATCAGTCTTGCTAGACTTGTGAGGACATTTGACTGGAACTAAACTCTTAATTACCTTTAAACTGCAGGAATCCTGAATCAAAACTCCTTAAAACACTAATATCTAGTCTGAAACTGACCTTATGTGTAATTAAAGACTATATCTTTGTGTGGCCATTTGGTTCTTGATTATAGAAACAGAAAAACACACATTTTTAAGGCATAAAAGGCACAAAACCACCAAAAGTCACCTTTGTTTCTATACTTATGAGGACAACCACTGATTATAAATGATCAATTCAAACCTTATTCAGCTAAAAAGCCTTAAAAATGTAGCTTAACAAGTATTTTTTCACTTGTCTGTGTTTTTTTAAGTGTGTTTGGTTTTAATAAGTATAGAAATAAAAGGACACACATGTCTGGATACTAATACACAATTAAAAACACAACGAAAGAGAAAAAAATGCAGACAAAACCATCCAAAGGCGTCTTTGTCACTATACTTATGAGGACAGCCAGCAATTCTAATCACTTTTAAAAAAAAATCTGATTTTCAACTCACCTTTAAATCAGTTTTAATCTTTATTCTAACCTTTTTCTTAATTCTAACCTTAAAAAATGTAGTTCAAAAAAGTCGGTAGCTTCCTTTATGGTCTTCAGAAGTATAGAAATAAAAGGACACTCACACATAATTAATAACACAAAAAAAGACACAAAAACACCTCGAACCTTAACCTGATTGTTCCCACGACTGAAGTTTTCAACATAATTTGACCTGAAGCTGCTGTAACCTCAGTTTCAGCCATTTTTCTCTCTCATTTAACCATCTTTGTGAGGACATTTGTAGACATTTGTGCTCAATGAGAAGTGAAATACACATTAAAGAAGGCAGTTTTAAAGCGACAAATGACGCAAAAACACACTAGTTTGTTAGTGGAGGGATTAGAGAACACACACACACACACACACGCGCACACACACACACTCTCTACATGTGTGTGGGAAACACAAGTCAGTATTAGACGCTGCAGTTTTCTCAGCTGTAACGTTTCGACATCAGTTGAGAGAAAAACTGAAACCTCTCGTCCTGCTTTTCGCCTCCATCTGTTCGGTCCGAGAGTCACATGAAGCCCGGAGTCTTTATTGACGCTGTTGGTGCCAGATGGCAGATTTATGGAAGATGAAAGCGGCAGCGACTAATCAGATTTCCAGTCCTGTTTTGGGGGCTAAAGTTTCCTCCTCGACACCGAGCGAAACCCTAAACAGGAAATTACACAAACGCCTGGCATCCTTTGGTGGGTGTGAATGCACGAGTGTGTGTGTGTGAGAAGGTTAAAAGTCGTGTGTGTGTCTGTGTGTGTGTTTGGGGTTACATACAGTAAAAACTGGAGGTTAAAGGTTCTTAGTTTGGCTTTTAATTTCAAGAAAAGAGTAGATTCTACAAGTTAAAGTCTGTTTTAACTAGAAAAACCCATAAAAAGAGTCTGTTATTTTGAAAATACATGGAGAAAACATGATTGTGGATGTGAGGATTATAAAGAAGGCTTTTTAAATATTATTTTTCAGAATAGAAGCAGGTCAGGATGTAGATTTTGCACACTTAAACGTTTCCTGCACCAATTATGCACCAATTTTAACTTTTCTGATGGAAAATGGTGGAAATGTGTTTATTTATTATTGAGAAAATGCAAAATGTGGTCATAATGAATATTAGTCACATTTCTAACGTAAAGAAGGTTTTTTTTTTGAAGTTAGTGCAGGAAATTTAAAGAATTTTTCTGCACTTTCATGAATTTTTATGCACCACTTTGTGATTTTTCTGGTGGAAATGGTAGAAATGCATGTATTTATTGTGAAGAAAATGCAAAATTTAGCTACATTGATGAATAAATGGAACTTTTGTGCCATTTCTGTCATAAAGAAGTAATTTTTTCCAAATAATTTGCACATTATCAGCAATTTATTGCATCTTCCAGCAGGACATTTTAAGCATTTCCTGCACTTTGGTGAATTGTGCAGTATGTTTCTCTAGATTGCATTTCATGCAAACTTTCTACAAAAACTCAATCAGGTAGATTATATTTCAGTTTTATCAATAAAAGCAAAGTTTGACCCTAAAAATAAACTAAATAATTTGTACACACTCATTAAATAACTGATAAAATTGACTTATTTAGCCATTTCTGGTAACGTAAACCACCTGTAATGGATGTTTTGCTGTCAAATATCAGTTTAGTGAGCTTTTAGAGTGAATTTAAGCTGCACCTTTATTGTTTTACTTAACTCTCAAATAAATAAATCACTAAATGACAAACAGACACAGTTATAGAGACACTGTGGTTAATACAGTTAGCAGCTGAGAAGTCAAATACTTTAGTTTCAGGAGCTGGTGGAGACCAAAAACGGAGCTAAAACAAAACTTTGGTGCTTAAAAGGTGAACAGGAAAACAACTTTGAGTATAATTAAGCAAATTATTGCAAACAAGATGAACATAGCAACTTAAAGTTAGAACAAGTTAATGCAAATTTGAAAATAATTCACCAATTTTGCAAAAAAAAACAAAAAACAAAAGAACTATATTTCTACACTCGTTTTTGGTGTTTTTCTTCACTTCAAAAGCATAAAATCTGAGCTTCTTTCGTCTCCAAACAGCATAAAACTAGTTACAAACCAGCTGACCTGAAAGATTAATTACAATTTTCCTGATTAAAGACAGTTCTCAAACACTTTCCCATGTCTTTTCTCATAAGTCTTGTTACTTACTGTTTAACTGCAGCTTTATTGTTTTACTTAACGCTTGCTGTTCTCATAGTTTTGTTCTCAGCCACAGCAGGCGGCTGTTTTCTGCAAAAACTGAAAAATGACAAACAGACACAGTTATAGAGACACTGTGGTTAACATAGTTCAGCATTTAGCAGCTGAAGAGTCAAATATTTTAGTTTTCTGAGCTGGTGGAGACCAAAAATGGAGCTAAAACTAAAGATTGGAGCTTGAAAGGTGGACAGGAAAACTGTTTCAGATGTAATTAAGCAAATTATTGCAAACATTACAAGGTCATATCAGCCTAAAATTATAAAAGACTAATAAATAATGCACCAAATGACAAACAGACACAGTTATAGAGACACTGTGGTTAACATAGTTCAACATTTAGCAGCTGAAAAGTCAAATATTTTCCTTTTCTGAGATGAACCAAAAATGGAGCTAAAACTGAAGATTGGAGCTTGAAAGGTGGACAGGAAAACAACTTTTGGTATAATTCAGCCAATAATTGCAAACAAAATTCCCTTATGATCTTAAAATTAGAAAAAGTTAATGGAAATTTGAATAGAATTAGCAAAAAAAACTGTTTCTATATTCACTTTGGGTGGTTTTTGACCTTTATTAAAAAGAGCATGAAGCATGTAATTGGGGATAAAAATGCTGTTTGTTGGTTTGAAACAATAATTATAACTTTTCTGAAGACAACCTGTTTATTCGCTCCAAAGCAGCTTCTTTTGCGAAATGTCAAAAGTTTGCCTCAGATTTGCTTGAAAATTACTTGTTCACAACTTGTTTCTGGTCAGAAAAACTCACTCATAGTTTGGTTGTTCTTTCCTGACATTTGTTTCTTATTTCTAGTTATTATCTTATATGCAGAAACACCACGAGGAACATCGTTGTGTTCTTCCAGTTTTAATAATCGAGTCGTGTCACGAACTTGTTTCCTTTTTTTTTTGCTGAACAGAACAAAACAAAACAATAGATTAATGGAGCAATAAAACAACAAATTGGCTTCACTGGGTCGACTCCCCATGCGGCTGCTGCGTCGGCATCCAAGTCTTCTAGTGAAAGCTGGATTTCTGCAATGACTGAACTCTTCATTGTGTAAAAAAGCAGGACGGAGAGAGAAAGAAATGAAGCTCTGGGTTGTGTGATTGTGGACGGCATTAGGTTGTTAACACAGAACATTTGTTGCCTCTCACATTCCTTCAGCTCCAACCACCAGAAAACCTCAGATTAAATAAGTCGAAGTGGTTTTAACTAGTCCAGCATTCAGGAACCTCTTCAGGAGATTCCCTGTCAGAGATTATCCCTTATTGTTTCTGGTTTCTGATGATTTTTAAAAGGTCATTAGTTGGACTAGTCGAAGGTGGATGAGTTTCACATTGCAATTTATGCACTTTTATTGATGAAAAACCTGAATTTATTGGGGACAATGCTTCATAAGTGTCTAAATCTTAGTTTTAGAAAAACTTTACTGCTGTGAAAGTGACAGAAGTTGTAAAACCACATTTGGCTTGGGTTTTTTAGTCGTTTTTTCAAGTTTAGCCCATAAATAAGTGAAACATCCCATCATCCTCCCATTCTTGTAATGATTTTATGCGCTTTTTTCCCATTATATTGGAAATGGAGAAGATATTCAAGCCTTACCTTCCAGCAAAAACCTGCATTTACCAGTAATGATGGTTCATAAATGTCCAAAATCTCAGTTTTTTTAATTTAGTTTGATTTATTTGTTGTTCCTTTCAAATCTGACCCTAAAATAAGTGAGATATCTCATCCTCCTCCCATTCTTGTAATGATTTTGAGTGTTTTTTCCCCAATATATTGGAAATGGAGGACATATTCAAGCCTTATATTCCTTCCAAAACCTAGACATGTTGCTTCACAAGTGTCCAAAATCTCAGTTTTGGACAAACATTACTGCTCTTAAAGTGACTGAAACATCACCAGAATAATGTTAAGAGGTCGTTTTCCAATAATTTAGGAACGTAGAAGGTATTTGAGCCTGATTTTCCTGTAAAAACCTGCATTTGATGCTTCATAAGTGTCCAAAGTCTCAGAGGGGTTAGTTTTGGACAAACTTCTCTTCTGAAAGTGACAGAAACATCTCCAGAAGCTGTAAAACCACATGTAGTTTGGGTTTTTTGGTTGTTTTTTTAAAGTTTGACCCTAAAATAAGTGAAATATCCCACTCTCCTCCCATTCTTATAATGATTTTAGGTGTTTTTCCCCAGTATGTTTGGAATGTAGAAGTTATTTGAGCCTGATCTTCATGCAAAAGCCTTCATTTATTTCCAGTGATGCCTCATATAATGTCTGAAATCTCAGTTCTGGACAAACTTTACTATTTTTAAAGTTTGTTCTTCAGATGCTGTTTTTTGAAGTTAGGCCCTAAAATGAATGAAATATCCCATCTTCCCACCATTCCTGTAATGATTTTAAGTGTTTCTTTTCCAATAAATTGGGAATGTAGATGATATTCAAGCCTTACCTTCCTGCAGAAACCTGCATTTGATGCTTCACAAGTGTCCAAACTCTCAGTGGACTCAGTTTTGGTACAACTTTACTGCTCTTAAAGTGACAGAAACATCTCCAGAAGCTGCAAAAAACACATTTAGTTTGTTGTTTTTTTTTATTATTTATGCACCTGGATGATTCATGTTTGTCTATTTGTATTTTTTGTGAGTTTCGATGAAGCTGCTCCAACTTTTACACCTCTAGGATCAGAATAGTCCCATAAAGCAGATTGATTCCCACATATACCATCAGAAACCTGCCTTTTCTAGTCGCTCCAACATGGCATCCAGAGGGTGTGTTGGCCAGGAAACGCCTCCTTTATGCTTTTTAACGTCCATATGTGTGTGTGTGTGTGTTGTGTTTTTGTGGCATGCAGAAGGCTGAGTATGTGTTTTTTCTTCCTCGTACATGGATGTGTGCGTGTAAAACGGGGCGGCGAGGCCCTTCGAGGCAATAACAAAAGGACCAAATGAGAGTTTACTCCATGTTTCAGCAGTGAGTGATGACTTTGGCAGAGACGCTGCAGATAAAAGTCTTTCAACTGAGCGCCGGGTCCGAACTAAAGGCAAACAGCTGTGCTTCAGAGCCTGGACCTCACTGCACCACTCTCTTCTTCCTCTGTTGCTCTACCTGACTTTATCTCACCAGTTCCTCTCTGCAGGCATCACTCCTTCCTTTCCTGCATTATTGATTCTGTTTTTGAGAGTTCTGGTTTAGTTTTGTTCTCTAAAGGAGCCTAAAGTCCATTTCTTTCTTTCTTTCTTGTTTTCTCTCCCTGCTGTTTAATGGGTGTAGCCGAACCCAACGCTCACATCATCATCAAATATTATGGCTGCGCTTAATTGAAAGTATGCAGCCGAGCGTGCGACTGCATATGGAATATTTTATGTCGCTCTTGTTAGAAATTTCAAGCGCAATGAAGAAACAACAGATGAGCTTTAGCAGCCAGTGTTGTGGCAACGTGGCCGAGTGTTTGCTGGACTTTTTGGGTTTTTTTCCCAGTGCGGTGAGAAAAAAAAAGAAATCAGAGGCGCTTGAGCCTCGTTTGAAACCCAAATGGGCTTTTTAATAACTCAGTCAACCCTGAAGTGACCCTGAAGAAGTTTTGAAAACAGCGAAGTGATGATGAGGGAGTTTCTGGGGAACGAAAACAAGATTAGTGAGTGAAAGCAGAAGAAGTGAAACGTGCAGAAGAGAGATGTGAGAATGTGGCTGCAGGACGCTTCTTTAGATCAGATTAACTTTTAAAATAATTCAGCTTAGGTGAACATAGTTTTATCACAATATATTGTGAAAATCCTGCAAACTGTTCATCAAACTTTCTGGAAAGACTTAAGCTGCAGATTCTATTTTATTTTTTTCAATTAAGAAATTTTGAATCAAATTATTAATAATATTTAATATATATTAAATATATAATATTTTGTACATTTATATATATATATATATATATATATATATATATATATATATATATATAAATAAATAAAAAAATTCGTTATAACATTTTTTAAAAACTAAATATTTTAAACACACTCACTAAAAAATTCAAAAATGTAGTGTTAAAAAAGTTTTCAGATTTTTTAATGTTTTCAGAAATTTGTATTTTAACAATGAAATAGAAATAATTTCTAGTGGAAACATTTTTTTTTCAATATTTAGAAAATGGAGAAAATGTTTGAATCAGATTTTTTTATATATATATATATATATATATATATATATATATATATATATATATATATATATATATATAAATATATATATAAATAAAAAATTCTTTTAAAATTATATTTTATACACTAAAAAATATTAAAAATGTGATCAAAGGTTTTCAGATTTGTATTTTCATTTTTTTTAATTTTGCAAAATTTGTATTTTAACAGTTAAATAAATTACATATCCTCCTATTTCTGTATTAATAGTTTTTTCCCTCAACATTTTAAAAATGGAAGCAATGTTTGAACCTGATCTTACTGCAAACTTTCTGCAAAGACTCAATCGGGTAGATTTTTTTTTTTTTTTCAATTAATTAAAGGTTGACCCTAAAAATAACTAAATATTTTATACACACTTCCCAAAAAAACACAAAAAATATGATCAAATGTTTTCTGAAAATTCTGTTGCTTTTTAGTTTTGAAAAATTAAAATATCCAATAAATATCCTCCTATTCCTGCAATAATTTGTGGTGCATCTGCCATTAATGTAAAACTGAATAAAATCAAATTGATTCAACATATAAAGAAAACAAATAAAGGGTCTGTCTATCATTATTTAGTGAACGTCTTCACATGTTGTACCTAAATGGAGAAAAACCTTGATGTTTCCACAGTTTAAAGCTCAACTACAGCTTCCTGTTTCAGTGTTTTTGCTGCACCTGATGTCTTGATCCTTCCATTCATTTTCCGTCCTCGTCTCGTCCTCCAGGTACGTTTATCACAGCTCCAAGTGGATGGTTGCAGGAAACGCCGACTCCCCGGTTCCTCCCAGGGTTTACATCCATCCCGACTCTCTGGCCTCAGGAGACACCTGGATGAGGCAGGTGGTCAGCTTCGACAAGCTCAAACTGACCAACAACGAGCTGGACGACCAGGGACACGTAAGAACAACAGTAACACTGTTTATCTTCACCTGCTGCTCACAACGTCACATCCTGCACCACCACCACATGGCAAAGATTTAATGAATGCATGCTTGATTTGTTTATTATTCATTTACCCATGAGTGGGTGAAATGAGTTCATTTCTATAGTGCAGTGCAAAAATCATGAGAAAAATGAACAAGAAATACGCATAAATACTGTTGATATAGTGCAGCTTCTTCTATATGCAGGAGATCTAAATGTGGCACAGATTCCTCTAAATGTGGAAAGTAATGCTATTGTGCAGGATTATTCTGTATGTAGAGTAGAAAATACTGATTTTTGTTTATGTAGGGAGAAAAACTGTCTTTTAAATATGCAAAATATTCATAATGCACAGGTTTCAATGCATCGATGCTGCGAAAAACAAAAAAAATTGTTAAATTACACATTTCAGAGGCATTAAATCATCAGCATAAGTTACTTTACTACCACATATTTTGCATTTAAAACCAAAATATTCATGCATTAAGAATAAAAATGAAGCTAAAACAGTTTTCTGTGTTTGGGTTTCTGCTCTATTTTTTCCCCCATAATATTTTAGGAATGGAGAAAATGTTTGAGTCTGATTTTCCTGCAAACTTTTCATGCAAATTTTCTCTCAAATACTCAAGGAGGCATTTTTGATTTTTCAATAATAAAAAAAAGACAAAACAGCAAACTAAAAATAAATAAAATAATTTATGCACACGTACTAAAAATATATATATTTACAAAAATATTTTAAATGTGGAAAACAATTATATTGTGCAATATTATTCTATATGTAGAGTAGAAAATACAGATTTTGCCCCAATTTTTGTCTATGTAGGTAGAAAAACTACCTTTTAAATATGCAAAATATTCATAACGCACAGGTTTCAATGCACAGATGTTGCAGAAAACAAACAAAAGTGATAAATTGCACATTTCTGAGGCATTAAATGACTTTACTAACTGGTACTTTGCATTTAAAAGCTAAATGTTCACACATTAAAAGTAAAATTAAAGCTGAAATGGCTGTCTGTGTTTGGGTTTCTGTTATAGTTAGTGCTCGTATTTCCCTCTCAGCGGTGCTGCTTCATGCACGGTAAAATTCTGATGTTTCCCACATGACCTAAAGGCAACACGAGACCAGAGGAATCTTTGTGGAGATAAAGCAGCAGAAGAGGTTAAGCGATGACTTCATCAGATCTGTGTTTTAAACCGCTGACATCATGTTCAGTTAAATAACAGCGTTTCTAATGGTGCACGCTGCAGAAAGGATGAGATAAAACACATTTTACTGTCTCCAAATGGGGAATTTATCTTGTAATCTGCATAATACGTCCACAAACATGCATACTGATGGAACTCAGTGACCTATTTTAGGCTGTTTTCACTGCTTTGGGTTTAAATATTCAAGCTGTGCTCCATTGGTTTCATTTCTGCATCTTTACTCCTGTCCATGAATTCACTCTTGGAGAGAAACATTTCTGATGCTTTTGCTTGAAAGTGAAGCTGACAGTTCTTCTTTCTGAAGACGTTCCACTTTATTTAAGTTTGTGGATTATCATGGAAACATATTAAAAGTCTGGACCCCCTTGTTTTTAATAAGTAATCTTAATTTCCGTCGTGGCACTGTGACGGTAATGAAACGTTTTTTATTAGGAGCACTTAATGATTGGATTTGATTTGTAGTTTGGTTCCAGCAGCTAAATCTGAAGTCTGACCACAATCTGCCTGATTTATGGCCTCGCCTCCATCCAGTCAGGACGGAGCTGTCCAGCTACAGCGAGCCTCTTATTGGCTCTTGGCTGCTCCCGATGTGTAATGTGGCTTTCATAGGTGAAATATTTAACTGTAACGTAACAAGTCAAACCGCAGTTTGTTTGATTTACTGCTGTCCGTCATGTACGATCCGTAGGCGGCTGAAGGGAGTCCCTCATTTGCACTTCATACCTCTGTGGAGTTAGAAATGAGTTTCATGGGAACAACACAGTATTAGGTGAAGGTTATTAGGTTTATGTTCAATCCTGCAAACAGAAAACTCAGTAGAAAATGGAAAATGACAATAACAGTTGGTTTTGTGCAGCAACTCTGGGACTTATTCCCATTTCCAGCCAAAAAAAAGTCTGATGAAAATGGTTGGAAATGGAAGTTATTTAGGTCAGGAGTTGGTGGCGACCAAAACAGAGCCAAAAAAAAGAACTTATTGGAGTTCTAATGCATTATTGTACTTTTTGGTCAAATTTAACAACTTCCTCTTGGCTCTCTAGTCGTCTGTTTGTGGAGAAAACATCAGGTTTTTGTATGCAGCCCTGGATCTGCAAATGTGAAATAAATAATCCACACAACAGTATCGCAGCTTGTCCTGTGCACGTTCATGCTCATGCACGGGACGGGACCAGAAGGAGTGCATGCAAAGAGAAAGAGGGGCAGCTAATATCCTAGCTAGCTAAATATCAACAATCTTCCTGTAGAATCCACCTTTAAATTCGGCAGAATGTCTCACTGGTGCATCTGTTTGCTGAAATATTAGCTTGTTTGCATGCCTTTCTGCCCCCTAGTGGCCAGAAATTGATGAGCGCAGCTTTATAAAGAGCAGCAAAACACATTTTAACTCACAGTTGCAGCGTTTTCGGTGCAAATTCCAACTGTGAAGGATTTAAACTGTGAATTAATATGTTCATAATGACAACACTTTGTCTTTTGCATTTAATAGTAATAAAATCTGTGTTCTTGCACATTCATTCTCTTGTACAGGACAGGACAGGACGAAGGACTGATAAAGGAAAGGAACTAGCTAACATGCTAACTACCTAAATGTAACTATCAAGATTCAGAATTACTTCCACCTTTAAATTTAGAAGAACATAGTAGTAGTGTGTAAATACTGTTAGCATCTGTGTCCTGTCATATTAGCTTGTTTTGTTGCTTTTCTGCACCCTAGAGGCCAGAAACACATTTTAGCTCCTCGTTGCAGCGTTTTTATTACAAAATTTCATCCTCACTGGATTTAAAATGTGAGATAACAGCATGTCCATAACAACAACATAGTGCCACTAAATATTTCATCTCAAATGTCATTTAGACTGCATTTAATAGTATTAATAGTCAAAAATAACGGCAACAGTGAGTGAAACCTTACAATTAAAAGCTCAACTTGCAGAGTAAAGTATTTTGTGCTGAATGTGTGAAGCTACTCAGAGCATCAGTTTCATTTTGTGGACTGAAATAAAAACAACTCTAGGAGAGTTTCAGCTCCATATACCAGAACTCTGAGTGCAAACAGGAGAAGATGAGCTGTTTGTTATTAAGACGACACATTTTGTCCTCTGAGCTCTTTTCTGTTGCTACTGAGATGCTACTCGATGATTACAAAACGCCGCCATGACAGTGGAGTTTCCACCTCATGGAGCTGCAGGTTCCTCGCAGCGCTGCAGAGCATCACATCACATCAGCTCAGCGGCGACAAACGCAATAACATCTGGGCGTGAGTGGGTGGAGGGGAGGCTGGTTTCCTCTCCCACTGCTCAGTTTTAGGACTTTGTTTCCATCTCAGAGGAGGAGGGAAAGGAAGTGAATCCTGGAGCTTCCTGTGTGGGAGAAGACAATGCTGCTGCTTCTGCTTCTTCTGCTGCTTCTTCTTCTGCTGCTTCTTCTTCTGCTGCTGCTTCTTCTGCTTCTTCTTCTGCTTCTTCTGCTGCTTCTGCTGCTGCTTCTGCTGCTGCTTCTTCTGCTGCTTCTTCTGCTGCTTCTGCTGCTGCTTCTTCTGCTGCTTCTTCTGCTTCTTCTGCTGCTTCTGCTGCTGCTTCTGCTGCTGCTGCTTCTGCTTCTTCTTCTGCTGCTTCTGCTGCTGCTGCTTCTGCTGCTGCTTCTTCTGCTGCTGCTTCTTCTGCTGCTTCTGCTGCTGCTTCTTCTGCTTCTTCTTCTTCTGCTTCTTCTTCTGCTGCTGCTTCTTCTGCTGCTTCTTCTGCTGCTGCTGCTTCTGCTGCTTCTGCTGCTTCTTCTGCTGCTGCTTCTTCTGCTGCTTCTGCTTCTGCTGCTTCTTCTGCTGCTTCTGCTTCTGCTGCTTCTTCTGCTGCTTCTGCTGCTGCTGCTTGTTCTGCTGCTTCTGCTTCTTCTTCTTCTTCTTCTGCTTCTTCTTCTTCTGACTCGTGGTGTTGTGAAACGATCGATTCATCAGAACCAGACAGCAAACACGTTCACGAATCGTCAGACAGAAGCAGAAAAAGAAAACGACATTTATTACGTGTCATGAGTCAAACGGCGTCTCCATTAGTTTGCAGGTTAAACTGTTGATCACACATAAAACCCTCTTTTTTTTTTAAGAAAAACAGGGCAAGAAATGCAGTTTTACTAGTTCAAAAATCATAAAAGCACTTCTCAGAACAGATGATTATATATTTAATCCCTGCTTGGTATGAAACAAATCTAAAATAAATAAAATAAGCACAGACAGAGATGGAAGGTGCTTGAACTTTGAGGTATTTTCTACTATAATTAACTTGAAAATTAAAATTTCCTTTGCAGATTATTTAAGTTTACATGCAAAACACATTATGGCTCATAAAATATGATTGTAGCATTTTATGTCCATATTTGCCTGATTTTTATTGCTGTTTTTTTCTGAATGATGTCTGAAAATATCAAGAATTTCCTCCAGGATTAATAAAGTTTTATCTTATCTTTGATAAACTGCTGCATTTAAACTCTTAGGATCATTTATTTATACTTTACACACAGATAAAATGAGAAGAGCTGCTCTTGGAGGTATTTTTATTTAGCTGAGAGATTAAAACTGTTAGTTAAAGTCCAATTAAATATCTTTACGCTCATTAAAACTAAGCAGAAACATGTGTGTTTTTTAACAGTTTTTTAACACAATTTCCCATTTTTTGCTGTTTTTTTAATGAAAAAAGTTCAACTTATTCAAGAATCTGCAACAAAGCAAAGACAGTCAGACAGATTTTAAGTAAAACTCTACACAACATTGTGTTTGGAGCAGTTTCAGCCTCTTCAGCTGTTGTTTGGTGTCATTTGTGTGAGTTCACAGAATTAAATCCTCTCCACACAAACAATGATTCAATGATTCGAGCTGCAAATCTGCACTTTAGACACTGTTTTTAATGCTGTTATTGTCTGGCAATAACCACAGGATACACAAAAAAGTTCTACTTATTTAAAAAAATCTGCACAAAGTGCACTTTAGACAGTGTTTTTTACACTGTTTTCATGTCAATATAATCACAAGATACGCAAAAAAAAACTTCCACTTATGAAAGAATCTGCAAAAAAGGAAGTCAGAGAGATTTGAAGGAAAACTGTACAAAACGTCATGTTTAGAACAGTTTCAGGATCTCTGACTTTTATTTTATTTTATTATAATTTATAATTTTATTTTGTGAGCACCAACTGTTTCTCTGTGATTCCAGCTGCAAATGTCCACATTAGACGCTGTTTTACTGTCTGTTTTCTACTGTCATCATCTGGCACAAATCACAAGATATGCAAAAAGTTCCACCAAATCTGCAACAACAGTAAGACAGTCAGAGAAAAGTCAAGGAAAAATATACAGCATCAACATCATGTTTGAAGCAGTTTGAGCCTCTTTGTTTGGTGTCATTTCTACACAGGATTTTATTCTATGAGGCACACAAACAGTTTCTCTGCAATTTGAGCTGCAAATCTGCACTTTAGAAACAATTTTTAACATAATTCCTCACTTTATGCTGTTTTTTTATGCAAAAAAGTTCTACTTACTGTAAAAATCTGTAGCAAAACAAAAAAAATCTGTCAGATTTCAAGTAAAACTCTAGAAAACATCATGTTTTGAGCAGTTTGAGCCTCTCCAGGTGGTGTTTGGTGTCATTTCTACAGAGGATTTCATTCTGTGAAGCAACACAAACTGTTTTTCTGCAAGTTGAGCTGCAAATCTGAACTTTAGATGCTGGTTTTTATGCCAAAAAGTTTCACTCATTAATGAATCTGCAACAAAAGGAAGAACAATCAGAGAGATTTCAAGGGAAACTCTACAAAAATGTCTTTAGATGTCGTAACTAAAAAACAAATTTTTAACATAATTTCACACTTTTTGCTGTTTTTCATGCAAATAAGTTCCACTTTTTAAAAAAATCTGCGACAAAGCAAAGCCAATCAGACAGATTTCAAGTTAAACCGTACAAAAATGTGTTTACAGGTCATAACTAAAATTTTTTTTTTAACAGATTGTGAATATCATTTTCCAGTTTTAAAAGGAAAATTTCCTCTTACAAGAATCTGCACCAAGGAAAACATCATAAAACATCATGTTTGAAGCAGTTTGAGCCTCTTTAACTGTTGTTTGGTGTCATTTCTACAGAGGATTTCATTCTATTAAGCAACACACAGTTTTTCTGCAATTTGAGCTGCAAATCTGAACTTTAGATGCTGGTTTTTATGCCAGAAAGTTCCACTTATTAAAGAATCTGCAACAAAGGACAAACAATCGGAGAGGTTTGAAGTAAAGCTGCACACAGCGTCATGTTCTGAGCCTCTCCAGAGTTGGTTTGCTGTCGTCTCAGCTGCAGCTTTGTAAAGTCTCGCCTCTGAATGTTCCCCTTCGGGCCTCGTGGCTTCAGATCCGCCTCACGCTGTCGCTCTGCTCTCTGGGAAAAGCCAGTAAAAGCTGCGAGGCGGCCGGAGACGAGCCAGAAAAGATCCCTTTTGTTGCTCCTCTTTTGTTCTGTCTGCTGCTAACGGTGCTTTGCATCGTAAGGCATCGATGCTTTGAAGAGTCGTGGTTCTGGTGACCTGCTCTAACAACAACAACATGTCCTTTCACAGGAGTCCAGCCTAATTCACTGCTTTGATTGCTCATTTTTCACGCCTATTAAAGTGTTTCTTAGCAGCGTTTGAAGGCAAATTCGGGCCAAATGTGCTTCAGAAAACAGCCTTTAATGGGATTTGAGACATGTGCTGCGTGCATGTGTCTCCGTGTCTCTGGTGTGGACGTCCAGATGATTTCTGGAAGGCGTTATTACCTCGCCTGGAAATGAAAACATCACTTATTCAGCTAATCGTATCTGAGCGTGAACAAGTGTCAGCTGATGTCCTCTGGCTGCTCCCTGAGCCGTTTGTTGTCGATTCCACCTCGATTCCACCTCAGCTCCGGCTGACGGAGCGACCGAGACGCCTGATGACCCGGAGCAGGACGCCGTCGAGCTGTTGTTCTGCCAGAAGAAGCTGCAAATCTGCACTTCAGACGCTGTTTTTACTCCGTTATCGTCACAAGATACACAGAAAAGTTCCACTTATGAAAGAATCTGCAACAAAGGACAAACAATCTGACAGATTCCAAGGAAAACTTTACAAAAATGTCTTTTTATATTGTATCTAAAAGATTTTTTAACAGTTTTTTAACATCATTTTCCACTTTTTAAAGAAAAAATTCCACTTAAAAGAGAATCTGCAACTCTAGAAAACATCATGTTTAAAGCAGTTTCAAGATCTTTGACTATTGTTTGGTGTCATTTATACAGAGTGGATTTTATTCTGTGAGGCAACACAAAGCTGTTTATCTGTAATTCGAGCTGCAAATGTGCTGTTTTTAACACCAGCAAAAATCACAAGATACGCAGAAAATTTCCACTCATGAAAGAATCTGCGACACAGAAAACATCGTCAGAGAAATGCACTAAAAATGTGTTTCTATGCGAAAACTAGAAGGATTGTACAAAAAAAATAGAAAATAAAGTGTAATTAGAGCAGAAATGCAGACACCTGCAAAGATAAACACTAAAAAAGAATGCTACACACATATCTGTACTACTAAACTAAACTAAAATAAATCATACTAAATGGAGAAATAATGCATTTCTCACAAGTAACCACAATAACGCAACATCAACTGTGAATTATGAATATTTTAAATGCAGTGCAATATCATTTTTTCTACATATACAAGAATCTGTGCAGTATAAATACTTTTCTATCAGTATTTCTACTCATCAAGTATCTGTGCAATATTGTTATTTCCACATGCAGATAAATTTGGACAATCTGAGCAAGTGCTTAGGTATAATTCTGGTTTGTTTGTTGTCATTCTTCTGCAAAAAAAAAGACTCCAAATGTGTCCAAAATGACTCAAATGTGGTCAAAAGTGACTTACACTCATCCAAAAATGCTTCAAATGTGCCTAAAATGACTCAAAATGTGTCCAAAATAGTGCAAAATATTGTTTTCTTCCATCTGGAGGTCTTTATTGGGCAATCTCAGCTACTATTTATGTATATTTTTGGTTTACTTTATTTTTCCACTGATATTTCTTAAATATTTGCACTGTCCCCTTTGCTGCTGTCATGAATTTACTCATTGTAGGATTAATATATCATATGAAAATGTCCAAAATGACTCAAAATTATTTCAAATGAACTAAGAATATGTCAGAAATCGCTCAAAATGTGTCCAAAATGACATAAATCTTGTCAGACATTACACAAATGACTCCAAAATTACTCAAAAATTATTCTAAAATTATTAAAAATTTGTCAAAAATGATCCAGTCTGGTCAAAAATGACACAAATTAGTCCAAAATGACCAAAACTTGTCCAAAAATGCTTAGAAATTGATCTAAAATGACTCAAAATGTCTCCAAAATAATGTTAAATATTGTTTTTTTTCCATCCAAAGGACTTCATTGGACAAACTCAATTAGTAATAATGCATATTTGTTTTTTTTTAATGTTTCTACTGGTATTTCTTGAATGTTTCCAGTTTGTTGCTGTAATGATGCAGGCATATGGTATCATTTCATAACAGCAAAAAGATTTAAGCAATTTTGAAAAAAAAAAGTATTTGCAATGGTTAAACCTTCAAAAACTGTGCTTCCTGCTCTCTTTCACAATAAAATTATGATGGAAAAGGATATTAAAAGAATAAAGCGAATCACAAATGATATTTAAACTTCATTTCTTCCAGGACTAGCCCACATTAATGTCTGTTTTATCTACTTCCTGCTGAGTTTTTTGTGCTGCTGATGCTCTTGTTTTGGTTTTTAAACTTTATTTTTATTGAATGCTAGTGCAGGTGTGTGAAAGAGTGTATTTATGCATGTGTAGTTGTTATTTAGGTGCAAATCTAGTTGTTGTGCTTCATACAATGATGATAAAGCTTTCTGATTCTGAATTAAAAGTAGCAGCTAATTAGCTTTTTTGTTTGTTTGTTTATTTTGCACAGATGCTTCCAGGACACATTTTGAGTCATTTTGTACCAATTTTGCAGCATTTTTGGACAAAATTTGAGTCATTTTAAACATTTCTGATATAGTACAATAAGACTTCATTGATCCCACAGTGGAGAAATTAGCATCATTCCAGCTGCAAAGGAGAAACATTGAAGAAATATCAGTGCAGGTAGAACTACTTCTACTGGAGGTGACTGCAGTTTGAAAAAGACAACTTTTTAATTTTTTTTCTCAGTTAAACCAGTTCAAAAAGCCTCCTGATTGACAGGTGGCGTGTGGGCGGGTCTTGCAGACAGGAAGTCCTCAGCAGCACGTCTTTAGAACAGAGCAGATTATGGCGAGCTGATGGTTTAGATACTGGGAGGTGTTTGCCCCCCGCGGCCTGCTGGGAAATGACCCCTCAGCTGGAGCAGAGCTGACTCTGGGGAGGTTTTCTCACCCTGTCGTTAATCAGGAGCAGACCGAGGCCCCGAGGCCAGTTTGTGGGGCCGACGCCGTCTGACGCCTCTACTGAGAAATAATCCTCCAGCCAACGTTTCCGCTTCGTGTCACGGAGCTCTGACGCTCAAATCAGTGCAGCTAATTGTTGCTGTGGAGGAACTGTTTGCAGGGAAAACGCTTTAGCTGCAAATAAAGAAAATGAAACACTGACTGCACGTTTTTTTTTTCTGTCTACGTCAACAGATCATCCTGCACTCGATGCACAAGTACCAGCCTCGAGTTCACGTCATCAGGAAGGACTTCAGCAGCGAACTGTCTCCGAACAAACCGGTGCCGAGTGGAGACGGAGTCAAAACCTTCAGCTTCCCCGAGACCGTCTTCACCACTGTCACCGCCTACCAGAACCAGCAGGTACCCAGGACAACCAGGAAAACTACGCAACTGTTTCAACTCGCAACTTTTCCTGCAAAAAAACAAGTTTAGAAAAAGATCCCGTCTCTTCTGACTCGATATGTAGACATGCATGCAGTAAAAGAACTAAAATAAATGGGACTAAATAGAGAAATACTGCATTTATCACAGGAAACCAAACTGGTGCAACAGCAGCTGTCAATTCTGAATATTTGGTGCAAACTCAATTTTTCTACATATACAATAATCTGTGCAGTACTAATACTTTATCAGTATTTCTACTCATAAAGAATCTGTACAATATTGTTATTTCCACATGCAGATAAATTTGGACAGTCTGAGCTCATGTTTAGGTATATTTTTGGCTCATTTGTTATTATTTTACTGCCCACAATGACTCCAAATGTGTCCAAAATGACATAAATCAGTCCAAAATGACTTGCGCTTGTCCAAAAATGCTTAAAAATTGATCTAAAATGACTCAAAATGTGACCAAAATAATGCAAAATGTGTCAAGAAACAATATGTGCAGCACTGTTACTGCCCACTTACCCAGAGGAATTTGGACTCAAAATTGACTCAAAATGCTTTCAAATGAACTAAAAATAGGTCCAAAATCACTCAAAATGTCTCCAAAGTGGCATAAATCTTGTCAGAAATTACACAAATGACTCCAAAATGACTCAAAATGATTTTAAAATGATTAAAATGACTCCAAAATAACTAAATGTGTCCACGATGACAAAACTCTTGTCAAAAAAATAACACAAATTAGTCCAAAATGACACAAATCTTGTCAAAAATGACCCAAAATGAGTCCAAAATTAGTCCAATTCTTTCCAAAATGACACAAAGATGACACAAATTAGTCCAGAAAATGCTTAGAAATGTGTCTGAAATTAGTCAAAATCTGTCCATAATAATGCAAAATATTGTTGTTTTTTTCATCCAGATCACTTTATTGGACAATCTCAGCTAGTATTTGTGTATATTTTTGGTTTATTTTTTATTTTTCCACTCAAAATTTTTTGTAAAAATAACTAAACATGAGTCCAAAATAATGCAAAATGTGTCAAGAAACAATATGTGCAGTATTGTTACTTCCTTCCAGAAGTATTTGGACTCAAAGTTGACTCAAAATTATTTCAAATTAACTAAAAATATGTCCAAAGTGACATAAATCATAAAACATTGGGAAGAGATCCCTTCTCTTCTGCCTCTAGCATTTATGGGAAAAGAATCAGAACCAGTTTTAATGCCAAGTAGGTTTTCACACACCAGGAATCTGACTTTTTTTTAGTGCACAGCAGTAAAAACTAACATTCAGATTAATGAACAAGTCAAATAAGTAGCAAGTGAAACAAACAGAAGCACTTATAAGTTGAAAAAAAGTGAGAAAAAAGCTCTCGGTGTGCAGGAATCTGCAAGTTGTGGATGTGTAAAGTTCAACACATTCAGGTACCACAAGTTAATTTTAAGGTGCAATAATGAAACAATATTTCCTTCTTTTCTGCAGATCACCAGGCTAAAGATCGACCGCAACCCGTTTGCTAAAGGATTCAGGGATTCAGGCAGAAACAGGTTTGTTGTCGCAGCATTGTTTTTGTTTTTTTTTAGCTTCATGCAGCTTTATTTGTCAGCTAAACGGCAAAAAGCGTATTTTTTGTAGTCTATTTATTGTTTTTACCTGGAGAATGGTGGTACATTGTGTCAGATTTGCTTCTATAGAGGCTACAAACATAAATCTAGAAAGTTCAGTGAATTATGGAGGTAAAAATAAGGGTGTGGAAGCCACTTAGAGATCTATCCAAGCTGATGGACTCTTAAAGATAGATTCTAATGCAGTACTTCCTGTCAGAGTTTGAATGTTATCAGCCCATTAAATAACGATTCCAGTTCATACGAGTCATTGGAGACCTCCTGTTCCACCTTCAGAGACGTTATCGCCTCGTTTAAAGGCGACGCAGCTCCAGTTTACAAAGAGGAACAAAAAGTTGGAGGGTTTAGTCGGCAGACTGGAGGTTTGAGTCTCCGATCTTTGATTTTAGTCTCGTTTTGGGTTTTATTTCTGGTTGTCTTCAGTCGGTGTTTGATAAAATAAAGAAATGTGGTATTAGATAGCCCTGTGATAGACTGTTACCTGTCCAGGTGTCCTCTGCCTTCACCCTCAGTCAGCTGGGATAGACTCCAGCCCCCCTCTGATCCTAATGAGGATAAAGCGATGATAATTAATGGATGGATGGATGTAATTTAAAAAAACAAGAAAATACTGACAAAATACAAAAAAATAGAACTCAAAATATGGACAAAGCATTGCTAAAAGTATTTTTTTTACATGTTTGTTGGTGGGTAGATGATAAAACAAACTGTAGCATCTGAGAAACTCTAAATCCCTGACCAGGACATTCTGAATTAAGGCAAAATAAGAATTTTAATTATTATTTTTTTGGTTACAAATCTATTTTGGATGAGTTGAGATAAAATTTGACTGATCCTGAAGAAACATGTTTTGCTAGATTTTACTCAGAAAACTAAATTCTATAATATATGCAGGAATATCTGCAGGTCCTAGTAGAAAAGCATTAAGATAAAAGCACGATGCATTACTTAAAATAACAATAAATTAGCTTAAATAAGACTAGAATTAAAAAGTAAGAATTAACGCTGGCAGTGCTAAAGCAGTAAAGTAATATCACACAATAATGAAATATTGCACATTAGAGTTTTGCACATGGAAAAAATGAAAATATTGCACATTAAATTAAACATACTGCTCATAAAACTGAAACTTCACACCTTATTCCAACGCCTGCAAGACTTAAATCACCATTTTCAAAGTTATTTTCTGGTTTTCAGTGATCAGAATGGTTTGCTAGAAGTTGGAAAAAGTCCCTGCCGGCTCATATTTGTGGGAATAATGTGCTCGGATAATGAATTCTGTGAGAAATCCAGCATCCATGCGTCCTCCTGCAATTTTGAGCCTCCACTTAATGTAACCTGCATATTTTTGGCCGGTGGGAAGAAACCGGAGCAGCCAGAGAAAAGCGAGAAGCTTCCTGCTCCGAGGCGACGGTGCTGCTAGCTGCTAACCGCTAACCGCTACACCGGCCCACTGCTCTTTACTGCGTGACCTTTAATATGGAAATAATCCTCCGCAGGTCACACACATGCTGCATGCTGCACATAAAAAACACGCTTTTGTCTCCGTCTGTTGCCAAGAGGAACGCTTCAGATCTGCAGCACAGACGGATTAACCTCTTCAGCGTCATCTCAAAGTAAAAATGTGCAAAAATGTGCAAGAATGCTGGAAATAGAAATGAAGTTTAGCGCCAAAGTCCTGCACAGATGGACACATGACGCTGAGATTACTGCAGCAGAAGTACAGTTATTCCATCCAGAGGAATCTGGACTCAAAGTTGACTCAAAATGATTTCAAATTAACCAGAAATATGTCCAAATTCACTCAAAATGTGTCCAAAATGACATAAAAACTTGTCAGAAACTACACAAATGACTCCAAATGACTCAAAATGTGTCTACAAAGACATACATCTTGTTAAGAATTACACAAATTAGTCGAAAATGACCCAAAATTAGTCCAAGATGACTCCAAAAGTTCAAAAATGACACAACTTAGTCCAAAATGACTGAAGCTTATCCAAAAACGCTTAGAAATGGATCTTAAATTATTCAAAATGTTTCCAAAATAATGCAAAATATATATATTTTTTCCCATCCAGAGGACTTTATTGAACAATCTCAACTAGTATTTATGTGTATTATTGGTTCACTTTTTATTTTTCTACTGATATTTCTTAAATATTTGCACTATCCCCTTTGCTGCTGTAACGAATTTAGTCATTGTAGGATTAATGTATCATATGAAAATGTCCAAAATGACTCACAATTATTGAAAAAATGAGTCCAAAATGTATCCAAAATAGTGCAAAATTTGTCAAGAAACAATATGTGCAGTATTATTATTACCATCCAGAGGAATTTGGACTCAAAATTATTTCAAATGAACTAAAAACGTCTGAAATCACTCAAAATGTGATCTTCAGAAGTGCAGCACAGATGGATTAACGTTTTTAGCATCGTCTCAAAGCAAAAATGTGCAAGAATGCTGGAGATAGAACTGAAGTCCTGCACAGATGGTCACCTCACACTCAGATTACTGCAGCAAAGGTGCAGTTTTCCCTTTTTTTTGGTGAATAAACCTGCAGAAAGTTTCTAGTTCTTCATGTTTTTCCATTATTAACCATCTTAAACCAGCATTAGAACCCCTCCTGGACCAGTTTTTAAACTTTGCAAACTTAAAATCCTCCATTTTTAACCTAAATTACCATCTGAATCTGGGTTCATCGACAGTGAGAGTTCCATATCCCCCTTTTATACCTCAAAAGTTCTATTTTTGAGACAGTTAGTTGCATAAAACCATAAAAATTTCAACACGTACTCAGGACCTGCTTCAGCCTGAAATGTAGTCGTAAAAACCAGAACAATGGCTGCATGTAGCTCAGTTTAGCCCACTTTCAGCTAGACGTCTAGACATCTTCTGACCTGCCAGTCACCATCTCAGTGCTCACAGGGTTATTAACGCTGTCTGAACTGGTTTAAAAAAAAAAAAAATCCATTGTGGAACCGTGTAGCGTCAAACTAAAACAGGATTCTTCGTGACACCAAAACCACACAACATACATTAAGGGGCAGATATTGTTGTCGTCTTTGCTGTGGTCCTTTTGTCAGCTCTGTTGTCACCGACGGGCCTCCTATTGGTGGCAGAATCATAAATCACGCCAGAAAATGTCGGCTGTAATTACACATAAGGTATAATTTATGTAAGTGCGTTTTATTTTGACATGCCGGCGTAGTTCCTGTATGACATCACTTACCCAAACTGAAGGAAAATTCCTCACACTTAAACTACGAGTGTGTAAAAACCGTAAAAGATATCCAAACATGGATTTAGATCAATAATATTCAAAGCCTTCTCAGCCACTTAAGCTTTAAATGACGTTTCTACTGTAAAATTATCCAGAAATACAAGGTTCCAAAGATGGACGGGATTGGGCTAAATTCCTATTCATTTCAATGGAGATTTTTAACATAGTTTCTTTTTTTTCTACAAATTTCGTAAAAACCGTATGATGTCACACCATTCCCTATCAGCCACATGTTTTGATATATAATTTATGTGTTTTCTTCAAGCTTTGCGACAAGTAATGCTGTAATTACACCCAAGGCATATTTTATTTTGAAAAGCCAGCATAGTTCCTATATGACATCACCCACTCTGACTGAAGGAAAATTCAGGATTTCCAAAAGATTCATTAAACTTAAACTGCAACTGCGTACAAACCATAAAAGATACCACACAGATTTAAAGGATTTAAAGGAATAATATTCAAAGTCTTGTGACCTGTTTAAACTTTGAATGAAGTTTCTACTGTTAAATATTTCAAAGCTACAAGGTTCCAAAGAAAGCTAACTTTCCATTCATTTCAATAACACGAACTGCAACTGCATAAAATCCACTAAAGATATAAGAGTTTCAGCAGTTGTCCATCTGATTTCCATTCATTTGAATGGGGAGTTTTAATGCCGTTTTTTTATTAAAATTTTTTTTTTTTAAACGGATTTTGTAAAAAAAAAAAACCTACAATGAATTGCTACCAAAGTCACAGCATACTATTTCCGATCGAGCCGCACATATTGATGTATAATTTCTCAGGGTTTTCTCCTAGAGAAAATCATGTCGTAAGAGCCTTTAATTAGAATAAGCCTGAACAATATTAATAATAATTCATATTAAGTATGTTTTTTCTCCAACTGTGGAAATTTTAGAATTCTTTCTCTTTGTTTTAAATTTTGAAAAAATATTTTTAGGACTTGTTAAAAACATTTTATTAATCATTTTCAGACATTTAATTATTTTTTGAGAATTTATTATAATTTACTTGCAATTTTATTTGTATTTGTGGAGATTTTTCTGACATTTCATTCACATTTGTGCCTTTTTGAGGCATGTTTTTGGACTTTTTTCCCTCCAGAAGTCGCCACTTCAGCAGCAAAAAGGAATCTATAATAAGAGTAAACTCAAAGAATAGTAATATGTGCATTTTATTCTCTCCTACTGTAAAAAGTTTGAGAATTTTTTCTTTTTTTCAACATTTTGAAAATATTTTAATGAAATTTTCAGACATTTAATTCATTTTCAGTAACTTAATACAATTAACTTGCAATTTTATTTGTCTTTGTGGAGATTTTTCTGACATTTTTGAGGCATGTTTTTGGACTTTTTTCCCTCCAGATATTTTCGCTTGGGCAGCAGTTTAGAATCTATAATAGAATAAGCCCAAAGACTAGTAATATTCTTTCTCCTACCGTGGAAGTTTTTGAATTTCTCTTTTTTTCAACATTTTGAAAAGATTTTTATGAATTTTTCAGACATGTAATTCACTTTCAATAACTTAGTATGTTTAACTTACAGTATTATTTGAATTTGTGTAGATTTTTCAGACATTTCATTCATATTTGGGGCATTTTTTAAAAACTTTTTTGACTTTTTTTCCCTCCTGCTCTGATCCAGAAAGCACCACTTGGGGATCTATAATAAAATAAGCCTGAGGAATAGTAATTATTGTGCTTCGACTAGTCATCACAAGCTAATAATCCTGTTAAACATGTCTGATTTTGCACTAAGTTGAGGCTCTAACTTTGACGTCTTGTTTTCCTCGTCACTTTCTTCCCCTCCGTCTGCCTTTTCCTCTCTTCTCTCTCGATTCGCCTCGTTTTTTTCTCTGAATTATCATATAAAACATTAGCGGAGTGGAGGAGGAAGCAGAAGGGGGGAGCTTGAACCGCCAGACGCCTCCAACATGAAAGCAGCCTCCATCATCTGGTCCGCATTATTGGCACACAGATATTTGAGACATCTTTTTTCATTTTTCAAACAATAGGCCGTTTGATTTACGAACTGGCGTTAGAGTTTCATTGCAGAAAAGCTACAGATGAAAAGATAACGGGAAGGGAATGAGATGTTCGGCCGCCGAGGCACAGAAAAATGACTTTATCCTCACGTACGGCTCGACGCTCCTCCTGGGATTCGTTTTTGTTCACGTTGGGACGGAAAACTGCTTCTGTAGCCTTAAAAACCCTTTTCTGACTCCTTCTGAGCTCCTCCATGTTCGTCATGAATATTGTTAGCGAGCTGCAGCTTCGACCTTCGACCTCCACGCCGCTGTTTTTGGCATAATTATGGTGATTTAGGGGTTTAATCGGTCACATGTTGTAGGTTTCTCTGGATTTAGCCGTTTGCTGAATGTACTAAGTAACTGTAGACGCTGGATTTCTTAATTTACAACCTCTTGTGTGCCTCTGATCTTGTTTTTAATCAACAAAAACCTCCATATGTCCATTTAAATCAGATTCTAGCGCATATGTACAAGCACTGTTGCTGAAAACGTTCTACTTCTTGACTTATTTGGATGATAATTGTGTTTTATTTACATTTTTTAAAAGGTAATACAATCCGATGACGTATGATGTAGGAGGATTACAAGGAAAATATAAAACTATAGTTTAAAAAAATAAAATATAGAAGAAATAAAAGACTTAAATGGAGGTTAATGGTGGAATTAGCATGAATTGTGCAGCTAGTTGGGTTATTAAAGGCTAATTTGGTTTGTGACTGGGTCCTGTGCACAAAAAGTGAGTTTTATTTTAGTTGTTTGGTTTGAAAAATGTCAGAAAAATGGTGAACAATGTCGATTAAACTTTACTGTAGTAGATAAGAAAGAAAATACCTGAAAATATTTAATATCAAGAAGGTGGAATCGATTAATTTTGACTGTTTTTTAACTTATAAAAAGAAAATTATCAATTAGTTATTTTCGTTTATAAAATTATTTAAATAGTTGCAACTCTACTACACAGATAATTAGTCATTAGTCATTTTTGCACAGTTTTTTTATGCATATAATGTATTTGACTGCTTTATCAGGTTTGAACATTGGATCTCCTGACTTGGATTACAGAAACATCAAGAAGAAATGGAAAACACAGAAAGTTGAGCACAGAGAACCAGATTGAAATCACAATAGACTAGAAAAGCCTTGTTGCCATGACAACAAAATCCATCTTTTATTACTACGCCAAGGGACGCAGCAGAGTTACGTGATGATTGGCGTACGTGAATCCATCTTGTCGCAACATTTCTCAAAAAGAGACCAACGGATTTGGATGAAATTTTCAGGGAAGGTCAGAAATGACACAAGGACCAAGTGATTAGATTTTGGCAGTGATGCAGCTTATAGTCTGGATCCACTGATTTGTTAAAGATTTCTATATCATTGTGAGATAGCAGCATTGCGTCACTGTAACCATGACAACAAGTGAACACTACGTCAGCTGCCTGCTGATGATCACATGATTGTGATCCTACTACAAATCCACCTCTGAGGACTTATCAGGACTTATCCATCAGAAATGTTATAAGGAACAACTGATTAAATTGTGGGGGTGTTTCTGAGTCCCATCAATTCCCACCATCTGCTACATATTTCGGTCACATGATTCGGTATCCGTACATAACGTACACATGCATAACACACGCCTGTGTTCAGCATAAGGTCGTTTTGTTTGTGGGTACATCTATATTAAATGGACACATTCTATGGTGTTGTGAGTTCTGATCATCAACAACTAATTTTTAAAAAATGCTGCATTTCTGACAATGTCGTGTGGGGGAATGAACAGCCTTGGAGGAGGACTGTGCTCTCTGAGTGCTTTTCTTGTTCCAGTTGTGATTATTATGATGCAGCAGGGGTAAAAAAATCTTCTTTTAAAGGAGCAAAATTGCCAGAAAACCTACTTTAATCAGTTACATATGATGTAATATGTAAGTGCTGTTCACTGTTTTCTTGTCATCTCTTGTGTGAAACTATATTTAAATATAAAAAATTAAGTTTCAGCTGCTTGACAGCCAGTAATAACTTTGCGTTGATGAATCATCAGTTGGTGGTTTGGTTTTTAAAATGTCAGAAAATTGTGGAAAATAAGGCTCAAAGATTGCTTCAATACATAAAAAATAGAAAATCAATCAAATTGGACATTTTTTTCTGTATAAAAGCCCTCAATTATCAAAATTGTAGTAGCTGACGACTAACAGATTTATCTCCTGCACAGTTAAATCAGATGGAATCGCCATTTTCTGCACAATTAAATGATATATTTGGAGACTATATTAGGTTAGAACAATGTGGATCTCTGGACTTGGGTCAAAAAACATCAAAATTAAGCTACAATAATCAAAAAGAAACAGAGAAGACGCATATTATACAGCAGAAATAGACTAGAAAGGCCTTGTTGCCATGACAACAAATCCATCTTCTATTCCAGATGTGATTATTATGATGCCGCAGGAGCCAAAAATGATCTTTTAAAAGAGCAAAACTATCTGAAAATCTACATTAGTCAACTAAATATGATGTAATAGTCACTGTTTTCTTGTCATCTCTTCTGTGAAACTGTATTTTAATATAAAAAGTCAAGTTTTAGCTGCCGGACTAAAAAAATACTTTCTTGAATTGGCCTCAGTGCAGCCAGAAATGTAAAAGCTGGGACAAACGTAAAAGCAGGTGTGACATATTCTGTTATTCCTGCCACGTGTCCTTTAAGGCTTTCTGTTAGTGTCGGATATGAGCGATATAAACAGTCTGCTGCAGAACTGGAGGCTCTTCTCTGTGGGTTTTCTGACTGAGGCCTGTTTTCTGTGGAACGTCACCAACTAAATCCACATTCGGGGGGAAATTCCAAATTAATAGAAAAGGGCAAACCTGCTCTGCTAATTCTCAAATTAAGTACCGGCTCCTTTTTTTTTTACCTTCTTAATATAGAAGTGTAGGAGTTTATGTGGTCTGCTGAGCGGCTCTGTATGTCCCGGCGGAGGGATACAGCTCATTTGTTGGAGCGGCTCTATGAATGAGCGCAGTGATGGCCGATTAGCGCGCCAAGCTAACGAGCCGCCGCGGCCCTAAAACAACAGCAGCAGCGAGCGGGAAGTAAATCAGGCGGGAAGCAGATTCGAGATGAAACGTCGCCTCAGATTTATGTGCTCAGTAAAAAGCTGCTCCTTTTTAATGGCCCCAGTTTCCTCCAAGCAGGAATCCAGTTTCTCAGTCTGAAGCTAAAACGCTAAAACTCAGCGACACACAGGATCACTTCCTGTTCTTCAGCTCCGTTTGTCTTCAGGATATTTTCCCATTTATTCACTGTCTCACAAGTGCAGCGGTCCCATATTTTAGGACTAGACGGCTTTTATTCAGAGAACAGTTCTTCAAAAATTGATGCAAGAACCCAACTAGAATGTTGCTTGTTTCAAAAATGTTCTGAGAAAGTTCTAGTAATGTTTCAGAGGGAAGTTTTCCTTTAGTTCCCAGAATGTTCCTTAACAAAGATAAAGTTCTCTTAGGAAAAATTCTTGCTTTGTTAGCATGTAACATTGTGGGAACATTTTAGACAAAAGTCTCATTGCAACATTCAGAAAACATTTCAGGAACATTTTCAAAGCATCTTTAGTGAACTTTTCCTGCCTTTAAGAAGAACATTCAGGAAACTAAAAGAAAATTTCACATTGAAACATTACTGGAATTTTTTCAGAATAAATTTTTCCTGTGATTAGGTGTAATAATACAGATTTTGACTGCAATGTTCTGAGGATGTTTTGGGGATGTTGCTGTTGAGAACATACTTCTATAAAACGTTCCCTAAACGTTACCAGATATCTGATAACAAAAGATTTTCAATGCAACATTCAGAACAAACATTTTAGAGAACTTTCTCGCATCTTTAAGAGGAACATCCTGTAAATTAAAGGAAAACTTCTTCCTGACACATTACTAGAACTTTTTCAGAACGTTTTTAGAACAAAGGATGTTCCTATACAATGTTCTTGTAACTTACTTACTTACTATTCTGAGGATATTTTGGAGATGTTGCTCTTAAGAACATTATTTTTAGATATTTTTTCCACTTAATCGCCATCTCAAGTGCTCTGGTCACAAATTTTAGGACCAAACTGCTTTTATTCACAGAACAGTTCTTCAAAAATGGCGTAAGAACTCAACTAGAATGTTGTTTTTTTCTAAAAATGTTCTGAGAAAATTCTAGTACTGTTTCAGTGGGAAGTTAGTTTAGTTTCCAGGATGAAGTTCTCTAATCACGGTCTAAAAATGTTCCTGCATTGAGAACGTTCTTTGATAAAACGTCACCACAGTGCTCCAAGAACGTTTTCAGTGCGAGAGCATTTTTAGAAAACTTTATCCTGCCTTTAAGAAGAACATCTCTGGAAACCAAAGTTCTCCAAAGATGCTTTAACAATGTACCTAAAATGGACATCTAAAGACACACTGAGAAAGTTCTAGTAATAATTCAGAGGGAAGTTTTCCTTTATCCACTGAAGAATTTAAATTAAAATGTTTTGGGGGTGTTCCTTTTGAGAACCGTCTTCTATAAAACGTTCCCTTAATGTTACCTGATAGCAAAGGAAGAATGTTTTCAATCCTGCATTTGTAGAGCATCTTTGGAGAACTTTGTCTTTCTCCAAAGACACTCAAACAGTTATTTTCCGAATGTTAAGGGATCGTTTTACAGATGAATGCTCTCAACAGTAACATCCTCAGAACATTGTAGGCAAAAAAAACATTGTATAAAAACATATTTTGGTCTAACAACGTTCTGTGAAAGTTCAAGTACTGTTTCAGCTTGAAGTTTTCCTTTAGTTTTCAGGATGTTCTTTCTTTAAGGTAGAATAAAGCTCTTGAAAGATGTTCTGAAGAAGAACATTAGGGAACATTTTATAAAGGAACATTCTCAACAGCAACATCCCCAAAACATCCGCAGAACTTTGCTGCCACAATGTCTTTTAATTTGTCCGTTAAAACACCCTTTGTTCTAAAAACGGTCTAAGAAAGGTCTAGTAAAGTTTCCACAGAAAGTTTTGTTTTGGTTCCAAGGATGTTTGTTTTAAAGGCAGGATGCAGTTCTCCAAAGACGCTCTAAAAATGTTCTGAAACTTTTTTTTTTTTTTTTAAAGAATGTTGCATGAAGACGTTTTTTTGTATCCTGTAACCCTGTGGAAACGTTTTACATCCCCGAAACATCTTCAGAACATTACAGGAAAAAAAGTTCCGCTTTTGTTAATATGTCGCATTACAAGAACGTTTTCATAGATCTGTAAGCGGAACATTACTGGAAACCAGACAGAAGCCAATGAAGCACATTTTAAAGTTTTATCAGGAAGAATCAGAAAAACACTGAATATCTGAGGATCCAAACTCGATCGATCGACCTCTAATTTAAGTGTCAGACTGCAGTATGGATGGTGGAAAGTTACTAAATTAATAAAATCTAGATTGTGCAAGATAAAAATGAGATTATAATCAAAACAAATGAGACCAGAGGACTCTATTTTTTCCCCATTATGGATCTTTGATCACGATCTGTGGATAGAAAAAGTTCAAACTGAGTCTGATCGTTTAAGGATTACAAAGGAAACAATAAAACTAAACATCATCTGGTCGACACGCATGCAGAGGCCGTTATTGTCCTGTTTTCTGTTTTCAGTGTTTTCTAATCCGTCTGTTTGTGGTTCTGCAGGACTGGTCTGGAGGCCATCATGGAGACTTATGCTTTCTGGAGGCCTCCGGTCAGAACCCTCACATTCGAAGACTTCACCAACATGCAGAAACAGCAGGGTGAGTCCATGATCGGCATCTCCGTTCGGAAAAATCAGCACTTTCATCACTTTTACTGTGGGATCTTTATGTGTGGAAGTAAATATGTAGAATTAGAGTCAGATCGCTCACCTGCAGAGGAGAAACTATGAGATTTATCTTTTTTAAATCAGAGAAAACATGAAAATACAGATAGCATACAAAAAACCTGGAATATGGAATGTTTTGTAGATGGTAAAACTAACTCGTTTGGGAAAATCTTGAGTTGTAACTTATAATTTTGGACAAACTACTGACCAGGACATTCTTAATTTAGCTTTTTAATAATTTTTTAATTAAAGAATGAGATGAAACTTTTTGATAAAAAAATCATTTGCCATATATTACTCAAAAAACTAAGTTACATAACATGAGAACAAATGCAGGTTTTAATAGAAAAGTAATAAGATATAGATACGATCATGAATATAAAAATAAGTAGCTAAAATTAGATTAGATTAGAAAAGTAAGAAGTCAAAGTGGCAATGATGCTGATGTAGTAAAGTAATATTGCACATTAGATTAAAACATTTGGCAACTAAAAATAATATATTACACTTGATTTTGAAGAAGAAAAGCTCTGTTTGCAGGTCGACAGTTCCAGAGATTTTACGTGAAATTCT
Source organism: Amphiprion ocellaris (assembly GCF_022539595.1). NCBI lineage: Eukaryota > Metazoa > Chordata > Actinopteri > Pomacentridae > Amphiprion > Amphiprion ocellaris. The sequence continues at coordinate 32,885,161 of NC_072776.1, read as the reverse complement.
TGTAATGGCTGCAAGAGGGAATTAAGATAAAAAAAATAAAACTAGATTAAGTTAGTTAAATTAGGTCAAGTTAAAATCAAGATAAGATAAAGGTAAAAATTAACATTAAGATTAAAAAAAAACAAGTTAATGTTAAGATAAGATTAATTTCAGATTGAGGTAAAGATATGATTAAGATGAAGTTACGATAAGATGAGATAAAATAGGATTAAGACAAGATAAAAGTGTTTCTCTTCTGTGTTTACTGCATTTTCAGTCAGTGTTTGGTTAAGTTTGGGTACCAAAACTGTTTGTTTAGGTCACGGGAAGGTCATGATTTGAATTTAAAAGGAGAAGATAACATTAAGATGAGATGAAGATGAGATTTATTGATCCCTCACTGAGGAAAGAACAATAAGGCTAAAAATAAAGCCATAATAAAGGCTCTGTTGACCTTTTGACGTGGATAATCACAGGACAGTGGTTTCATTGTGTTAGCGGACAGGTTTATATGATGGAATTGTTGACATAAGAAGTGATTTTTTTCAGGTTATTTGCAGGATAAAGTGCTAAATGATCTCAGATCTGTTGTGATTGTGATCTCGCTGCTGTCCTGTCCTGACCTGAACTCTGTTTCTGCATATTTTCCTCCGTATCACCGCTGCTCGTCCTTGGTTTGAGCTTGGCCATGTGCTGCAGCTCTGGCAGCTCCTCCTGCGTCTGCTCAACTTTTCACATCGGGAAATAAAAAAATCGTTAAACGAACCCCGTGGCTCTTGGACGGCTCGGCGACACGAGCGTTGGCCGGCCGGCCGGCCGGCCGGCAGGGCCACCTCCCTCCCTCCCTCCCTCCCTCCCTCCCTCTGTCCCGGCTCCAGCGACTCGGACTCGGACTCGGCTGAACCTGGAGGTCAGCATGACGTGACGCCCCGACATGTGTTTGTTATCTGCGGGCGGTGATTGGGATTTAATTAAAGTCCTTGCCAGTGAACCCTGCGTCACCCTGTGAGGACACGGCGGCTACATGTGCAGCTCTTCTGCCCTTCCACTCCACCAGACGCCCTCCTTCCCCTTCAAGCAATCAGCTCGTCTCCCTCGACACCGAAGCACCTTGAGGAAAACATGACATCACCTCGCTATCGCTCCCCTTTTTCCCTTCGTGCACATCCACCTTCCTCCGTTCTCTCCTCTTTCCCTGAGCGGTATTATCGAAGGCATATGGTGCAGAATGGGAACCGCGGCCAGCCGGTCCTGGATTATTTAGTTCTGCCTCCGACGAAAATCTCCAACAGCAACATGAACGCCGGCCAACTTCTCATTAATGGAGAAGTGTGTGATTGATATCCCACAGCTATCATTTCGCTCCCAGAGGCCCCCCGACTCGTGGACGTTATTGTGCCAGCAGAGTTTATAGATATATATTTATATTTTATATGCAGGGCGGCTCTGTTGACCAGACACAGTCCAAACTGGATCCATATTTATCTGCACACACCAGACGTATATTTTACAAGGCGCTCTGGGATGTCGTGTGCAGCAGAGCGAAGCCTGGAGAGGATTTTCAGAAAGTTCAAGTGGCTCAACGAGGCGAAGAAAAATTAGTGGCAGGTGGATTCATGTTGTAGTTGACTACCTGCTTTATTAGTCTGCTGCTGGACTATCAGTGGAAACTAGTCTTTACCCTCCTGTTGTCTCCATTTACGGACACCAAAAATATTGTTTCCTTGTCTGAAAAAAATCCAAAAATTCAGCAAAAAAAATTCCCCAAATTTCTGAAAATTTGCAAAACCTTTAGGAAGAAAATTCCAATAATTCCTTTAAAGTTTCCCTTAAAAGTTTTATTTTTTAAAAAATCCACCAAATTTGGCAAGAAAATTCTTGTAAATATTTTCAAAAAATGAGTAAAATCTTCCAAAAAAATCCTAAAAGTATCTAAAGTGATTCCATATATATCAGTAAAATTTCTAATATTTTCTTTAACATTCACAAAAAAATCAACCAAAATCCAGCAAAATTCTTATTTTTTTTTTTTGCATATTTCCCCCACATTAATGTAAATATCAGACAAAGATAACCAAAGTAAACACAAAATGCAGTTTTTAAATGATGATTTAATGTTTTAGGAGGGAAAAAAAGGTGTCCAAACCTAGCTGGCCCTGTGTGAAAAAGTAATTGCCCCCCTTGTTAAATCATCAGTTAACTGTGGCGAATCACATTTTAATAAGAATTCGAGAAGGGGGCAAATACTTTTTCACGGTGCTCCACAGTTAACTCATTTACAAGCAATGCATTTATGAAACCTTACATTTTTGGGTGTTTTTTTTTTTTTTTGCTGTTATTGCATTTTTACTCTATGGGCTCAATTTTTCCTCCAATATAAAGACCTGAGTCACTATAAAAATAGAACAACTATTGCAAGAAGTAAGAAGAACTCAGAAATGTCAGTTATAATGCCATAAATGACAAGAAAACTAAACTGAGTTACAAAAATTGAATAAATTTATATGTAGAGCATTTTCCAACAGCCCAAAGATGTGACTAGTACCAGGAAAAAATATGATAATACAGAATATAGATTTTTACCATTTACATTATGAATTTATTTCCACATGTATGTATATGAACTAAAACACTACCTGCAGTTCAAGCTAAAAAAATCCCCATATTTTTTGTCATGTGACTGTTAGATGCAGCTGAATTATTAAATGGTTTAACAGTTGCACTGAGGAGTGCAGTTTTTTTTTTTTTTTTGCAGAATCTTGTTATTAGCAAAATTTTTGAACGAACCCTGTAGGGTAAAGTGATTTTGATGAAATATGATGACTTTAAGCTTAGATTTAGTTACTTTTCTGAATGGAACTGCAGATAAATAATTCAAGGACCATCGGGAAGTTGAAAATCTAACAAAGACACATTTACATAGTTGTTTCTGAGATTTTTTTTATTAAAATAAACCAAGCCATTGGAAGTTGCTGGTGGGTTTTGGGGTTCAGGGGGTTAAAGATGAACAATGATCCACATAATGAGACTCAGTTCTGGACTCAAAACATGTTTGGTAATACCTAAAGAGAAGATTAAGATAAAATTAAGTTTAGGTTAAGTTAAATTAAATTAAAATTAAGAAAAGATTAATTTAGTATTACGGTAAAGATACGATTAAGATACAATAAAGTTACGATAAAATGAGATACGATAAAGAAAGGATTAATTTGCCGGTGGGTTTTGGGGTTCAGAGGGTAAAAGATGAACAGTGAGCCATGTTACATAAGAATTTTGGACTGAAAACTTGTTAGTGTCACATACAAGACTGAATGATTCTGACCAAAACATACACTACTGTTCAAAAGTTTGGGGTCACTCAGACAATTTCATGTTTTCCATGAAAACTCCCACTTTTATTCATGTACTAACATAACTGCACAAGGGTTTTCTAATCATCAGTTAGACTTTCAACACCATTAGCTAACACAATGTAGCATTAGAACACAGGAGTGATGGTTGCTGGAAATGTTCCTCTGTACCTCTATGGAGATATTCCATTAAAAATCAGCTGTTTCCAGCTACAATAGTCATTTACCACATTAACTATGTCTACACTGGATTTATCATTCATTTCATGTTATCTTCATGGAAAAACTGCTTTTCTTTCAAAAATAAGGACATTTCTAAGTGACCCCAAACTTTTGAACAGTAGCGTATGCACAGATGACATTTTTATAGTTTGATTTGAGAGGTTTTAGGTCAGAGGTCTACGTTTCTCTTCATCTGTATGTAATCTGTTGCGCTTTTGCATTGATTTTGGCTCAAACTCGACCAGATTTCATCCTGGAACCGGTTTTAAAAAGTTGAGTATTAAACTGTCCTTTCCTAAGATGAAATCTGATTCTTAAAGACTGTTTTTCCCTTATCTTCTTTGTGTTTCTGTCTTCCAGGCGGCAGCACAGGAACTTCTCCCACCACCTCCAGTACAGGAACTCCTTCTCCGTCTGGTGCCGCCCACCTCCTGTCTCCGTCCTGCTCCCCTCCGACCTTCCACTTGGCCCCGAACACCTTCAACGTGGGCTGCAGGGAGAGTCAGCTGTGTAACCTGGGCCTGTCCGAGTACCCGGCCTGCGCTCGCAGCAACATGGCCGCCCTGCAGGGCTACGGCGGATTGGCCGACGGCTCCTACGGCCGCCTCCAGGCCGCGGGGGGCGCCGTGGCCTCCGCCCAGCCGTCCGAATCCTTCCTTCCGCAGAGGACTTCCTCCCTGATCGCTGCCGGCATGCAGGGCGGCTCCCACGCCTCGCTGGCCGGCGGGGGAAGCGGCGGCGGCAGCGGGGGGAAGATGGAGGCGTACGGCGGCCAGCTGGGCTCCTTCCCGGCCTCCCAGCTGCAGTACGTGATGCAGGCGGGCGGCGGCTCCGGCTCCGCCTCGTCTTCCTCCTCCGGATCCTCGCCGTCCTCTGCCCACATGTTCAGCGGCGGCCACCACCACGTGCAGCAGGGCTCCTACAACGCCTTCTCCCTGCACAACCCCTACAACCTGTACGGATACAACTTCCCCGCCTCCCCCCGCCTGGCCGCCAGCCCCGAGAAGCCCCAGGGCGGCCTGCTCTGCTCCTCCACCCCCGCCGGGGCCTTCGCCGAGCGCCAGTACCTGTCCAACGGCAGCATGGACACGATGCACATGATCGGCAACACCAGCGGCAGCCAGCAGGGCGGCGGCGGCGCCTGTGACGGGCGTCAGTACGGCTCCTCCTCCCAGATGTCCATGCACATGGTGTAGGAGCTGAAGACCCGCTAGCAAGGCTCCACGTCCACGCAGCGTCTTCACACTTCCAGGAAAAGGACATCATCTCATGTTTGTCTTTTTACAGCATCACAGCAGGAGTCCAAGCTACTATTCATCTTTGTATCAGTGAAGCTGGACAGCAGCCGACAGCGCCGCTTCGGGAGGAATTGTGAATATTACGGTGCAATAGCAGCAAAAGCCTCGTCGAAGTGACTGATGTTTTTCAGGAACTCAAAGGACCTCCCGCCATCCTGCAACCAAAGAATCTTGACTGTGATGCAGAAGTTTTTTTTTTAACTTCTTGTGCCACATAGAAAATCTCGGTGGTTCTAGCTGGAATGAAAACTGGACAAAAAAAAAAGACTCGCTGCTCCTCAGACGTCTGGTTTCTCCGGATGCAGTGTTTTGGTTTCACTGAGGAACTTGGTCCGACCTCACGCCTCCATCAACCGGTTTCTCCTCACAGACTGGAACGGCTTCACTATTTTTGAGTGGATTAATGTTTTTAAGCAGACATATATATAAATATATAAATATAAATAAAAGATGGCGAATGCAATCAATAACGTAAGCTTAAGAAGTTGTTGTGTGAAAAGTTATAATTAGCGAAACAGAGTAAAATATGTTGTGGTGTGTATTTAAGTGCTGAGCAGTATAGCAGTTTTACAGGCCAATCTGTTATAAAAACGTGTGAAAAAAGGGAAATAGCAAAGGAATTCTTTTTTTTTCTTTCGGAGGCATTTTGAAAAAATGTAAATACAGGTGCCAAGCACATAAAAAACTCAATAAACATTTTAATTCATGTACGTGGATTGGATTTATTCCTCCCTTTACTGGGAGCGTGTTATTGTGTGCTTAAATAGTCTTTTTCTCTCTTTGCTGGCAGCACATTTCAAAATAAAACTGCCATTTAAAGACAATTATTCTGGCTAAATAAGACCATAATGTGTTTGCTCACTCTAGAGAATGAAAAAAGATGTTTTTATTGGTTAAAGTCTCAGATTTTTTTTGTCATGTGGCTTTCGGTCGCAGCTAAATTTCAGTTTTTGCAGAATCTAATCATTGTAAACGCTCTATTTTTGGACATTTTTTAATGAGATCTGCAGGATGAAGTGAGTTTTATTAAATATCCAGTACCTAGGCCTTTTGCTGGCAGCACATTTCAAAGTAAACATGCTATTTTAAAAGTTATTCTCAGAAAAACAGTACCATATTGTGTTTTCTCTAGTTTTTCTTGTGTTTATTTTTGTTTTTTTGCAGAATCTAATTGCAATCAGTTTATTTTTGGAACATTTTTGAATGAGACCTGTAGAGTAAAGTGAATTTGATAAAATATGTACTTAAATAGGACGTTTTCCCTCTTTGCTAGTAGCGCTTTTCAAAATAAATCTGCCATTTTTAGGCAATTGTTCTGGAAGAACGAGATCATAATGTTTGTTCTCGCTCAAGAGAATGATATGAAATTTTTTTTATTGGTAATAGTCTGAATTTTTGGCATGTGGTTGTTGGTCACAGCTTTTTGCAGAATCTAAACATTACAAACACTTTATTTTGGATTTTTTTTGAATGAGACCTGCAGCATAAAGTAGGACAAAGTGTGATTAAGTATCATGGACTTAAATAGTTTTTTTCTCTTTGATAGCAGCACATTTCATAGTAATCTGGACATTTCATTTCTGGAAAACTAAGATCACAGTGAGGTTTTTTCACTCAAGACAATAAGAAAATCTGTTTTATTGGTAAAAGTCCCTGAATTTTTATCACATGACTGTTGGTTGCAGCTGAGCTTTTGGTTTTTGCAGAATGTCATTAGTGCGAAAGTTGTATTTTTGGAGATTTTTAAATGAGACCTGCAAGGAAAAGTGATAAAATATCATAGATTTTAGTTTGTTTTTTTTTTTTTTTTCTGAGACCATAGTGTGTTTTCTCACTTAAGAGGATGAGAAAACATGTTTTCATTGGAATAAGTCCCTGACTTTTCATCATGTGATCGTTGGTCACAGCTGAAGTTTATTTTTTTGCAGAATTTGCTAATTTTTTTTTTTTTTTAAATAACATTTATAGGATAAATAAAATTTGGTTAAACATTTTGCAGCTAGATTGGATGTTTTCCATCATTATTAGCAGCACGTTTTAAAGTAAACTCAGCAATTTGAGACAATCATTATGAAAAAATGAGACTGTACTGTTTCTTCTCACTCATGAGAATGAGAACAGATGTTTTTATTGGTAATAGTCCCTGAATGTCATGATGAGTCACAGGTCAGGTTTTGTTTTTGGCAGAATCTCATCATTGCAAAAACTTTTATTTGTGGGAATTGTTGAATGATATCTGCAGGATCAAGTAGGATAAAGTGACTTAATTAAATATCCAGTTTTCCCTTTTTGCTAGCAGCACATTTCAAAGTACACTTGACATTTTAAGACAATTATTCTGGCAAAATAAGACCTTTTTTTTAAAATCATTCTCTTGAGTTGAAAATAAGTTTTTGTTGGTAAGAGTCCCTGAATTATCATCATGTGACAGACAAGGTCACAGCTGAGGTTTTTATTTTTTTTATTTTTTTTTTTTTACAGAATTTACTTTATTCACTTATTCAGTTATTTATTTTTAATGAAATCAATAGGATAAAGTAATTCTGGTTAAAAATCTTGTACCTAGATTGGATATTTCCACCTGTGCAACACTACATTTGAAAGTAAACTTGTCATTTTAAGACAATTATTCTGGAAAAACAGGACTATACTGTTATTTTCAACCCAAGAGACTGAGAAGATTAGTTTTTATTGGTAAAAGTCTGAATTTTATTTATGTAACATTTGGTCACAGCTGAGGTTTTGGGCTTTTTTTCAGAATTTTCTTCATTTAGTTTTTTCTTTTAAATGACATCTATAGGATAAAGTAAATTTGGTTAAATATCCTGCACCTAGATTGGATGTTCTCCATCTTTACTAGTAGAACACTTGCAGTTTTAAGACAATTATTGTGGGAAAACAACACCATACTGTGTTTTCCAACTCAACACAATGAGAAAAGAAATTTAGACAGATAGATAGATAGATAGATAGATAGATAGATAGATAGATAGATAGATAGATAGATAGATAGATAGACTATAGATAGATAGATAGATAGATAGATAGATAGATAGATAGATAGATAGATAGACTATAGATAGATAGATAGATAGATAGATAGATAGACTATAGATAGATAGACTATAGATAGATAGATAGATAGATAGATAGATAGATAGATAGATAGATAGATAGATAGATAGATAGATAGATAGACTATAGATAGATAGATAGATAGATAGATAGATAGACTATAGATAGATAGACTATAGATAGATAGATAGATAGATAGACAGACAGATAGATAGATAGATAGATAGATAGATAGATAGATAGATAGATAGACAGACAGACAGACAGACAGACAGACAGACAGACAGACAGACAGACAGACAGACAGACAGACAGACAGATAGATAGATAGATAAATAGATGCTTTATCAGTCCTGAGGGAAATTCAAGTCTTCAGCAGCTTACATACAACAGCATAAATGGGAAAAAAAGGCAAGACAGGCAGGTTACTAACATTAACATTAAAGGTTACTATATACTGTGATATTGGTAAAAGTCCCTGACTTTTCATCATGTGATTGTTGGTCACAGCTGAGATTTTTTTTGTTGCTGTTTGTTTGGGTTTTTCTTGTTTTGTTTTTTTTTTGCATAATTTGCTTCATTTTTAGAATTTTAAAAATGAGCTCTATAGGATAAACCTGCACCTAGATTGGATGTTTTCCATCTTTGCTAGCAGCACATTTGAAAGTAAACTTGCCATTTTAAGACCATCCCTGTAGGAAAACAAGACCATAGTGTGTTTTCCAACTCAGGAGATGAGAAAATGAGTTTTTATTGCTAATTGATCGTGCAGAAAGCATCTCCACAAACTCAGGAAACAGAAGTTGTGTACGAGCAAAGCAAATGACGGTGTTTACAGAAGGCAATCAATGAAATAATGATGCCGGATGTCTGTGTTTCGCAGCTATTTACTGATTATCTTTTGGAAATATGTTAAAATGTGTGGGAGTCGGTCGGAGCTACACAGCAACAACAAACGACACCATTATCAATCACACTGCTTTTAAAACACACATCTGCTTCGCTCCACATCACAGACTCCCAACGCTGACGCAATGCATCCATCATAAACCCAAGTGGAAGAAAAAGACCCCCAGAAAAAGAGCAGTTCTCTCCCTGCTGGTTCTGTTTATCACGATGACGGAGGATAAATCTGCGGTGCCAACTGCACTCAGCTGCACATTAACATGGCACCTGTTTAAAGAGACGCAGAAATCCCCTCATAATCATACGAAGAAGGAGAAAAAAACACGCAGCGTTCATTCCGCGGTTCTCCTTCTTGTTAGATTCCAGGGTTTAGCCGGGCTCCAATCAGCATCCATTACACGCATGTCTCTCCCCAATCACTTCCTGTCAGCCATGAAATATCATATCTGAACCATCATCAGAAAACGAAGCGGGGGGAGGGTAGAGACCAGCGACCCGCTATTGGAAACACCTGTTTTTCCAAGCATGACTTCAAATAATGAGCGGGGAAGAAGCGCATGATTTCATAATTTGGCCGAACTCCATCTATCTGGACATTATTTCCATCCATTATTCACGTTGTTTGCCTCCTCGCCGCCAGCTCACCCCGGAGTGTTTTGTGAAGAGCAGCGCTATGACATAATGGTTTTTATTTTTATATATATATATATATATATATATATATATATATATATATATATATATATATATATATATATATATATATATATATATATATATATGTATATATATATGTATATATATATATGTATATATATATATATATATATATATATATATATATATATATATATATATATATATATATATATATATATATATAAAAACTGTACGTGTGTTTTTATCCCGCGGACCATCCGTCGGGTCTCTAAGTGGAACAGAACGGTGTGATTAACGGTGGACCGTTAAACATGGAGATACAGGAAGCTCCTCTGACAGAGATGCTGCTCTGAGCCCAGTCTGACTGACAGCAGGCCCACTGGAGGACATCCCATAATAATCCCCCTGTCTCAGACATTCAGCTGCTCATCGGAACACATTTTAGATGTTTAAGAAGACTCTGGTTGATGTTACAGTATAATGCAGTGTGTTATGTTCCAGTACTGTATAGTATTTAACACCATAATACACTATATTACAGTATCATAGAATATGTTACCATATAATATTTACATGCTACAGTATAACACAGTATGTTACAGTATTATACAGTGTGTTTCAGTATAAGATATTAAGTAGTAGAACAGCATAATGCAGGATACTACAGCGTGATACAGTGTCGCAGTATAACATACTATGTAGTAGAGTAGTAAGTAGTATTATGGGGAAGACAGTGTGTTACTATATAGTATTTGGATTTTACAGTATAATACAATAAGTTACAGTGTAATACAGTATGCATTACTGTAGAAAGTAGTTTAACAGTATAATACAGTGTGTTATACAGTATTTAAATTTTACAGTGTAATACTATGTTACTATAGTATTTAGATGTTACAGTATAGTACAGTATGCAATCGTATAAGATAGTAGTATAACAATATAATACAGTATAATACAGTATTTGTTACAGTGTAATAGTGTGCTACAGTGTAGTATTTAGATGTGTTATGTAGTATTTAAGTGTGTAAGTTCCATGTAAATGTAGTTTGAACAATTTTTAAATGACTGTATTTTGATATTAAACAGATCTGAACTACAGGAAAGAGTTTCTTGTAGTAAAACCTCCTACAAACTTCCTAAAACTAAACTTCACTCAGAGGAACCGTGAGCTGAAAACAGAGGAACGCTGCTCTAATTTCCAGAATGTGACGGTCTGGTTTTGATATGACGGACTGAGTTTATATCTGCAATCAGAAAATTCCTGGTAAACTGTTGCCCTCTTGTGTTTATTCTCCTCTGATGCTGGAGATTGTCTGGCTGGACTCATCCTCACAGTAAATTACTGCTGACAGGAGACGCAGACCCACTTCTCTGAGGTGTTACAGCGAGCCTGACATGTGTATCCAAGCACTAAATCATCGCTCGTTTACAAAAAAAAAAAGAAAAAGGAAAAGAAGAGGCCTTTTGCATACCTTGAGACGCCTCGCACCACCACTGGCTGCTCTGGGGAACATCTTGAAGCTATTTCAGGATTGATAAAGTCACGATGCAGATGTCAAGCTTTAGAAAAGAAACTTACAGACTCCAGCAATGTGGCCAAAGTCTGTCCAGCCACAGAATCCTAATGACTCAGAGTGTAATAAAAAAACAACATACATGTTCTGCAGCGGAGTACAAAGCCTCCACATGTGCTCCGCTGCTCCGTGTCCAATGTTGTGGTTCTACTATTATTCAAATAACGGCTAGGTTCTGCAGAGTCAGCCAGGTTTTTACCGTGATGACTGACGGAACTTTTATTTCTAACACAAATCATCTGCTTGTGGTCTTTTGGATTTAAAAAAAAAGCGGTTTTGTGGACAAAATGACAATAGCAGAATGGTGTTTTTATTAGGAGACACTGTGTTGAGATCACAAAATGATAATTTCCTGGTTATGACACAGTTATTGCAGGAACAACTGGAGATAAATCCCCTAAAAACTCATCTCAAGTTACATATTGTGAAGTTTTTCCATTCAAATAGCCCCTTTAAAAGTAACTCTACTTTTAAAGGGGAGGAGTCAGAATCTAAGATAACAGCCTCAGCACTGCTCTCCCATGGAATTTATCTGGTTTTCATTTTGCACTACCGTGTACATATATTCTTTTCTAGATGTGTAGATATCTATTTATTTTTTCTATAGTTATTTTATTATTCTCTTTTCCTTATTCCTAGAGTGACACCAAAAGCCGAAACCACGTGTAGAAAACTACACACGACAAATTGGCATTTTCCCATGACTTGTGTGGTTACTACAAAATACACGACATACTTTTGAACTTGAAAACATCCAGTAAACACATTTTTAAAAATTATACATAAAACGAGATGCCTAATGAATTCAGCTATCTAAAGTTATTCACTACTTCAAGTTTAGGAATATTCTCCTTTAAAAACGTTTGAAAGTTTTCTTCTTATAATGTTGTGTTAACAAATGTGTTACTCAGCCATTAAACCTGATTCTGAGAATGAAAATAGATCCATTTTAGCAAATCACTGCATCATCAAAATCCTATGTTATAAAGTAAAAATTCTTGTATATTGTTGCTTTAGTTCTTAGTTGAACACCAAACCTAAAACAGACGTCATGTTTGGTTTCTTTACCTTCTATTCCATCGACTCATGTTAAGGATCAGAAATAAAACAGAAATATTCTCACACTTTGAGAAAAGCTCCTCAGCGTGGCTGAAGGTCAACAGGAAACCAGCCTAAATGATTCTTCCTCTTCCTCAGGAGGGACTAAAGATGTTGGAGATATGTGGACCCTGTCAGGCAGGTGGTTCTGATCAAGACTCCGGGTCCAGATGGATCCAGGCTGGTCCCAGGACGTCCCACGGTGCCGGACCTGCTGGGAGCAAAGACGCCCTGCTGGGAAACCTCCTCATGTCTAAATGAGACGGGTCCGGCTCTGAGATCCAGAGGGTGACCCAGATATTAAACCCCACAGAGGGTTGATTAGAGGGTCTGAGAACTGGATGGTGAGAAGGGAAGGTAAGAGGAGCTGTACTGAAACTTAACCTTAGTTAGCTAGTTAGTCGAATAACAAGAAAACTGATTATCAATGAAGCATCAAGTAATTTATCCAGAAAACACTTGTAGTTCTCCGGCTTTTCAGATGCGAGTATTGATGCTTTCTGTAGGAAAAAAAAAATGGTAATTTAACAACTTACACTGTGAGAAACTGATTATCTGGTAGTTTGCTGCTTAAAAGAACATCTCAGGTGTCGTTGTAAAAACTGGATTCTTGAATTTTACCAGTGAACTTTTATTTAGACTAGATTAGATTAGACTTTATTGACAACAATTCACCAAGTTTAAAAAAAAAAATCACTCCTGACCATCTCATGTTTGTCATTTTTAATTAAAATGTGTAAAATTCATGGTCACAGGTGTAAAAACTATTAAACAAGGTGGGGTCGTGTTGGTTTTTGCTGAGCATGGTGGTGGCGGTATCATGCTTGTGGATCAATGTTTAAAGAGCTATAACTGTAGAAATAATGTAGCTGGAGTCCTGAAATTTTAAACGTTCATTGATATGTACATCTGGTCTCCAATGGTACAACCTTGCTTTGATAGAGTAATACAAGCCAGTTATACGATGGTGCAAAATTGGTCAAAAAATGTCTATGTCTGTCTGTTCGGATATATCACCAACCATAAAACTTTCATTTTTCACCCAGAGAGACTGAGTTTTCTACCCTTGTGATTGGCACCAATAGGAGCTTTAAAATGTAGTGTATGGTACCAGTTAGAGGCACTTTATGAGGAAAGAAAACTGTTAAAATGATGTGTTTTGCATTTATGACCAATACTTGAACATGCATTGAGCAGGTATGATGGTGAAACCACTTCCAAACCAAATGAAGTGTATGATGGCAGGGATTTGGAGAGCTGGTTGAACTGTGGCTCCAGATCCAGTAAAACAGGTGCCAAGGTTTGTGGTTTAAATGGTTGCTCATTTAGTAACAAAATGATCTGATCATGTTCCAGCAGCTTATTTAAAAATGAGTCCAAAATGACCCAAATTTGTCCCAAATAATTCAAAATGTCCAAAATTCCACAGAAAAAATTCTAAAAAGATGTAAAATATCTTCAAAATGACACAAATCTTGTCAAAATTTACTCAACATTAGACCAAAATGCCTAAAACTTCTCCAAAACTCCTAGAAATTCCCTAAAATGACTCAAAATGACCTAAACTGATCAAGAACTAGTCAAAAATGACTAAACCATGTCCAAAATGATTCCAGATTTCTCAAAATTGACTCAAAATTATTCTAAATACATTACAGACTTGTCTAAAACTAATTTAAATATGTCCACAATTTAGTAAAAGTTGTCCAAAACAACCTCAGCTTGTCCAAGATGACACAAAATCTTCTTGTCCAAAAACTTGTCCAAAATTATTTAAAAATTAGTCCAAAATGACTAAAACTTGACAAAAATTCCTAAGAAATGGTCTAAAATTATTGAAAATGTTTCTAAAATGACACGTCTTGTCCAAAATTCCTAAGAAATGATCTAAAATCTAAAATGATTTGAAATATCTTCAGAATCACTGGAGAAGTTTACTTGTTGCAGCTGGATACAGATGAGACATGAAGGAAACAGGACAAAAAGGCCAATGTGACTCAAAGCAAAGATGAACACTGTCTTTATGAGGACTTTATTATGGCACCAAAGTGTTCAAGCGTTCCCAGAAAAACATTTAAAAGCTGAACTTTCCAACTAAACGCTGCAGTAGACGACCAGGAAGCTGCACTTTATTCACAGTTTGACTCAAGAAAGTTCAGAGAAACCCAACAGCATCTGATTCACCTGATTGTGTCCGACACCCATCGACTCTGTGACCCGGGTTTGTTCGTACGAAGAGGTCAAACACTGAAGGTCATCTTGTAAAAACACTACGATGCCCAGAAGTGTGCGTCGTCGGAGTTAATGGAAAACTCCATTTTCCATTAACTCTGCTCATTACTTTTGCAGGAAGTTTGTTTAACAGTCAGTGCGACGACTGGGCCGATTCTGAAAACGCAAACCCCCTAACACCCCCACAGCTAAATATTCTAGGAAAACACCCCCCCGTCCGACACACATGCGTCCAATAAATCACCTTTATAATGCTTGTCACGTAAAATGTTACTAGGACTGTGGGCCTGAGAGCGTGTCGGCTGTGTTAAAGCTGGCCTGAGTTCAGCCTCCACCCCCCCCCCCTCCGCCTCCATCAATCTATCTATGGGGCCATGCATGGCTGCCGGTGCGTGTCTGAATGCGGGTTTGGACGCCGGCAGCTGCTGGCTCATGGACCTCACCTGCACCGGCTGGTCCGAGGCCAGGGACAGATTCGCAGAAATTTCACGGTGACATTTCTGCAGCGGCGAGCGTCCGACTCCCTGCTCCGATAAAACAGCATTCTATTGCGAAGCGGCGGCGCTAACAAAGCCGGTTTATTTTATTTTGCACGGCGACTGAAAACAGGAAGTTGAATCGTTGCTTCTTTCCCATGCGGGAATTTGAAAAGGCTGCACATGTTCAGTTGGGTTCAGTTCAGTCTTAAAGAGGGAACAACTGCTTGAAGCCTCGTTTCAAGTCCCTGAAATGCGCAGCTGTGGGAGTGAATGAGCAGCTCCAGAGTTCAGTCACTGGTTTCATGCAACGAGAGCAGATGCAGGAGTTTTGTGGGCATGTTTGAGTCTTATTTATATTGTAAATATAATCTGAGTATTATTCCAGAGGAGAAGATCTTCTGTCTGCAAATCGATGTCAACATCTTCAAACTGCATCACTTCCAAACCTGTTAATCTCTGCAGAAATAGTTATTTTTGGATGGAAACAAGGACTGAAATGAAGCAAAACATGTAACTAATTAAATGACAGAAAACAGACAGACCTCTGTGTTTGTGTAATCTTGATTGTTTTTAAAAGCTGGACCACTAACCTAGCTGTCATGTTAGCGAAGAAGGAAAGGAAGGAAATAACTTCACAATCCTCCGGTCATCTTGGTGACTGCACAGCTAAATCCACGTATTTACATTTGTAGTGTAGCATTTAGGCAAATAAGAGGCTTGTTTAAGCTGCTTTAAAAGGGTTAGTTCACTCAGATTACACTTCTATGTTCAAAATGACTTAAACTCATCAAGAACTAGTCAAAAATAACTAAACCATGTCCAAAATGGTTACAGATTTGTCCAAAAATGACTCAAAAGAATTCCAAATACACTATAAAGTAGTCTAAAATGAACAAAAACGTATCCACAATTTACTAAAAGTTGTCCAAAATAACCTCAGCTTGTCCAACATGACACAAAATCTGTCCAAAATGACCAAAACGTGTCCAAAATCCCTAAGAAAATGATCTAAATTGATTTAAAATGTCTTCAGAATGACACAAATCTTGACAAAACTTGCTAATTCCCTAAAATGGCTCAAAATGTTTCCAAAATTACATCAACTCTCTCCAAAATGACTTAATTTCATCAAGAACTAGTCAAAAATGACAAAACCATTTCCACAATTTAGTAGAAGTTATCTGAAATAACCTCAGCTTGTCCACAATGACATGAATTCTGTCCAAAATGACCAAACGTATCAAAAAAATATTCAAAATTTCGTCCAAAATGACTAAAACATGTCCAAAAATCCTAATAAATTATCTAAAAGGATTTAAAATGTCTTCATAATGACACAAATCTTATCAAAACCTGCTCAACATTAGTCCAAAAATGTCTAAATCTTATCCAGAACTCCTAGAAGTTCCCTAAAAAGTTCATCTTCATCATGATTTTATACTGACTGATGTTATTTTAACACTTGTAGTTGTGTTCTGGAGTCAGGACACCCATTTATATTCTAAGTATTCTTCCAGAGGAGGAGATATTTTGTCTCCAAATCGATCTTGACATCTGCTTCTTTGGTTTTTATTAATCAAACTATTAGCTAATCTCTGCTGACCCATATTGCAGCAACAGTTATTTTTGGATGGAAATAGAAATAAAGCAAAACATGCAACCAATCAAATGATAGAAAACAGACGGACTTCTTTATGTGTGTTTTCATTTTGCACTGCTGCATATTGAATTATTAACTTAATGGAAACTGTCATTTTAGAGACACACGGCTCTGATTGTAGGTTTTCAGGTGAAATGGATGGATGTTCAAATAGAATAAATCTTTATTGTCATTTATAAACAACGAAAGGCAGTTTAGCAGCTCTTTGGGTTTACACGATGCAACAAAAGAGCACAAAATCATGACAAAAAATAAAAACAAACAAGAAAACTCACTCAGAGAGTGCAGTCCTCCTCCAAGGCTGCTCATTCCCCCACATGGCATTGCCAGAAATGCAGCATATTTTTGTAAAAATGCAGCATTTGTTTCTTAGTTATTGATGATCAGAAATCACGGCAACAAAGAATGTTACCATTTAATATAGATCTACCCACAAACACAATGACTTTGCGCTGAGCTCAGGCATGTGTTATGCATGTGTACGTTATGTACGGATACCGAATCATGTGACCTAAATATGTAGCTGGTGGCAGGAATTGATGGGACTCAGAAACACCCCCACAATTTAATCAGTTGTTCCTTGTATCATTTCTGATGGATAAGTCCTGATAACTCCTTATCGGTGGATTTGTAGTAGGATCAAACTCATGTGATCGTCAGCAGGCAGCTGACGTGTTCACTTGTTGTCATGGTTACAGTGACGCCGTGCTGCTGTCTAGCAATGGAAATCCATAACAAATCCATGGATCCAGACTATAAGCTGCATCACTGCCTGAATCTAATCACTTGGTCCTTGTGTCATTTCTGACCTTCCCTGAAAATTTCATCCAAATCCATTAATCTGTTTTTGAGTAATGTTGCTAACAGACAAACGTACGCCGATCGTCACGACTCCAAAAACAAAAATTGTACAATGTAAGAATGAGATTGCATTATATATAATCTAAGAGAGGTTATAACACATTACAGATGGAAACTTAGCTGATATCTGAAGCTTTCACTGGTGGCCAAAAGACTTACCTCTATGACGTCCACTTGGTTACTGTTGACTCTTTTTCCCTCACTGTGGGCTAATTTTTACTCACTGTGGGCTAATTTTTACTCACTGTGGGCTAATTTTTACTCAGTGTGGGCTCATTTCTTCTCACCGTAGGCTCATTTTTACTCACTGTGGGCTCATTTCTCCTCACTATAGACTCATTTTTACTCACTGTGGGCTCATTTTTCATTACTGTGGGCTCATTTCTCCTCACTATAGACTCATTTTTACTCAATGTGAGCTAATTTTTCATTACTGTGGGCTCATTTTTACTCACTGTGGGCTCATTTTTCATCACTGTTGGTTAATTTTTATTCACTATGCTCTCATTTTTTTCTCACTTTTACTCACTGTGACCTCATTTTTACTCACTATCAGTCATTTTGACTTGATTCTTTGTTTTTACAGTTTCGGTCTCATTTTGGTTGTATTTTTTTTTTAAAATTACATGCTTTTCAATTTTTTGGGAGGTTTGGAGAGTCAAAGGTGATTTAAGGACCATAAAGGTTTCAGCAGACTGAAGATCTTCAGCAGTAAAGATGTCAGACGAGGAGCTGACGTGAGTCCTTCCAGCGTCTGCATCTTCATCCATCTGCTCAACTACCGTTTGTCTTAAACTTCACTGGTCGTCTTTTAATATCCGGAGTGAACACCGTCTTCTGTGACCTCCTCTGGTCTTCTGCTTGTGAATCAATCTGTGTGGAAGAGTTCAGATGTTTGTGAAGTCTAATCCTTCACACCTGCTGCATGAAGGAAGTTAAATTTACAGCCATGAATGAAGACGCAGTGGAAGAAAGAAGGTTTTCACTGAAGCTCAGTGATGTTTCCACTGTAGTTGATGAATGACTTCAGTTTGTTATCAGTTAAGTTTTAATCCTTGGCAGTTTATTGATTTCATTCACTACAGCATTATTAAAAATAAAGTTATGAAGTCTTCTGCAGCTCCTGTGTTTAGTGTTTTAAAGAACATAAATTCAAGGAAATGTTTTAGTCTCTGCAGTTACAGAAATGTTGTGGTTTTGTTGTCTGCAGAGCTAAAGTCACGTATTTCTATGTGTAGTGGAGCATTTCTTAGCCAATTAAGAAGCTTGTTTAGTTTTTTTAAAGGTTAGTTCACTAAAATTACAGAGTTTCACTCTACTGGTTTCTAATTTTGGTTTTAAGTGTTGGAGTTTTGAAATGTTTGTCTCAGAGATTTCTGCTGAAATTATATCACACTGTAAAACCACACAATAGACCAAAAAACCCCAAAAGCCAACAAATAAACAAACAAAATAATGATCAAATTAAATGAAGTAAACTAAAATAATAATCAGCCATAGGGGGAAGGTCCGTGTATTTATCTGGTAATTGGATTTTCTGTTCTGAAACGGGTATTGAAAAACAAAAAATTAGTGGTTATTTGATTTTCGTTTTAAAATACAAAAATTAAAAGTGAAATACAAGGCATTTTTCCTTTTCATGATCAAAAAGGGATATACGAAATTTTAAAAATGCTTTGATTTTCATTTTATATTTAGAATAACAAAAAAATAAAATCAGTAAGAGACAGAAACGAAAAAAGGTCAGTTTTTTTCATTTTCTGAGACCGGAAGTGGTCATCAGCAAGTGTGGAGCCAAACGACAACAAGATTCTCAGAGGGCGGAGCCAGAGAGCAGTGATTGGTCAGACTGACTACGAGCCAGAGAGCAGTGATTGGTCAGACCATAGATCATATAGAAGACTTCTCGCTAGCGGGTCTAGTCCACTATATATCTATGGTCAGCAGGTCTGGTAGCATCTCTGGCTGCTGTTGATCTTGTTTTTGGAGTAAAACACGGTAAGAAGATAAATACTTCTAACCAGTAGCGTTGTCTTGTTGTACGTTAAGTCAGCGACTTGTGAAGAGTTGTGTTTTGTCGTGTTTGAGCAGTTGGTCCGGACGCGTTAGCTAGCTAAGTGGCTAAGTTAGCTAGCTAAGCGGCTAAGTTAGCTAGCGGGCTAATCAACACAGGTGGCTAACTTACTGCTGAACACCTGTGTTAGTTGCTGCCACCGCTGTCCTCATTATTAGAAGGAACTTCTCAACCTGTATTTCTCTGCTGTGTATTTTAGCTTTTAAAAAAGTTATTTTACTTTAAGGTTAACTGAAACCCGTTCAGCTGCACTGAAGTTTAACATTCAGCTGCTTTGAATTAAACCGAGCTTAACTTAACATTGTGCAACATTACCTCTCTGAATCTCCATAATTTCATTAAATTCCTTCTCTCTTCCACTGCTCAAGTTCAATCCAGTATGTAAAGTGACATTAATAGTGAATAAACTAACAAGCAGCCATTGTATTTATTTATTATTGCATGTATTTATAGTAAAACATGAGTTGAAACATCCTACTTTTGGATCTAGAACTGCACAAGCCGTTCATTTTCAGTCACCTGATGAGTTAAACTCCCCTTTTTATGTGAGGTTGAAGCAGAAAGTCTGAGTTAACAAAGAAAATTGTTTATAATTTGTGATACCTGTTATCTCTGACTGAGGCTTTAGTTTTTGTTGAGCTGATTTACACATAGAAACTTTGTTCAGGAAGATTTCTCAGTAGCTCAGAGGACAGGCTGCTTTTTACACAACCTTGTAAGAGAATGTCTGTCAATGCTTTCAGCAGAATTTAGAAACACAACACTTCCTAAACAGATATTTTGAGGCTGTGATGTTGAACGTTTGAGAGTATATCAGTGTGTTTGTTTGTGGTCTTTCTGTTTCTAGGTGGAAGCTGAATTAGTGAGGATGACTCCTGCTCCTGTCATCTCTAAGCTCCTCACACATCTTTACCTGCACATGAGGAAAATCACTCCTGTAGAATGCAGGTATGTTTGTCATTATTATAAAAAGATGTTGCCTGGTGACCTGTCAGAAACCCATCATACAGAGTCAGCCAAAATAATGTTTACACACATCAGGAAAAGAAAAACTTGCATAAATATTTCAATACCAAATTCATTCAGACATCATGAGATTAATAAAAGTTATCTTTGGCCTCTACAATTACAAGAGGTGCTCAAAGTGGTGCCACTGGCTTCCAGACATTTCTGTTGTGTTGTAGACGTCACTTGTTGATGCTCCATTCATGAGGGTAGCGCCATCTGTTGGGAAAACATCGTACAACAGGACACAGAGTTATTGTGATTTGATCAAACTTAGAAAGAGGTATCTATATGTGTAGAAGTACTTATACAAATGAAATATTTATAAAAGTTTTTCTTTTCCTCATGTGTGTAAACATTATTTTGGCTGATTCTGACTCTGTGAACTTAATGAGAACAAAACTGTCATTTAATTGTTGCTCTGAAAGCTTCTTTAGTGAAAACCGGCTGGTGTTCTGCTTAGAAACAAACTGCTGTTGAGGTCTGTGTTTTTAGGTTTAACCCCACAGTTTCTGAATGAACTGATAGTTTGTTGTTTTTTCCTGATCAATGTGGACGTTATAATTGATGGTAACATTTACTGATCATATAATCAGCATGACAATATAACAGTAGAACATTCTGACCACCTGACTAATACTGTGCTGGTCCCTTTATGCTGCTAAAACTCCTCTGACCCAGTGGTTCATCAGAACCTCTGTGGATCCTGTGGATCCTGTGGGTTGCAGGGTGGGTCCTACCTAGACCAGGCTGATCCTGGACCATCCCACAGATGCTCCATCAGATGTGGATGTGGGGAGTGTGGAACCCAGGTGAACAGCTTAGCTCTGTCGTGTTCCTCGGACCACTCCTGAGTAGTTTTATTTTGTCCTGCTGAGGGTGGCAGCTGGCATCAAGGACTGCTGTTGCCATGGAGACTAGGGGGTTGTTTGTCCTGCAGTGTTTAGGTGGTGGTACATGTCAAACATCCACATGAACATCAAGGTTTCCCAGCAGAACGTTGCATTAGAACAAGATGATGGATGTTGTTCTCTTCAGCTGTCAGTGGTCAGAATGTTGTGGCTGATTGGTGGATCTGTCTGCCTTTACTCTGACATCCAGAGTTATACAAAAGTGTAGAATGTGTGCAATGCATAAGAGATTTACTTTATTGTATGCAGTTTTAGTGGTTCCATCAGAGAAAATCATATCCATATACAGATTTTTATTAATTCCAGGGCTGGTTCAGTAAAGATTAGAATAATAACTACATCAGATAATTATTTGTCGCAGTTGGAATTTTGCAGCCTGAGAGATGTTTGAGAAGGTTTCAGTTCTTGTTTTAGCAAAATATTTTATAATAGAAGATCTTTATTGTCATTGTACATGAAATTATCTGCAAACCAGCAAAGTGCATCAGTCTGAGGTATCTAAAAATAAGTAAGTAAAGAAAAATGCTTCTAAAGCCAATAATAAACAGAATATTTTGAGGGAATATTCTATAAAGGAAAGAAAAGCTCCATTCTCACTCCTCTCAGGATAAACTGTCATTAAAATTGACTTTAAATTTAGCTTCAACACAAGATAAAAACATTTACTTTCATTACTGATATTGTCAAGTTTTAATAAAGTTCATGCTACTTTTCTAAAATGATGAAAGTGAATAAATTGTATTTGTGTGATCTGTGTTTGATTTCTGTCTTTTCTCCTGTCATCCAGATGTTCAGAGGGAGATGATGCCACATCTGGTCCAGCTGATGGAAGGTCTTGAAGTTCTCTGACTGGCCTCGACTGAAGATGGTCGTCTCACTGGATTTAAGGTTCAGATGCTCAGTAACAAACTCCACCAATGAGCCAACAGGGAAGCTTTAGGTTTATTAAATGTTGCTATGAAGGTTTCACTGTTTTTCTTAGTGAATGCAATGAGCTCCAACTGAAAGTTGAATTAGAACTTAGAAGTAAATCCTTCCATCTGAAAGGATTTAGTCACATTAATAACCTCATAACATTCTAATTTTTATTCCAGTTTTGGTTGGAAATAGAATCTCTGTATTGATTCAGGTAAAAACTGAACTTCACAGCATGTTGCAGCAAAACAACCAGATGAAAACTGTGATGGTGTTGGATTGTCAGACCGTAATGTTGCAGCTCAAAGCAGCTTTTCTATCTCAGTTCATTCTGACATTCAGCTATGAATCAACACAGCAGATGGTGATCCATGCTGTGGAAGTCTCACATCTCCTGATTTAATGGAGCTGCTTTACACTTTTTACACTGTTTATTCACCAACACTTTATTTAATAAAAGTCCCATCTAGTTTTTATGAGGAATGTGATGTTTTAATTTCTCTGTGAATAACTGCAGTCTAATGTAACAGCTGGAGTTGTAACATCTGTCCTGATATTGATCATGAAGTATTGATCAGAATACTTATGGTCAGCAGTCATCCCTGAAGTTTTACATTAAAATCTTTACTTGTGTTGTGAACTTTGGTAAGAAGCAGAAACGTTAGCGTTGCCATGGATACATGAGTGTTAAATTCTGTCCATGTTTCATTTTGGGAAATTCAATCCAGTTCCAGAATGTGGAGGAATTTAGTCTCAATCACAGACAACAAATATTATCTGAAAGTCGGGTTATTGTTGTTTATCAGCACAATACAAAAAGATTAATGTTAGAAATATTCCAGTTAAGACTCTAGAATATCAGGATTTATGTAAATTTACCTCAATAATATGAATGTTCAGGTTAAGATTGTGCAGTGATATTTATTATGTAAGTTTAGCTGATTAAAGTTTATGACTCTTCACTACAATATTATTTAAATTTACATCATTATTATAATATTTAAGGTCAGACTCTACAGTATTGAGATTAAGAAATCAAATATTCTATAAAATGTAAATACACTGAACTCATTTGGATATATTTAAGTGAGACTCTACAATATTATTTGACACAAATCTATCTAAATCAACATTTTAATCATTTTTACTCCAAACATTTACTAGACTGATTTAAATATTAAAATCATTCCTTTCTAATCCTCTGCTGTACGTTCAAATCTGAGGCCTTAAATAGAAACACACAAGTATCTGATTGAAGGAACTTCTGCAGAGTCCTGGTTCCAGAACATGATGATAGAATTATAGACAAACTTTAACAAAAGCTGCCTGAGAGTTTACAGGTTTTTATGTTAGATTTCTTCAGTAATTTAATGAGAGTTATCAGCAATAATCAAGTGTTCATTTGATGAACTTGATTTCCTAAAACATCCAGAATTGGAGCTCATATCTTTGGCAGCTGTAAAGTTTCTGCTCCTTCAAAGTTCACAACACAATGAATGAATTCCTAAAACACTCTCAATGCTGGAGAACGTTTGTGATGCTGAAGCAGTGACCAGTTTTTCTGTTTCTTCTCTGGAGATGCACAATGAGGGACGTCTGCAGAGACTGAGAAAGAGTCTCACCACATCCTGACATGAGGAAAAAGACTTCATTGAAGACTACAATGAGAAAAACTATCAGACAGCAGACGGCTGCATTCAAGGTGAGCTCTGAACATTTGATCTGGAACAGGAATTCAATAACGGCAGCATGAGCTTCATTTCAGTCTGTAGCTGCTGAATTCATGGATGAATCATCTGGCACTAGAGAGGAAGACCATCAAACATCCACGTCAGCTGATGGAGGTCCAAGAGTCTCACCAAACAAACAACCTACAGAGTGAAGACCTCAAATCTGATTGGACGACCTCCTATTCAGCCACATGTGTGAACAAATGCCTCTAAGCTGATTTGTTTTCTAAAATAAATCTAGTTTGAGTCCTAATCTATGCCTGAGTGTTTGCTTCTTTACACCGCTGTTAACAGTTTAGGCTGTTAGATTGTTCCAGATAAGACAAGTACAAGATTCTTCAGAGCCGTTCTACCACGAGCCTGACAGGAAGAACTCCAACAGCTACTGAATGTTCCTGTGGTTCCCTCAAGGCTACAGGAGGAGTCCTACGAGGACGAGCCGGTCCACCTGATGGTGGCCAGTCGCTGCGGTTCAAAGCCAACACCGACTACGTGGACTTCTACTGGACCACACAGAGGCCTTCAAACCGGACCAACAAGTTCAGCGACTCCCCGACTCGTGGGTCTGAGGACGCCGCCGAGCCTCGGTCCAGCCGGCCTCCTGTCTGTGGGTGTTTGAGTGCTGAGAGGTTTGTGGATGCATGTGAACGTTCTGTGTTGAAACAGCAGCTTTGGACTCAGTAACGCCAGGAAAAACCAAGAGCTCCTTTATTTGTGACTTCCACTAAAAAAACTGATGAAAATAAGTTTACCAGGGTTCTGACTGATAACAGATTATTAAATAATGAAAATAATAGTTTAAATATTCCTTTAAACAATCCTTTTAGGTCTACATTTAAGGATATTTTCTAAACCACCCTTTCGGGTCTATATTTGAGGTTTTAGGTGGAATATTCCTTTTAACAGCCCCTCAGGTCTCTGAGGATTTTGGATGGAATACTCAGTTAAAGCAACATTTTAGGTGCATGTCCAAGGATTTTTGGTGGAATGTTCCTTTAAGGTGGATGTGTGAGGGCCTTGTAGGTGGAATACTTCCTGAAACCAACCTTTTAGGTCAACATTCAAAGATTTAAGATGGAATATTCCTTTAAACCAACCTAAATTTCATGTTTTGATCATTATCAAGTGAGAAACCTCAATCCAGACTCCTCATAATGACGTTTGAGATTTATGCTGCTGTTATTTGTTTAGTCCAGACTAAATGACAGAAATCCACAACTGTAATTTTATTTCAGGACTCGGTTATTAAATGTCAAAACAATCCATGTGACTCTAAAAACTCAACAGCTTTACAAACTCTAAGATTAAACTCTCCACAAGGATCCAAAATAAGTTGCATTCTACATGAGAGCTTTAATTATTCTTCATCTACTTCCTGAAAAGTTTGGTCAATAAAAAAGACAAAAACTAATATTTTCAGCTGAACTAAAGACAGACTTTGTGATTTTTCTGCTCACATGTTGTGTTGTTGTAAACTTCCTCTTTCAAATAAATATCCTCCTAACCCCCTGGAAACCAGCATTTGTCCTGTTTTTGTGTTGTTCCTCGGCGACCCAAGACAGCTGGGTTCTAATGTTTTTAGAGCAACACACCATACTATGATGTTTTTACAATGATGGTTCTACTATGGAACCAGTTTGACATGTTCAGGTGTTCTTTGTGTGAAAACTCAGAGATTTCAGGGATCAGAAGGTGGTTTTCAACTTTCTTTGTTAACTTTCTGCTTCAACTTTAAATTAAATTTCCTTCACTAACCCCGCCCTCTGGACTTCCAGGAAGCTGTGTTCCTATTGGCTGTCCAGGTGGCTGTGTTCCTATTGGCTGTCCAGGTGGCTGCTTGGTGTTATCAGGAACACCTGAGCAGCTCAGTGTCTTCCTGCTTTATTTAGCTGCAGACAAACATTTCCTCTGTTTCTCTTCACCAGTGAACTGGGTTTGGCTCCATTGCTTTAGTTTGTTCTTTAGGCGTTGGCTTGCAGCTTCCAGCAGTAAAATCGTCTTTAATGTGTTTCTTGGTGTGTTTTAGGGCTTTGTACTGGATAGTTGTCTTGGTAAATGTGGTTCTTTAGCCACAGTTAGCACATGGTGCTAATGTGTGCAGTGATTAGTGGATTTGATGCAGCTGAGTTGTGTCTTTATCTTGGCTGTAGTGAGTCTTTAGAGGTTTCTGGTCAGACACATTCTGTATTCTTGTTTGAGAACCAGCGTTGGTTGTCCAGAAGGTAAGAGTTCCTGTCCTGATTCTCTGTTCTCAGAGGTTCTCTGGTAGGCTGCAGGAGACTTTAGCGTTTGGGTTGTGCTAGTTTGGTTTTTGTATGGTTTCATTTGGACGACTATCTTGAGGCCCCTCCATGTGGTTTAGTGAGGTTTTCTGGAACAGTTCTACAAAGCAACCTGCAGCAGAAGAGACTTTGAGAGTTTTTAGGAAGTTCTGGAGACCAGACTTTAGAGCAGCAGAAACATTTGTCAGCAGTTTGAGCAGGAGAAGGTGAGCTTCAGAGTAGAAATGAGACAGAAACCTTCTTGATCCGTGTGGTGAGGTCCTGTACCAAGAGTTTGAGCAGGTTGTGAAGAGTCTGTAGTTCTTTGGTCTGAAAGCACAAGAAGAGTCGACTCATTAAAGGAGAAAACAGGAGATATTGTTGGTTCTTCTGTCACTCTGCAGTTTCCTTAGACTGAATATCAAGTTTATATTTTAAATGATTTCCCATGTGAGCCCAAGAAGACTTCAATAAACTCCCTCCATCCCCTGGACACAACACATTTTATTACCATGTTAAATCTTTTTTAAAAAATATATATTTTTGAGTCTTAATCATAGTTTTAGCATAGTTTTTTCTCTTTGCTTGTTTTGTTTTGTCATCTGTGTGAAAGGTGCTAAACAAATAAAGCTGAATTGATAAACTGAATAATTGACTAACTCATGATTGTGACAACAAAAGTATTTTCACTGTGATTTAAGGGTTTGTTTCATTTTTAAGGTTGGGATTAAAATCTTGACAGAAAAAAAAATTAAAGAAATAAAATACATTAAAAAAAAGCAATTAAAGGAAAAAAAACATTTAATACAATAAAACCTTTAAAAAGAAAATTAAATATCAAATACAATTAAATTATATTAAACAGACAAAATATTTAATTAGATAATTAAACAGAAGCTACAAAACATGTAATTATGAAATTAAACGAAGTTTATTAAACAAAATAAACATTAAAGATGAAATATTTTAGATAATTAAACATTTAAAAAATACAATTAAACAAGAAGAATATTAAACATTAAAAAAAATACAAAACATTTAATTAGATTATTAAACCTTTAAAAAGATAAAACATTTAATTAAAAAAATAAATGTTTAATTAGAAAATTAAATCTTAAAGACAATAAAACTTTAAATAGGAATAAACAGAAAATACAATGAAGCATTTAAAAAGAAAATTAAACATTAAAAGGTGGTAAAACATTTAAAAAGAAAAACAAAGATTTAATCGAAAAATTAAACATTGGGAAAGAAAAGGAAATTTTTCAAACAAGCCGAATAAACATTTGAAAAAAACAATTAAACATTAAAAAGACAAAACATTTGGAAATCAAATCAGACATGAGATAAGAATAAAAGGTGAGAAAAGAGCAAAACTAAACATTTAAGAAGAATCAAACTAAAGACAAAACATTTGAAAAGATACCAGTTAGACTTTAGAAGATCAAATTAAACAGAAGAGACAATAAAACAATCAAAAAGAGCAAAAACAGATAAAGGTCTTCAAGTGTTTTCTAGTCTGAAATGAAAACATCAAGTTGTTTCTTCAAACATTTCCTCTTTCTATGTTCTTGGTTTGATTGTGGACAGATTTAGTAAGAACTCATTTCAGAAAACTGCTTTCCAGATAAAGTCTACTAGTAGTTGAAGGCATCGATCAAACTAATGTTACCTTCTGATCTCCACAATCTTTACTGTTCAGTGAAGAGAATCAAAGTTTGTTGAGGATTTCTAAAAAACCCACAGGTGAAGGTCTGAGAAGAACTCAGATGGATGATCTAAATGTGAAATCAAGACTCATGGTCACAAGTTTTAAGGCTTCTGTTAACCAGAAAGTTCAAACTAACAGAGAAGTACTGAGAAACTTGTAAGATTTCATTCCTCAGACTGTCTAAAGGTTCAAACTAACAGAGAACTACTCAAGAAGTTTCAGGTTTTCAGTCCTCAGACTGTCTGAAGGTTCAAACTAACAGAGAACTACTCAGGAACTTAGAAGATATCAGTCCTTGGACTGTCTGAAAGTTCAAACTAACAGAGAACTACTGTGGGACTTAGAAAATTTCAGCCCTCAGACTGTGTGAAAGCTCAGGTCCTGAGGACTCGGGAGGTGTGGAGGCTTTGGAAAGTCTTGGAACTGAGGGTTCAACCCTCCAGCACAAAGGCTGAAGTCCAACCTCCTGAGAAAAACGGTCGAGTCGAGACTCGAGTTAAAAAAAAACTCGAAAATGACAAAAACTAGATGATAAATGCGCAAAAAAAAGAAGAATTAGTATCTGAGCGAATAGCTCAGGGGGATAAGAAGAGTGACTACAGAGTGGAAGGTCGCAGGTTCAAGACCCACGACTGGCAGTTTTCTTTCTTTGTCTTTGCCAGAACTTTGAGAAAATTTAAGAAGTGTCTGGTCTTGAACCAGCGACCTGCAGCTCCATAGGCAAATCCTTAACTCACTGAGCTACAGATCAGATACAAAGACATAAATTCGTCGTCCCTTTGGCATCGTAGTTCCTGAAGTGACCACGTGGGTGGAGCTGAGGCGGAGTCTGGGTGGAGTCAGGGCGGAGAGTAGGCGGGGAGGTGGGTGGCGGCCTCCCCCCTCTACTCCCCCGCCTCCCACCACCACCCACCACACCTTCCCCCGCCCGACGAGTTCTTCGAGTCTCCACGAGTTCTTCGAGTCTCGACAGGTTTTCCCGAGTTTCTGGAGTTTCCACCAGGTCGGAGGCAGAACAAGTTGTCATGAAGAGGTGTTGAAGTCGGCCAGGATGGACTGACTTTTTACAACAACTAGAAGGAACATGACTAGAAGAGCAGGTCTTTAACCACCATCCATAAAATCCATGGAGTCGACTCCAGAGAAATGAAGGGAGGTCAACTTTTATCAACCTCCATCCACATGTTCAACTTCATATCTTTACTTGGACATTTTTAGCACCACAAACCTTTAGTATCACACTTTATTATCATTTATTAGGACTTTAATGGAATCCACCAGCAGATTTACTTTTTGTTGACAAACTTTATTCTTGTCGTCGTGGGACTGCAGTATTTAAAACTGTTCCTTCTATTTGACCTCATGTTTATTAGTTTTAGTGGAGAAAGTTGCTTTAGTTGTCCATTAGTCTCTTAAAAACCAAATAATAAATTGGATTAGTCAAGAGGTTTAAATTTCTTAATTTGTCATATTTTAAATATGACAAAAAAATATAAAAATAAAGTGTCTTGAGACAATTTGACCTGTAATTGCTGTTATATAAATAAAATTGAATTAAAATTGTATGTATCTTGTAATGTTGGAGTAATTCAGCCATATATGTTGGAAAACACATTTTCTTTGACCATTACTCTGTTGATTGTTTTCTCCACTAATTCATTTCTTGTTTTGGTTTATAAAATGTCAAACCCAAATATATTCAGTTTACTGTCATAAAAACCAAAAAGATTTACATTCATGATGCAGGAATCAGGCAGTTTTTCACTTTTTATCTTAGTTTAGTCAGAAAGATAGTTGATAATGTGTGAATTGTTGCAGCTTGTGAGCCGTAAAAGGTTTTAATCTTTGGGGCCGAGTGTCAGAAAACATTTAGAAACCAACATCAACAAAACACTCAACAAAGATTTGAACATCATTAAAGGGAAATCCAACTTTTGCATGACAATGTCTAATTAAAGGACATTTATTTCCAACGTAAATGTGTGATATTCATCCTCTGGAGCTTTCTCTTCACATCGTCTTCCACCTGGACTGGTTTGGTCGGGAGCATGTGCAACAAACATTTGAAAAACTGCACTTTAACATCAATGAATGACACTGAAGTTTAATCTCTACATAAATGAGACTGAGTCTGGATGTGCTGCTCTGTCATTAACTCCTAAGTTTAGGGAAAGTTCAAACAAAAGAGGACAGTTCAGATAAGACTTGAGAATGAGCTTATTTTGAACAAACATCTCAGACTTTCTGAGCTTCAGCACCTCTAGCAAGATATTTTAACAACAAGCAACTCAAGAGATCCACAAGTTGGAGAGAGTTAGCTTTAGCTGAGCCAAAGAACATGTGGGACGCTAACCTAGCAAACATTTCAGACTTTCCTCTGTGAATTCTGAGAAATAATTTCCTATTTAATGACAGAGCTACACATCTTAACTCAGTCTCATTAAAACAGACTCTAATTCAGTGTCATCCATCCATATTAAAGTGCAGTTACCCAAAATGTTTGTTGCATGAGCTCCAACAAAACCTGTCCAAGTAGAAGGCCACTTTGACAAACAGGAAGTGGAAGATTCCAAGCAGATTTATAGAAGGGGAACCGGACTGTACTAAGTGTGGTCCAGTATAGAGGGGTGTTTTGTGGGTTTTTAAGGCTGATAATGGTTATTAGTGAGACATTTGGAGTAGATATTCATTTGCAGTAAATGAAAGTATTTAAAATCTTGGGAGTTAAACTTACAAGAACACAAACTCTAACAGAAAACTTTGTTGATACGTTTTTGTTTTGTGTACAGATGTTAAGTTAAAGGAGTTTTATTCATGACGTATAACCAATCAAATCACTCCAGAAGACAGAGCGACCACAGGTAGATAAAGGTTCAGAGCCAAAGTAGCGCCATTTTTAAATGTATTTATTACCGTAAATCGGTAAAAAAACAAAATACTGATAATCAGTAAATCAGTCAGCCCACAATTACTACAATTCTACAATGTATGTCTCTTTCCTTTGACTTGTTATTTGTACAATATACGATGTATATGATGGTGTTTTTTCATACCAAAGGCTCTACTATGATGTTTTCTAAGAGACATACGATGCTACTCTGTTCTGGCTCTGGGCTGCTACACTCCTCCTCTGTTGTTTTCTGGATTGTACTCAGCTGCATGTCTTCGTCCACCAGGCCTCCGTTGACTCGTCCCGCCTGCCGTCTCTGGAGCTGAAGCTGGACTGGAACAGACCAAAGTACAGTCCAATCACGATGCCAGCTGCCTCTCAAAAGGCTCCTTCATCTGGCAGGTGGCAGCACTTCTTCTGAGGGGAAGCTGAGCTGGCCCAGCAGAACTTTGGAGATGTGTTCCAGTGGTTGGTGGATGTGTGGGGAGATAGAGAGGGACCTTTGAATTGTTCACAAAGGAAAACAGGGAACCCATTGGTCGTTTTACTTTAGGGTGCTACTGCGGTGTGTTTTTGGGTTTTAAGAGGTGAACAGGAAGAGGTTTCTTTCGTATTATCTTTTACTTTGTTCCTGGTTGGAATGCCCATCAATGTCAACGTGAAGTTCACTTTTAGTTCTGTTTATTTATTTTTATTTTACTAACACCGATTTGCTTTTAACACCCTCACATGGTGTGTTGTTGTAAACTTAATCTTTCAAATAAATACTCGTCTAACCCTCTGGAAACCAGCGTTTGGACTGTTTTTGTGTTGCTCCTCACCGACTTCAGACAGCCGGGACATGACAACGTTTTGTGGACTAAAGGCTTTTCTATGACGTTTTTAGAGCAACATGCTACACTATGATGTTTTAAGAGCGACATGCTATACTATGACATTTTTAGAGCGACATGCTATACTATGACGTTTTTAGACCAAAGGCTATACTATGACGTTTTTTGGACGACTATGTCGAAAAAAAAAAGATTTTTCAACATGTTGTAAAAACGTGCCATATGATGAAATAATGTAAAAGAAGCCATGAAAAACACTACAGAAAGGTATTCGTTGAAAAAAAATCATCATGAATTTTGGCCTTAACTAAAATTAATATCAATAACAGTAATAAGTAGTGATAAGAACATGACATGCTATACTATGACGTTTTTAGAGTGACATGCCTATGTCGAAAAATGTCATTTTTCAACATGTTGTGAAAACGTGCCATATGATGAAATAATGTAAAGCAGGCCGTGAAAAACACTCCAGAAAGGTTTTCTTTGAAAAAAAAATCATCATGAATTTTGGCGCAAAAAAAACGCCATAGTATACTATGTCGAAAAAAAATTGTGATTTTTCAACATGTTGTAAAAACGTGCCATATGATGAAATAATGTAAAGCAGGCTGTGAAAAACACTCCAGAAAGGTTTTCTTTGAAAAAAAAATCATCATGAATTTTGGCGCAAAAAAACGCCATAGTATACTATGTCGAAAAAAAATGCGATTTTTCAACATGTTGTAAAAACGTGCCATATGATGAAATAATGTAAAGGAGGCCGTGAAAAACACTCCAGAAAGGTTTTCTTTGAAAAAAAAATCATCATGAATTTTGGCGCAAAAAAACGCCATAGTATACTATGTCGAAAAAAAATGCGATTTTTCAACATGTTGTAAAAACGTGCCATATGATGAAATAATGTAAAGGAGGCCGTGAAAAACACTCCAGAAAGGTTTTCTTTGAAAAAAAAATCATCATGAATTTTGGCGCAAAAAAAATGCCATAGTATACTATGTCGAAAAATGTCATTTTTCAACATGTTGTGAGAAACATGCCATATGATGAAATAATGTAAAGCAGGCTGTGAAAAACACTCCAGAAAGGTTTTCTTTGAAAAAAAAATCATCATGAATTTTGGCACAAAAAAACGCCATAGTATACTATGTCGAAAAATGTCATTTTTCAACATGTGAGAACATGCCATATGATGAAATAATGTAAAGCAGGTTGCGAAAAACACTCCAGAAAGGTTTTCTTTGAAAAAAAAAATCATCATGAATTTTGGCGCGAAAAAGTGCCACAGTATATTATGTCGAAAAATGTCATTTTTCAACATGTTGTGAGAAAC